>NC_085841.1:348260186-348571258 GCF_035594765.1 Anolis carolinensis
CACAAAAATAAAATGTAGACAAGGAAATAAGGTATAACATAGGTTTAAGATTGGGAGCCTCTTTGAGGTGTTACACTGCTAGAACTTCTAGAAATTTGACAGCTAAGTGAGCTATCAGAATTTGAAACATGATTAAAGACCTATCTTTTTTTGGCAGGCCTAGCCAATCAATTTTAAACTATGAACTTTAATTTTACCCTTTTATTAGTACTGGTGTTTTAATTTTTGTTCAATGTTTTTAATATATGTTTTTAATGGTCTTGTGTTTTATCTATGTACTTTATGTCAGAGTAATTTACGCAGCGCAGCAGTAGATGGATTCAGTGGAATGGAGAATGAAGAGACAAAGTTTTATATACAAAGTTTTACTGTACAAGACAAACAGACTTGCAGACAATGGACACAGGACTTGACTTCTCAGCAGACAGCAGAACAGAACTGATGTAATCAGTAATGCATACACACTTGTGTCTGGACACTCCCCAGCTCCAGCCACACATCAAGGTCATCACAGCTTCTCAGCAATTAACTCTTTCCAGACTATGTTACACTCTGGATGATGCAATCAGTATGCATGTTATCCTCTACCCACCATTTTTGCTGCCATTGCCCTTCACTGGTGTCAACTAGATTCTTGGCCTAAATATAAACAGTGGAATTTAACAGTATCATTCCTTCAATAAAACTGGACTATCTCCACTCTCATCTTTTCTGCACTCCTTGGGAGCAGAGAAACTGTCTGAAGCTTTTAGATGGCATGGATGAATGAAAGGAAATAGAAGATACAAATAAAATCCCAGCACTCCAGCAGATGGCCCTTAGAGCAATATTGGATTTGGGCCAACACGGGCTCAAAGATTCATGAGTCAAAATAGACAGGTAATAATGACAGCATCAGATGAATGGCGTACCTATCCATCATTAGACAGGGTGGTCCCGATGGTAACACCGTGACCGCATTTTGAGTAGGCTGATTATGTTCTTCATTTTCTGTAGTCCTCCTCTGTCTATGCATAGTACGGTTTGGACTTAGCAAACATGTTTTGAATGTCCAGTCATCCACCACTGCAAGCAAGAGTTCCTGTGCCAGGTTGGTAGACAGGGTGCTAACTCACTTGGCTACTTTACCACCCTTCCTGCCCATATACCTCCTCCTCCATTCAGTTCTGGCTTCGTGCTATATAACTACACGGTGCAGATATTTTTAAAGCAAAGTCATTTTCAGACAGGTTTTCTAAAGTTCTTGTTTTATAGATTTTGGAGAGAGATTCTGGTGAGAGCCGTTCAAAAAGTCGGGGGAGTGTTTGCAGTCTTTGGAGGTTAATAATTCCTGGAAAAATACTTCTGGCAAATTCCACCACACCGAATTTTCGGAGAAAATGTTTGTTTGAATTTGACCACTTTAAATGAGTTTCTTGTGTAAGTGTCTACCTAGTGGAAGTTAGAGTTATGAATTGGTTTTTTACACACAAAGTCCACCAGCATAGCCAAGACATACACAACTCTTCTCTCTGAAATATTTTATTTATTTATTCTGGAGTGGGAAGACATCTTGGAGACATGTCTTTTGGCAAGAGGCATTTGCTGTGATGTCCTCTCATTTCTAGACTGCAGGCTTACGTTGTATTCCTAGAATTGTGCAATGAAAGCATCTCAACAATAATTTTGAACCAGTATAATTTAGATGCTAATTTTCAACATCCAAGGCAAGGCATTTACTGATACCAACAGTTTGAAAGACCTTACTCAGCTATTACAGTGCTTCCTCGCCTTCCTCCTAAACCCTCTCACACCCATTCAAGAGTAGATCTATAGGCTCACTCAAGTCTCCAGACCAAATCTAGGGGGACAAAGTGGCTGAAGACAAGAAAGGGACTCAGTTCTGCCAAGCATCTGCTAGATGGTGATGCCGGTAGCCAATCCTAGGACCTGACTTTTATTCGTCCTGGAGTACTGGATATGTACATTTGGGTGCATGGCTTTCTCGCACACCATTAAATTCATTTCCGTTCTCAAGCTCAAAACAAATCTTGCTGAGAGCAAACTTTATCTCATAGAGATAATAATTAAAAACCAGGACAGAACCCCTCTACCCATTCTTTCCCATGGGAAAGGAAAGCACTCTCAATTTAGCTCTACAAGGAGGAAAAGAAACATTCCTCCATGATTTAAAAATGGCCACACACTAAGGGGAAAAATCACCTTCCCTGCTTCCAGTAGCATGCCCCACAAGAAGAAAAACTATCCACTGGATTCTTGTCTCCACTCACTGACATTAAAACAGGAAATCCAATGATCAATCTGACTGACAACGCCAAACATCATTTTCAACCTTTTACTATGTCTGAAACACATCCAGGCCTTACCACAAACCAGGCAAGCAGTCCATGTATGCATGGGTGCATGAATGTATTTTGTTGTAAGTCTGAGAGCAATTCACAGCTTTATGTGGCCAATATTTCCATTTTGAAAAAATGGCAATGTTACAATATTGGCCCCTACACAATTCCCAACCTTCCAAAATCCTCTCCTCGTCTTTGCATTTCCTTTGTGGTTCTTTCAGCAAAAGGGTGAAAAAATCCCTGTGATATATACAGCTTCTTTTGGTTTTTCACACTTACCACAGGCAACACACACACCAGCTAACACCTTGTTTTAGACATTTTGAACTTTTTTTCAAATAAACACCAAAGATCATGCCTGATTTAACCTACTTCCCCCCCCCTCTTTTTCTGTACTTGATGGAGTACATCTGAATATTTATTCTTCCCAGGCTTTCTGCATGTTGGCCTGTCCAGGTATCAAGTCCCAAATACTTGATGACTATTCTATTGCTTTCCTTTCTTTTATTTTTTGTGACAAACAACAAAAAGGCTACACTATGGCTTGTCTACACCAATCCTAAAACCCAAGGTGTACCAGAAGTGCCTCCTGGAAGTCCAAGTGATGTCCAGGAACTTCTGGTACATAACATGGGATAAACCAAGTTGAATCAGTTGAGCCCCATGTTAAGGAAGGTTAAGGAGTATGCTGGAGTTTCACCAAAACTCCAGAGCAACTGTGCAATTAAGGCAGAATGAGAACAGCAAACTGACACCAATAGGAACTAATCTGCTGTCCATATGGGCTGGCACTACCATCCCCTGCATCAGCGCAATGAAATGGGAATGGATCAGGGATATGTCACCCCCATCACTGCAGCAGATGTACCAGCTTCAGCTGATACGCAGCTGCACCCCTTCCTAGATTTGGAGGACATAAAGATGGTAGTGCACACACTGGTAACCTCAAGATTGGACTTCTGCAATGCATTTTACATTGGGCTACATTTGTACCAGGTTCTGAAACTCCAACTGGTTCAAAATACCACAGGTGGATTGTTTACAGGAACATCCAAGCATGAGCATATTACACCCATCCTAAAATCAATCCACTGGCTGCCAAATAGTTTCTGGACCAAGTACAAGATGTTGGTTTTGACCTTTAAAACCCTACATGGTTTGGGTCCAGGTTACCTACAAGATCGGCTTTTCCCATACAATCTGCCCCAGACACTTAGGTCCTCTGAGGGGCAGTTATTCCAACTAGACAAAACTCAACTGGTGACCGTCACCCAGAGGACCTTTTTAGTGTCCACCCCAAGACTGTGGTATGACCTGCTAGAAGAACTCTGACAGCTAAATGAACTGTCAGAATTTTAAAACTGTCTAAAAACCTATCTCTTCCAGCAGGCCTACCCAGCCAGTTTTAAGCATGAATTTCTAACTTCTGCCCTGTGTTTTAATCAACACAACAACAACTTTATTTCTTACTCGCTTCTCCTTGTGGCTCAAGGCAGGTCACAGCAAAGTCAAAACATACAAACATTGTAAAAATAAAATAAACACACATATTAAAATGTAATTCTATAAAAGATACATATGGAAACGTATTTTATAGAAAATAGGTGGAATCAATTGTATTGTAACTTAATCTCATTGGTTTATGATGTAATCTGTGGAGCAGCTGAAAATAAAATCACTTCAACAAAATCATTTCAGTATATGAATGCCCTTCAGATATTTAAATATGGCTAACAAGGACTTAGAAATGCGTTCTTTCCTCCCTCTTTCATCCATCTCCCATGGTTTAGTTTGTGAGCTTCTAGCATTATGAAAGTGTAAGACAAGCTTTTAATTTATCCACTATCTCCACACCATGAATAAACAATATATGAGCATCTCCTATCCCTAAATACCAATAAATTTGCTGGTCGCATCTAATGGCTGGTGCATGAGTGATCACTCTTAATAGGACCTACATGACTGTGCATTATGACTATGAATATTTGTGTATAGAGTTTCCCCCACAGAGACAGATCTGGTCAAAGTTCTTAGTCTAGTTGTGGAAACCCATGCATGTTTCTTCATACTATTGCAGTTTCTTTCAGACTAACATTCATCCTATGTCAGCAAGAACCAGGCTAAGGATATCTGCATCTTCTTTCATTTATTCAGTTTCCTTGGAAACTATAAATATAATAATAACCACATCATCATGACTCTAATCTTGCTATACCTCAGCCTCAGGTTTCTGAGGAAAAATCTACAAGGCGGAGCATATAAATTGATACATGTTTCCTACATTTTGTAAAATAATTCAATGGATGAGGGTTATAAGATTTTTAAGGGAGGAGGGCATCAGAAATTCATGGACTACTTCTTGGCTTTCTTGGCCCCTGGACCAATGTTCTGGCTCAATCCCTGTTACCATTCAAGGTTCTCATCTTCCCACTGATTTCTTCATGTCCAATTCTTTTGTCAGTATAGTGTGTACCATATAGTATGAGACACTTGTTTCCTGTACTATATTCCTGATGGTCACATGTCAATCTTGCATAACTATATCGTGGATTCTGTTGATGATTTCTTCTGTGTTGACAGTTTTTGAAAGGCCAAAGCCAAAGGCAAGTTCATCTTCACAAAATGTTCTTCAACATTTAAATTCCCAGCACCATCTGTTTACAATGTCACATGACACAGCAGATTCCCCCAAAATTGTCAACAAATCATTGCATGACATATCATTTCTGTAGGAGTCATTCCTGTCTTGTGCAGGTACACAATCCATTTTCCTACTGAGACAACACCTCTACTCCATCACTAACACACTATGAAAAAACAACATGTATAATCATTTAATTTAGCATGCACACCACATTGACATCAGTCTTCAATACTGCTGGAAAACAAACTCAGCCAAGAGTACAAAGTCCAAAAAATTCCTCACTTGCCTTGCAGATAATTTTATGGTCCAGAAGGTAGAAGAGGCAACAAGGGGATCAGCAACTCTTGATCTAATCTTAACAAATGTGGAAGACCTGATCAATACAGTTGAAGTGGTTGGATCCTTAGGGGCAAGTGACCATGTGCTCCTGCAGTTTGCAATACAAAGGAATGCTGAAACTAAGACAAGTCAAACACGCTTTCTGGACTTTAAGAGAGCTGACTTCCAAAAAATGAAGGAATTACTGAGTGGCATTCCATGGACGCCGATATTAAAAAACAAGGGAGTTAAGGATGGATGGGAGTTTTTCAAAAGTGAAATACTCAAGGCGCAAATGCAAACAGTGCCAACAAAGAAGAAAAATAAGACAAGTGCAAAGAAGCCAGAATGGATGTCCAAAGAACTTCTAACTGAGCTAAAGCTCAAAAGTGACATGCACAAGAAGTGGAAAAGGGGAGAAATCACCAAAGAAGAATTCAAACGTATAGCCAACACCTGTAGGGAAAAGGTTCGCAAGGCTAAAGCGCAAAATGAGCTCAGGCTTGCCAGGGACATAAAAAACAACAAAAAAGGCTTTTTTGCTTACGTTGGTAGAAAAAGGAAGAAAAAGGAGGCGATAGGGCCATTGCAAGGAGAAGATGGGGTGATGGCGAGAGGGGACAGGGAAAAGGCAGAACTACTTAATGCCTTCTTTGCCTCGGTCTTCTCAGAAAAAGAAAGCCATCTTCAACCTCAGCAACTCGGAATGGACGAAGGATTGGGGGAAATCCAACCCCAAATAGGGAAACAAGTTGTCCAGGAACACTTGGCCTCTCTAAACGAATTCAAGTCCCCAGGGCCAGATCAGCTACACCCAAGAGTACTGAAGGAACTAGCGGAAGTTATTTCAGAACCACTGGCAATTATCTTCGAGAGTTCTTGGAGAACGGGAGAAGTCCCAGCAGATTGGAGGAGGGCGAATGTGGTCCCTATCTTCAAGAAAGGAAAAAAGAACGACCCAAACAATTACCGTCCGGTCAGCCTCACATCAATACCAGGCAAAATTCTGGAAAAGATCATTAAGGAAGTGGTCTGCGAACACTTAGAAACAAATGCGGTCATTGCTAATAGTCAACACGGATTTACCAAAAACAAGTCATGCCAGACTAATCTGATCTCTTTTTTCGATAGAGTTATGAGTTGGGTCGATATAGGGAATGCTGTGGATGTAGCGTACCTGGATTTCAGTAAGGCCTTTGACAAAGTCCCCCACGACCTTCTGGCAAACAAACTAGTAAAATGTGGGCTAGAGAAAACTACGGTTAGGTGGATCTGTAATTGGCTAAGCGAACGAACCCAAAGGGTGCTCACCAATGCGTTGTCTTCATCATGGAAAGAAGTGACAAGTGGAGTGCCGCAGGGCTCCGTCCTGGGCCCGGTTCTGTTCAACATCTTTATTAACGACTTAGACGAAGGGTTAGAAGGCACGATCATCAAGTTTGCAGACGACACAAAACTGGGAGGGATAGCTAACACTCCAGAAGAAAGGAGCAGAATTCAAAACGATCTAGACAGACTAGAGAGATGGGCCAAAACTAACAAAATGAAGTTCAACAGGGACAAATGCAAGATACTTCACTTCGGCAGAAAAAATGGAAATCAAAGATACAGAATGGGGGACGCCTGGCTTGACAGCAGTGTGTGCGAAAAAGACCTTGGAGTCCTCATGGACAACAAGTTAAACATGAGCCAACAATGTGATGCGGCTGCTAAAAAAGCCAATGGGATTCTGGCCTGCATCAATAGGGGAATAGCGTCTAGATCCAGGGAAGTTATGCTCCCCCTCTATTCTGCCTTGGTCAGACCACACCTGGAATACTGTGTCCAATTTTGGGCACCACAGTTGAAGGGAGATGTTGACAAGCTGGAAAGCGTCCAGAGGAGGGCGACTAAAATGATTAAGGGTCTGGAGAACAAGCCCTATGAGGAGCGGCTTAAAGAGCTGGGCATGTTTAGCCTGCAGAAGAGAAGGCTGAGAGGAGACATGATAGCCATGTACAAATATGTGAAGGGAAGTCATAGGGAGGAGGGAGCAAGCTTGTTTTCTGCTGCCCTGCAGACTAGGACACGGAACAATGGCTTCAAACTACAGGAAAGGAGATTCCACTTGAACATCAGGAAGAACTTCCTCACTGTGAGAGCTGTTCAACAGTGGAACTCTCTCCCCGGGGTCGTGGTGGAGGCTCCTTCCTTGGAGGCTTTTAAGCAGAGGCTGGATGGCCATCTGTCGGGGGTGCTTTGAATGCGATTTCCTGCTTCTTAGCAGGGGGTTGGACTAGATGGCCCATGTGGTCTCTTCCAACTCTATGATTCTATGATTCTATGCACAAAATCCAAATCACAGCACAATTTTAAATGGGTCAGGGATGGTGTATAATGGCTAATCAACAGCAGCTCCATTGGCTGCTGTTCTATTTTTCTCTCTCTCTCAGTCGCATAGTCCTTTCTGACTCTTCGTGACCTCATGGACCAGTCCACGCCACAGCTCCCTGTCGGTCGTCACCGCCTCCGGTCCCTTCAAGGTCAGGCCACTCACTTCAAGGATACTGTCCATCCATCTCGCCCTTGGTCGGCCTCTCTTCCTTTTTCCTTCCATTTTCCCCATTGTCATTCTCTTCTCCAAGCTTTCCTGTCTCCTCATGATGTGGCCAAAATACTTCAACTTTGTCTCTAATATCCTTCCCTCCAGTGAGCAGCTGAGCATTATTTCCTGGAGGATGGACTGGTTGGATTATCTTGTGGTCCAAGACACTCTCAGGATTTTCCTCCAGCACCAGAGTTCAAAAGCGTCTATCTTCTATCGCTCAGCCTTCCTTATGGTCCAGCTCTCGCAACCATAGGTTACTATGGGGAATACCATTGCTTTGACTATGTGGACCTTCATTGCAAGTGTGATGTCTCTGCTCTTCACTATTTTTTCAAGGTTGGTCATTGCTCTCCTCCCAAGAAGTAAACGACTGGCTGCAGTCTGCATCTGCAGTGATCTTCGCGCCTAGAAATATAAAGTCTGTCACTGCCTGCATGTTTCCTCCCTCTATTTGCCAGTTATCAATCAGTCTGGTTGCCATAATCTTGTTTTTCTTGGTTTTTAACTGCAACCTAGCTTTTACACTTTCTTTTTTCACCTTGGTGATAAGGCTCCTCAGCTCTTCCTCACTTTCAGCCATCAGAGTGGTATCATCTGCCTACCTAAGGTTGTTAATGTTTCTTCCAGAAATTTTAACTCCACCTTGGAATTGTCAAGCCCTGCACATCGCATGATGTGTTCTGCATACAAGTTGAATAGGTAGGGTGAAAGTATGCAACCCTGCCGTACTCCTTTCCCAATCTTGAACCAGTCTGTTGTTCCATGAACTGTTCTTACTGTGGCTGCTTGGTCTTTATACAGATTTCTCAGAAGACAGACAAGGTGACTTGGTATCCCCATACCACCAAGAACATGCCACAGTTTATTATGATCCACACAGTCAAAGGCTTTAGATTAGTCAATAATAATAGTTCTATTTCTATAACAATTTAAAGTGCTGGTTATAATTGAAAAAGCTCTATGCAGTTCAGGTCCAAGTTATCTGAAGATCTGCATCTCCCTATAAGAGCCTACCCATGTCTTGAGATCTTCTCTCTCTTCCCCCATGCTAACAGATACATCTGGTGGGAACAAGGGATATGGCTTTTTTGGTGCCTGCTCCAAGCTGTAGCACTCCTTTCCTAGAACTGTTAGAGCCGTGGCCTTGCTATTCTTTCATAGGAAAATGAAGACCTTTCTATTTTGGCAGGCCTTTGCAGTTTGTCATGCTGATTGCTCAAGGCTAAAAGGCTTTTCACTTTCATAGTGTTTATAGTTGTTCTTTTTAATTGTCTGTTTTTAACTGGTGTTAATTTTATTCATATTTTAATTATATTGTTAACTTTTCTGCAATGTCAAATTTTATTTGCATCTATTTTAACTTTAGTAACCACCTACGAGTCCTACCTTGGGGAAATGGTGTGATAAAAAATAAATATAATGATGTAATGATGAGTATAATAATATTCCTCATGTATCAGGAATTTTTTTTAAAAGACTTGCACTGGGTGAGCTCTGGAGTTTTTTCCACCACTCTCCCTTGAATTTCTGTAAACTCAGAGTTAAAGGAAAGGGTGAGATTGTGATTAGAAGTTGGAGTTAGCAGTAGGGTTTAAAGACCAGGCTTTAACACAGCAGGTTAAACCACCAGCTGCAGTAAACCTTGTTGATCAAGAGGTTGACAATTCGAAACCCAGGTCGGGCTAAGCTCCTGACCTTTAAACCAGCTTCCGCCTACTTCCACAAAATGTATGTAGATAAATAGGTACCGCTTAAAAGTGGGGAAGTATTTTAAAGGCACCTATAAGGAAATGCCAGAAAAATGCAGGCAATTGTTCAAGGAGGAAATTTACAATCAAACCTCTTTGGCAGGAAGGTGGAGTGACAGCACACACCCCTCCACCAGAGGGGACCAGAACCGAGCACAAGCCTCCAAGATGCCAAAGATGTGAAAAGCCTATATACCTCTGTCTATGTACAATTGTCTGTCTTGTTAGTGTATAAACAGCACTGAATGTTTGCCGCATATTTATGTTCTGTGATCCACCCTGAATCCCCTTCGGGGTGAGAAGGACGGAATATAAATTCTGTAAACAAATAAATAAATACATACATTTCTTGTATTTCCCAACCCATGAAAATTCCATACCTATCCTAGTCCTCACATTTATCTACTAACAACCTAAATATGTTACATCCACTTCTTGACATCTTGATTCACTGAAAATTGACATAGACATTTTGTTTTGTGTCCTAAATTTTTACGTTGTCTGGGACTTAAAGATAACACAATGTAAAAGAGTACATTTGTAGTGATAATTTTTGTTGCAGCCATATTTTTGTGTGCAGAAATAAAAAGTGAAGGAGTACACAGAAAATAGTACAACTTCGCTAGAAGTCTACTTTGGCTACTTTTGTTAAGTATGTTTGGTCACAGAAGTGTTGCAAACAAGGGCTTCTAAGCACTTAGAAATTTGGAAAGTAGATTTACACATTGTTAACTGTTCAGTAGTCACATCTACGTGCTTAAGAGAATGCCAGTCCTTATTTACAATACTTCTGTGACAATGTCTAGACTGATGCCTACATTTCAAGCCTAGTTTCTTTATACTATGTGCAACAAAGTTCATCTGCAGAGGACCAAAATGTTCCAACTTGGTGGATGAGGATTACAGACCAACTCTTCATCCTCTAGGGTTGCATTTTAGCAGCTGTAACTCCTCAGAGCTGTTTCCCAAGAACAGTCAGGTAACTCTTGTCAGCTGTGTTCCTTTAATCCTCTCATTTTTAGAAAGTTACAATCAAGAGCTATAAAACAAAATTAAATAAAAAGCTCCATTTTCCACGATGCTCTTTCCCTGGCAGCTCATCTAAAAGAAAGATCTGAAAAGTACCAGATAAATCATCTGACAATCTTTGCAATGCTCTAGTGTTTTATTGTTGCATTACTTAATTAATGATCTATGGCTTCGGTTTAGATAATGACCAGTCCATGGGCTGTTATTTTTCGGCTTTTATTGTTGTTTATTTGTGTTCTTCTTCGTGTGTTTTTTTAAAACCACATAATCAAACACAAGTTCTTTCGGAAATGTTCCATCTGTTTTTCATATTTTTTTGAAGAATATCAAACATTGTGATTTTTTTCCTGCCCAGATTATCTTCACAAAAAAGATTTGCCATAGCTTGATTTTGAGATTAGTGGTCCAGGCAACCCAGGCCCCTTCTATACTGTCATATAATCCAGATTATCAGATCAGTTAATCCACGTTATCTGCTTTGAACTGGATTATATGAGTCTACACTGCCATATAATCCAGTTCAAAAGCAGATAATTTGGATTTTATATAGCAGTGTAAACAGGGCCTGTCAAAGACAGAACGCCACAAGATTCAAAGTAACAGAGTTTATTAGATTACAGAACTCAAAAATGCCCGTAAAAACACAAGGGCCAGGCAGTTTTTGCCTTTAGTAGCAAAAAGGGACAAAAGTAAATGTTCAAAAGATAAACCGGATTAAACCGGAGTTTAATCCGGGTAAAAACAAACTGCTTGCTTCAGCCTAGGTATTAACAGAACAAAAGCCAAGGAACAAAAGATACAAAGAATGCAACTAATTGGCAGCAGATTCCTCTCTGCTGCCAGCACTGTGCTTAGAGTAACTTGCGTCGCTCCCACACACACACAGTAGACAGGATCTCCAACACGAGCAATTCAGCCAAGGATTGCAGAAGTAGAGTAGACCAGTTCCGTTCCGTAGATCAAAGCCAGAAGCAGACGTTTGTAGTTTTTCCAAGTCCAAGAAGGGGGGAAGACAAGCCGTGGTCAGTTCAGTCCGGGTTCTTAAAGCAGGAGATGGCGTCCGTCAGAAAGACGACGGAAGGTCAAGCTAATAAGAGTAAGCACAGGTTTGCACAAACAAATGCCCACACAATCCCTCCCGCCGTCTGACCTTGGATTCCAATCAACTTACGTCTCAGCACAGGAAAGCACACAAGTCTTCAGGGAAGCGTCCCACACACACACGGATCCCAAGCGTTTGCCCAGATTACCTTGCCCGACGCAATTTGCAATTGCTCCCAAGCCCCATTTTATGCCAGTTACAAATCTTCATCACTGTCAGCTGTCCTCCTTAACCCGGGCGTTTCCTCATCACTTTCCTCGTCAGAGCTGGAACACCTCTGACTACGCCCAACAGCATCTCCAGCTGTGGATCCCGTCCCATCCCTCCAGCTAAGCCATGGGTCTAATCCTGAAGGTCCCCATTCATCTTCTGTCCCATCATGGCCAGTGGCACCCAATTCCTCCCTTACCCGAGTCCAATCCATCTCATCCTCCTCTGAGCTAACCAGCCCCTCCTCCATTCTCTCCGTAAACCCTTCGAAAGATTCTTCGTCAGATGGTGCTGCAAATATGTCTCGCAGTCTTTTTCTCTCTCGCTCCTCGAGAGTATCTGACTCCCGAGGAGTCTTACGCCCACGTCTGTCAGTAACAGAGCCATGAGGCTCAATCATAACACTATCCCCTCTCACAAAGGCCTCCTCCCCCGATGGCGGAGAAGTGGCAGTGATACCCTCCGCTATAGCACCACGACGACTAGAGGTATCAAGTTTCAACAGTGAACGATGAAAGACTGGATGGACCTTTAAACTAGACGGTAAACGCAAACGAAACGCAACGGAAGAAATCTTTTTAACGATAGGAAAGGGACCCAAATACCGAGGCGCAAACTTTCCCCCAGCCTGTTTAATATGTTTGGAAGATAACCACACCAAATCCCCTTCTTCCAACTCCTCCCCTGCCTGCCTGTGGCGGTCAGCCTGAGTCTTCTGCGTTGCCTTAGCTTCCAGCAGTAAGCGACGGGCAACATCATGCAATGCAGCCATTTCCGTAGAGCGGTACACAGGGTCCGAAGAGACCACATTGGTCGACGGCGCCACACCTCCCCGTGGGTGAAAACCATAAGTTAGCTCAAACGGCGTATGCTGACTAGATGTGTGCACCGCATTGTTGTAAGCAAATTCCGCCACCGGTAGCCACTTCACCCAAGCCGTGGGTTGGTCTAAACAAAAACAACGCAGATATTGCTCTAAGAGCCCATTAACCCGTTCCGACTGTCCATCCGTTTGCGGATGGAAAGCTGAAGAAACGTTTAACTTAGTCCCCAAACACTCATGGAAATGTTTCCAAAAGCGTGACACAAATTGCGGAGCCCTATCTGAAATAATCACCTCGGGTGCTCCGTGCAAACGATAGATGTGCTTAGTAAATAGTAAGGCCAACGTAGGGGCCGCCGGAATGGTTGAACAAGGAATAAAATGAGCCAGTTTACTAAATAAATCCACCACCACCCAAATACAAGTATAACCCCCAGACTTAGGCAAATCTGAAATGAAATCCATGGAAATGATTTGCCATGGCCTGTCCGGAACAGGTAAAGACGACAACAACCCTCTAGGGCGCCCAACAGGCGTCTTACTCTGCTGGCAAACGGCGCAGCTGTCACAAAAGCGCAGAATGTCTTGCCGCATCTTTGGCCACCAATAGCTCCTGGTAATGAGCTGCACGGTCTTGAATCTGCCAAAGTGCCCAGCCATGGGTTCGTCATGGTGGGCTCTAATCACCTCCAACCTGAGGGCCCCCACTGGTACGTAGACCTGCCCCCTGCGTACCAATACTCCGTCTTGATCTTGTAGATGCGGCAGTATGGTACGGTTACCTGCTGAGAGCAGCATCAGTTGCTCCTGTGTCCACACATCATCCCTCTGAGCCGCAAGGATCTGGTCATGTAACCCGAGCTCATTATCTACAACACACAGAGAGGCAGTAGGCAAGATGGTCTGACATACAACCTGCTCATTGGTCTTAAACTCCGGCTTGCGGGATAAAGCATCGGCCCGCAAGTTTGCCTTCCCCTCTACGAACTGCACCTTGAAGTTAAACCTGGAGAAAAACAAAGCCCATCGGATTTGACGCTGGTTTAACTTCTTTGCTGTTTGCAAGTGCTCTAAGTTCTTGTGATCAGATCTGACCACGATCTGGTGCCGTGCCCCTTCAAGCCAGTGCCGCCACACCTCAAACGCCACCTTAATCGCCAACAACTCCTTCTCCCATATGGTATAGTTCTGCTCGAAGGGTGTTAGTTGCCGCGAGTAAAATCCACAGGGACGCAAGGTCCCTGAGGAGTCCTTCTGAGACAATACAGCCCCCAACGCGTAGCTAGAAGCGTCCGCTTCTACCACGAACGGTTTGTCAACATCAGGATGGGTTAGTATGTTGTCCGATTGAAAACTAGACTTAAGTTGTAGAAACGCCTCGTGAGCTTCCCGCCCCCACACAAATGGCTGTTTCTTGCGCAGAAGCTGCGTCAAAGGTACCGTGAGCTTTGCAAAATTCGGAATAAACTCCCGGTAGTAATTAGCGAAACCTAAGAACCTTTGTACATCCTTCTTAGTTTTCAGCTCCTGCCATGAGTTGACGGCGTCAACCTTATGTGGGTCCATTTTAAGTTCCCTACCTGACACTACATGACCTAGGAACTCCACTTCAGGCACATGAAAGACGCATTTGGAAGCCTTGGCGAAAAGCCCATTAGCCCGCAGTCGGTGCAGAACCTGCTTGACATGTTGACGATGTTCTTTCTCGTCCTTAGAAAAAATCAAGATATCATCCAAATAGATCACTAAAAATTGGTCAATTAGGTCCCTGAACACATCGTTCATGAACCTCTGGAAGACCGCAGGAGCATTACAAAGCCCAAAAGGCATGACTCGGAACTCGTGGCATCCGAAACACGTGTTAAATGCCGTCTTCCATTCATCCCCTTCCCGTATACGGATTAAGTTATAGGCCCCCCGCAGGTCAAGCTTGGTAAAGACCTTAGCCCCTTGCACCCTTGATAACAGTTCCGAGATTAAAGGGAGCGGGTACCTATCCCGAATGGTGTATTTGTTTAGGATCCGATAGTCGCAGACCAACCTAAGTTCCCCAGTCTTTTTGGCTACAAAGAATACTGGTGCCGCAGTTGGAGAACTAGATGGGCGAATAAACCCCTTGGCTAAATTTTCATCTAAAAACTCCCGCAAAGCTTGCCTTTCCGGTACAGTCAAGGCATACAGCCTCCCTGCTGGCAGTTTCGCACCTTCTGCCAGCTTGATGGCGCAATCATATGGCCTGTGCGGTGGTAATTTGTCCGCTTCTCTTTTACAAAATACGTCAGAGAACTCCCCATACTCAGCAGGCACTCCCTCCATATCAGCATGAGTAACGTTTAAAGTGCAACAATCCTGCCTCTTTAAGATCACTTTACGTGTTGCCCAATCCACTTGTGGGTTTACTACAGCTAGCCAATCCATCCCCAGGATCACATCATATCTAGGCAAGCTCGTAATATCCCACACAAACGTTCCCGTTACTCCCTGCACCTCCCACGTTACTGCTGAGGTTTCCTGGTTAACCACCCCAGTCTCCAGCAGTCTCCCATCTGCTCCCTCCACCCACACGTCGCATGCCTTGCGCACTCTAGGAATGCCATGCTTCTTAGCAAACTCAATATCTATATAGGAGACCGTAGCTCCTGAGTCCAGCAGTGCCAGAGTAGAAACAAGTTCCCTTCCCCCAACAGATAATGTAATGGGTACGAAAACATGCTTCCTCCCCTCAGTTGACTGCTTGAGGAGCCCTAGTGCGTTGGACTCACGTCGCACTAGGGCTGGCCTTTTCCCGAAAGCTGGGAAGGTTTCACATTACAATTTTTGGCAAAATGCCCAGCATTCCCACAGTACAAACACAAGCCCAGCTGCCTCCTACGGCTCTTTTCCTCTGTAGACAGTTTTTTAAAGACCCCAAGCTCCATGGGCTCTTCCCCCATCACCACAGGTGCCCTGGTTACATGCATGGGTGGCGCACACATTGCTTTTGAGTGTTTACGAGCCTCGAACCTTGCGTCTAAACGCAGCACCTTAGCTACTAAGGCGTCCCAGCTTTCAGCCGGCTCCAAGCGTGCTAATTCATCCTGGAGCATATCACTTAACCCGGCAGTAAATAAAAGCATGAATGCATTTTCCCCCCAATCCAGCTGGTGGCGATACAGGTTAAACTTATTTAAGTAATCCAAAACAGTCCCCTTTCCCTGTTTCAACCGATACAGAGCCCACCCAGCGTTCTCCGTGCGGAGAGGATCCCCAAAAGTATCAGTTAACAACTTTTTGAAATTATTCAAATTGTCCTTGACTGGGTCATTTCCCAAAATTAAATTAATGGCCCATTGTCCTGCGGGACCGGTCAACAAACTCAAAATAAAAGCCACCTTACTAGTGTCAGTAGGAAAAGCATGAACACTGAGCTGTGAAAAATAAAGCTCCACTTGTGCCAAAAAGGTTGGCAACTTGCACCTGGTTCCGTCAAAGCGTTCAGGAGTCAAAACATGTCCTTTCACAGCAAAAGCTGTTTGGCTTACGGTAAAGGCCGTTTGCAATTGGTCTACTTTGGCTCTTAACTCATCCATCGTCTTCCTGACGGGTTTATTGCTGCAATAAACTTTTTATGGGCGTCGGGCAATCTGTCAAAGACAGAACGCCACAAGATTCAAAGTAACAGAGTTTATTAGATTACAGAACTCAAAAATGCCCGTAAAAACACAAGGGCCAGGCAGTTTTTGCCTTTAGTAGCAAAAAGGGACAAAAGTAAATGTTCAAAAGATAAACCGGATTAAACCGGAGTTTAATCCGGGTAAAAACAAACTGCTTGCTTCAGCCTAGGTATTAACAGAACAAAAGCCAAGGAACAAAAGATACAAAGAATGCAACTAATTGGCAGCAGATTCCTCTCTGCTGCCAGCACTGTGCTTAGAGTAACTTGCGTCGCTCCCACACACACACAGTAGACAGGATCTCCAACACGAGCAATTCAGCCAAGGATTGCAGAAGTAGAGTAGACCAGTTCCGTTCCGTAGATCAAAGCCAGAAGCAGACGTTTGTAGTTTTTCCAAGTCCAAGAAGGGGGGAAGACAAGCCGTGGTCAGTTCAGTCCGGGTTCTTAAAGCAGGAGATGGCGTCCGTCAGAAAGACGACGGAAGGTCAAGCTAATAAGAGTAAGCACAGGTTTGCACAAACAAATGCCCACACAATCCCTCCCGCCGTCTGACCTTGGATTCCAATCAACTTACGTCTCAGCACAGGAAAGCACACAAGTCTTCAGGGAAGCGTCCCACACACACACGGATCCCAAGCGTTTGCCCAGATTACCTTGCCCGACGCAATTTGCAATTGCTCCCAAGCCCCATTTTATGCCAGTTACAAATCTTCATCACTGTCAGCTGTCCTCCTTAACCCGGGCGTTTCCTCATCACTTTCCTCGTCAGAGCTGGAACACCTCTGACTACGCCCAACAGCATCTCCAGCTGTGGATCCCGTCCCATCCCTCCAGCTAAGCCATGGGTCTAATCCTGAAGGTCCCCATTCATCTTCTGTCCCATCATGGCCAGTGGCACCCAATTCCTCCCTTACCCGAGTCCAATCCATCTCATCCTCCTCTGAGCTAACCAGCCCCTCCTCCATTCTCTCCGTAAACCCTTCGAAAGATTCTTCGTCAGATGGTGCTGCAAATATGTCTCGCAGTCTTTTTCTCTCTCGCTCCTCGAGAGTATCTGACTCCCGAGGAGTCTTACGCCCACGTCTGTCAGTAACAGAGCCATGAGGCTCAATCATAACAGGGCCGGTTGATCCTAAGAGGCCGCTGACGCGGCCGCCTCGGGCGCTGGCCGCTAGGGGCGCTGTCGAGGCGTCGACAGCGGCCCGTAGCGCCACCGACGCCTCCGGTGTTGGCGCGGGGCTTCAATCCCCGCGCCAACGCCAAACCGCTAAAAACAGATAGGCCATTTTGCCCTTAGTCTACAAACTAAGGGCAAAATGGCCTATCTGTGATGTGCGCATGCGCACAGCCAGATAAGCCATTTTGCCCTTAGTTTGTTGACTAAGGGCAAAATGGCCTATCTGTGCTGTGCGCATGCGCACAGCCAGATAAGCCATTTTGCCCTTAGTTTGTTAACTAAGGGCAAAATGGCCTATCTGTGCTGTGCGCACGCGCACAGCACAGATAGGCCATTTCGGCCTTACTTCCTGGTCGCGGCCGCCGATCGCCCGGGCGATCGGCGGCCGCGACCAGGAAGTAAGGGCCGAAATGGCCTATCTGCGCTGTGCGCGTGCGCATAGCACAGATAGGCCATTTGGCCCTTAGTTTGTTGACTAAGGCCGAAATGGCCTATCTGTGCTGTGCGCGTGCGCACAGCACAGATAGGCCATTTCGCCCTTAGTCAACAAACTAAGGGCAAAATGGCCTATCTGGCAGTGCGCATGCCGATAGGCAAAATGGCCTATCTGTGCATACGCACAGCACAGATAGGCCATTTGGGCCTTACTTCCTGGTCGCGGCCGCCGATCGCCCGGGCGATCGGCGGCCGCGACCAGGAAGTAAGGGCAAAAAGGCCTATCTGGCTGTGCGCATGCGCACAGCACAGATAGGCCATTTTGCCCTTACTTCCTGGTCGCGGCCAGGGCACGCTGGACGGGGGGTGGGGCCAACTCTGGCCCCGCCCCCAGCACTATTCGCCCTGGCCCCGCCTCCCACGCAGCGTGGGAGGTGGGGCCAGGGCATGCTGGGCGGGGCCAGGGCGTGGGAGGCGGGGCCGGTGGCGGGGGCGCTTTTTAGCACCCCCGCTTAACATTTAAAAATATCTCCGGCCGGCCCTGAGTGTAGATGGGGCCTCAGATTGCTAGTTCAGGATAGTCCTAGTCTTTGAGATTTCTAGGCCAAAAGCTGAGACTAAGGCTCTAACTAATACACTGCCATATAAAATTCAGATTATCGTCTTTGGACTGGGGGCCCTTCCAGACAACAACGACCTATCAAAATATGTTTTTCCAAAAGGAGGCCAAATGCCCTGCATGCATCTTCCAAGGCTATTTTTTTCCTTCTGAGTCTAACAACAACAAAGATTTCTGCTTTCTACCCCTATTCCTACAAAAATACCCCAGTATTGTACTTCTGATAGATGCAATTTTCCCCCTGCCTGGGGGAATCCTTTGTTAGGAGGTGTTAGCTTCCCCTGATTGAATGATTGATTGATTGATTGATTGATTGATTCATGTATGTAATTCCTCTGCTCTCAGAGTGTTGTTCTTTGTTTAGTGTTCTGGTTTTAGAGTTTTTTAAATATTGGTAGCCAGATTTTGTTCATTTTCATTGTTTCATCCTTTCTGTTGAAACTGTCCACTTGCTTGTGGATTTCAATGGCTTCTCTGACATGGTAGTTGTTAGAGCACTCCAGAATTTCTATGTTCTCAAAGAATATACTGTGTCCAGGTTGGTTCATCAAGTGCTCTGCTATGGCTGACTTCCCAACAGAGGATCCTTCCCAACAAAGGATTCCCCCAGGCAGAAATTAACCAGGCCTTGAGCTGCAAAGCCATTAAATGCTAATCAAGGTGATTAATTGCAACATTCACACCTGCCTCCAACAGACAACAGTTCTTTCTCCCACCCTGGACCTTCCACAGATATATAGGGAGGAAGCCTGAGGACGCCTGAGGCTCTGAGGAAGCCTGCCATAAATGTGGGTGAAATATCAGGAGAGAATGCTTCTGGAACATGACCATACATCACAGCGACCCAGTGATTCCAGCCATGAAAGCCTTTGACAACAACACATTTTTGTTCCTGGATTATAAATGTCACTTCCTAATTATTTCTGTCATAAAACAATGGAAAATGTTCATTGAACTGCAAAAATTTCATTTGTAAGAGACATCCTACAGCACATTTCACTATAGTTTTTCAATGAATATCTCATTGAGTCTCAAACTAATTCAACGTAGTTTGTGGCAGCCACAAAAATGAAAATTCTGGAGTATAACAGCTACTTTCAAAGAAAGTACTGCACAGTTAAACAGGAATAACACTTTCAAACTAGTAACAGATTTTTATTTCCAAATATTGTTATATAGTGTAATCTGGGATCAAATCCTGGGATATAAGGCATCCAGTCTGAGTTTGCATTCCACTTCTTTCTTGACCTATCACCCTCCTCTGATTTTGTGCAGGCAGCTGAGGCCCCTTCTACACTGCCATATAAAATCCAAATTATCTGCTTTGAACTGGATTATCTGGCAGTGTAGACTAGTACAATCCAGTTTAAAGAAGATAATGTGGATTATCTACTTTGATAATCTCGATTATATGGCAGTGTAGAAGGGGCCTAAGAAAGTGGGGTGGAAGAAGGATCAGCAAGAGAGAAGCTGAATTGATGCAGCAAATTAGAGTTTTGGAATAAAAAGTAGGTAGGCCAGTTGAGAAGGAAGGGGAATACAGATTTAGGGCTCAGAAAATTCAAGGAAACCAGCACCAAAGCCTCAATGTGCAGTATACCTTTATTATCAATTCCTGGTATATTATCCATCTATTCCTATTCTGACTTGTCTCTCTTTTTCAAAAAGGTGTGAAATAAATGATGGCAGGAGACAGACTTCCAGCTGTGCAGCTGTTCTTCCAAGTAAAACTGAGAGTTTCTTGAAAATGCACAATTTTTAAAATGTTGTGATGAGTTTTCTGTACTTGGAAGAAAAAAAATATCCTGAATGTTTTGATACTATGGGAAGAAATACCAGTGTTTCTCCCTGCATATATGCTGGGAAGAGGGAAAATGAGATTTTCCATTCCTAATGCTTATTCCCATATTCTGAATGTCTATATTCACAAGGTAAAAGCCAAGCTCATTTAAAACCATTATCCAGCCATCCCGTTTGGTTACTATTCAGTTAAAATCTGGACAGCTTTTTATACATTAATTTTTATGAGAAATTATGCTTTGTATTAACAAAAAATATTTTGGAAAATGGAAAATCATAAACATGAGTGAAAGCCATAAGCTTTTTCAGGGGGTCAAGAAACTGTTTTGGTTGTTTGTTTAAAAACCATAAAGTATCACCAGATTTTCTTTTCTAAGGGGCAAAACTGAACACTAAATTGACCATGAAAAATATCCCACCCACATTAACCACTGGACCACACTGGCTTTCTTTAAATGCTATTTTTAATTCTTTCATTCCTAATGGCATTTAAATCTTTTTTGTTCCAATTAATTTGCCTGGTAAATGCATAGTTATCCTATTTCTAGATAGAGGAAACATGGTTTTGGAATATATCTCCTAGATTCTGGGAGTCCTCACCAAAAGGTTTTACTCTCCAGGAAGGATTCCAGATATAGATTAGCTTCAAAACAACTGGCTCGTTGTGAAGATGGCTGGAATCAAGCTGGATGTAGGGTTCGAATTCAAAGACATGGTTGTCTTTGAATAGTCTAAAATATCAGTATGCAAAGAGCTCTTGAAGCATCTTCAAGAATAACAGAAAGAATGGAGCTGGTAGCTCCTAGGTTGCTGTGAATTTTTGTGGCTGCATGGCCATGTTCCACAAGCATTCTCTCCTGACGTTTTGCCCACATCTATGACAGGCATTCTCAGAGGTTATGAGGTATATTGGAAACTATTGGAAGTCAAAACAGAAGCACAATTAAAACCCTAGCAGACCGTGAAAAAAGAATCTGTGAACCCCACCTCCTCCAAGGGGAATAGAACTACCTAAACTGGGCTCTACAGGCCAATGGACACTCCACCACAGACATCAGAAGAGCTGCAAGGCCAAGAACAAGCCATGAGAGTAAAGACAAAGATCTGCGCAGAGGAAAAGTGTTCTTACCATGCATCAAGGGAACCACTGACCACATAGGAAAGCTGATGAAGAAACACAATCTACAAACTATCTATAGACCCACTAAGAACATCCAACAAATTCTATGTTCAGCCAAGGACAAGAGGGATCCTCTCACCTCTGCTAGAATCTACCGTATACCATGCAGCTGTGGAGAAGTTTACATAGGGACCACCAAAGGCAGCATTGCCCAAACACGAATGGAGGAACGTGAAAGGCACTGCAGACTAACTCAACCAGAGAAGTCAGCCATGGTGGAGCACTTGATGAACCAACCTGGA
Source organism: Anolis carolinensis (assembly GCF_035594765.1). Taxonomy (NCBI): domain Eukaryota; kingdom Metazoa; phylum Chordata; class Lepidosauria; order Squamata; family Anolidae; genus Anolis; species Anolis carolinensis. The sequence continues at coordinate 348,282,098 of NC_085841.1, forward strand.
CACAGGAATGCTGGCCCACTCTAACAACTACTATGTCTAACTACACAGAGAAGCCACTGAAATCCAGAAGCATGTGGACAATTTCAACAGAAAGGAGGAATCAATCAAAATAAACAAAATCTGTCTACAAGTATTTAAAAACTCTAAAATCAGGACAATAAATAAAGAACAACACTCAGAAGACAGGTGAATTCCAGACATGAAACAATCAGGGCCAGCTAACACCTCCCAACAAAGGATTCCCCCAGGTAGGAATTAGCCAGACCTTGAGCTGCAAGGCCATTAAATGCTAATCAAGGTGATTAATCACAACATTCACACTTGCCTCCAACAGACAAGAGTTCTTTCTCCCACTCTGGACCTTATTTATTTATTTATTTATTTACTTCACTTCTATCCCGCTCTTCTCACCCTGCAGGGGACTCAGAGCGGCGTACAACATATATTTAGACAAAAATGCAATGCCACATTATACAATGCAAATAAAACATAACAAAAAATCAATAGAAACAAATAAAATATAAATATAATTTAAAACCATTAACATTAAGATATTAAAACATAGAAATATAAAAACAGCATCTGAGTACACCTTCCCCTCCCCCTTCATGGTCTTAATGTCTTCTTTGACTCTCTTGGATGCACTGGGCCCTTGCCTCCTTTTATGCCCCAGCCTCAGGAGGCAGCAGATGTTTCTGCTGGGCCTTTCTTCAGCCAGGCAGTCAGGGCCAGAGTCTGCAAGGAGCCATTCACCAGGAGCTGAGGTCAAAGGCAGCCTGCAGCAAACAAACACTGCCCTTTCCTCCAAGCTCCTCGTTGTTGATGTTCCATGGCTGTCTAAGATGGTGCTGGGTGACTGGGCCCCCACCAGCATCCTCCTTTTATGCCCCAGCCTCAGGAGGCAGCAGGTGTTTCGGCTGGGCCTTGCTTCAGCCAGGCAGTCAGGGCCAGAGTCTGCAAGGAGCCATTCACCAGGAGCTGAGGTCAAAGGCAGCCTGCAGCAAACAAACACTGCCCTTTCCTCCAAGCTCCTCATTGTTGGTGTTCCATGGCTGTCTAAGATGGTGCTGACCTTCCTTACTTAGTTTCCAATATATCTCACAACTTCAGAAGATTCCTGCCATAGATGTGGGGATACGTCAGGAAAGAATGCTTCTGGAACATGGCCATACAGCCTGAAAAAACTCACAGTAACCCAGTGATTCTGGCCATGAAAGCCTTTGACAACACATATGTCTACTTCCTCCGATAAATAGAGTATAGCACCTAGGAACAGACCTCTCTAGGCAGATTGTTGAGTGTGGCTACCCATTGTAATGCAAACTTGCCAATATGGTTACGAGGAGGCACATTCAGTTGGGGGGGAAAGAAGGGAGGAAAGGTGTTGTTCAAAGCCGAAATGAGGAGGCAGATAACCATATCAATGGTTGAGGGAGTTCTTCAAATGGAGTGTGGTGCTGAACATGAACCAGAAAGGACCAAAATAGTTGGTCATCTTGTGCCAAAATAGTTTACTTAGCTTTGGATACTCTTGACTTTGCCTTAGGAGCCTCTGGTGGCCAAGGGCATAAAAGCTTCGTGACTTGAAGGTTGGGTTGCTGACCTGAAGGCTGCCAGGTTCGAATCCCACCCAGGGAGAGCGCGGATGAGCTCCCTCTATCAGCTCCAGCTCTATGTGGGGACATGAGAGAAGCCTCCCACAAGGATGGTAAAACATCAAAACATCCGGGCGTCCCCTGGGCAACATCCTTGCAGACGGCCAATTCTCTCACTCCAGAGGCAACTCCAGTAGCTCCTGACACGGGGGAAAAAAAACTTTGCCTTGGATGGGTGTAATTTCGCCTCAGGTAGCAAAATATCCTGGGCAAACCTCAGGATTAGGTAAATATACCCTGCAACTTTGGGAAGGGGAGCTTCTAAAGGATTACAAGAACTAGGACCGAAGCCCGGCCTTTCACTGCAACCCTGAAATGACCTAAATATGAAGAATTATGTGGAAAACATTCCCTCCTGTAAGCCCTCCCCTGTCCATGGCCCTAATTTTTTGGCCACCCATCCATCTTTTCTTCTTTCTGTTTTTGTCCAATTTTCCCATTTCCAGTCTTCAGATTAAAAAATAATTATTTGGCAAGCAGTATAAACACAGTACCTCAGCAGATGTTTTTAGTGTCAGTGTAAGAAAATGGCCACACGCTGATGCGATTCCTCTTGGCAGTGTCTCCGATCTGGAGCTGCTAATACTATATATATATATATATATATATATATATATATATATATATATATATACACACACACACACACACACACACACATACACACACACACACACACACACATCACTCTCTCTCGCACACACACACATATTTAATGATCAGTTTCTTTTTCTCTCTCCCGGTTCTTTATTACCCTTTCTTCCAAATGTATGGCAAGTTCAAATTTGCAAATGTTGTCCCCCTTCTTTTTCTTCTTGAGATACTTTTTCCTTTTTTTCCAATCCAGCGTCTTCATCCACCAGTCTCCTTATACAGAGGCTGTTGTCCTGATTTTACCTTACAGCTCCTCTCCCTACACATTCGGTTCCAACATACTGTTTACCAGGAATGCATTCCCAGCATCTCTCCATCCTTTACCAACTCTTTCCATGTGTCTCAATATCACTCCTTCTCTCCAAATGCATTGCTATGTGGGCACACGTATCAAAATAGCTAGGACCTCAGTGAGTAATATCCACAAGTTCTACTGTTTTTCTATTTATTCAGCTGGCCATGTTCTTGTAGGAGGTTTTCTTGGATTTTACACTTGAAGAAACAGGGGGCAAGTTATATAAGGGTGACATTAAAAAAAGGCTTCTGTGTAGATTCAAGTGTGATCTTCTTCCAAATATCCTTCTGTTCTCTACTCGAGCTACACAATCTGGATTGGGGTTCTCAAGATAGTGAAGGACCTTCAGCCCCAGGCAACCCAATGGACATTTGGCTATCTGAGATTGGTAAATGTAGCTCTTTGCACACACAAAAGAACAGGTAAATCACCGATGACTGCCAGTACTCTCTCCATAGAACTTGCATGATGAAATATCTGCTTTGGCATCCATTTGCATAACAGAAGTTAGGCATTTCAAAAAACTTTGAGTAGGAAATTATTGTGGCGGTGTTTCCGCCCCTCCCAGGTTCTGTGAAGTGGTAACTGGAGGTGAATTCTGACATTTAGATGGCAATTACTATATGTAAAAACAAAGCAAAATAGGGCACTTTCTTACTTGCCTAAGACAAGCCAACTTTTGAGAATTTCATGGAAACAAGGAGAGGGTCAATTGGGACTTTTCTCATTCATAGAATTATAGAATCACAGAGTTGGAAGAGACCTCATGGGCCATCCAGTCCAACCCCCTGCCAATTTTTAAAAGGTAATTGTGTAATGCTCCATACATAAAAGCGAAAAAAAATCTCTAAAATGTTAGACTCTCTAAAAAGTAGTATATGAGTTCTGCTCTACTTTTTCACATGTTGATGCTCCCAAGGAAAGGCATTACAGCATTTTTGTATGTTTCAGATATGTTTTACATTTTTGAATTTGTGCATTTTGCAGTCTCTTCACGAGCACATCTCATTTTCACAATTTAAGTTCCACAGATCCCTTATGCCCTAATTAAGTGTGTTTTTGTTAATTTGCCAAGTTATGTCCATTTTTGCTATCTGCATTTTTGCCTTATCCATACTTTATTTCTTGACTATGCCCCTTTATAAGCCACACAACTGTATGGATTCTTGAAGTCAAGTCTGCATTTTCTCCCAGCAGGTCTTGGGAGGTGCTACTTTTATAAAAAGGTTGGGTCCAATGAAATGTTTTTCCACATTACAATAGGATTTCTTCAAAAGGAATCAATAGCTTATAAGAAGAAAGAGTTGACCACACATAGTATCTGCATAGCATTTTCCTCACAACTGCCCATAAAAGAAGAATTGGAAATTCCATATCTCTTGTACAACAATCCATTCCCATCCTTGAAACTGCTGTTTTAACCATCTCAAAACTGAATTCTAGGATTGCTTTAGATTGCTTATCGGGGTGTTTAAGAAGTGTTTTAATGTATTGTTGAAGGCTTTCATGGCTGGAATCACTGGGTTGTTTTCTGAGCTGTATGGCTATGTTCTAGAAGCATTATCCACTGATGTTTTACCCACATCTATGGCAGGCCAGGCATCCTCAGAGGTTGAGTGTTTTAATGCACAATATCCTTGTATTATTTTACTGGTTTTTATTTGTTCATCTTTCCAGGAGTCCTTGTACCAAACACCATTACTTGACATCTGGTTCCAGCATGTGTTGGAAGATCTAGAGATTCCTAGAGAAGCATCAAATCTATCTCAGCTTTCAACTAGAGAAGCTGGGCAATGCCTAAAGAGACAATTTCCCCCAGGTATGGGTTAAGTGAAATTGTGGATATGGATTCTCCAGTTATGGAGGTCTTACTGTATAGAAATACTTGAAACAAAATAAATTCCTCCCCGTACACCCCTATTGTTCTAAAGCTTGTCAGGTCTTTTTAGAAATGACAAATTTTCTCACAACTTTCCCAAAGTCCTACCAAGGACTAAAAAGATGATTGGCATCTTACTTTTACAGAAATCAAACTATCAAGGTGAATAATACAAACCTCCAAACATCTATTTGTCGAAACCTTTATATATGTAATGCTCTCCTCTCTGTGATACTATCTCTGCAAAGCAAGAAAGGAAATGTATAGCCGTTTGTTGATGTCAATTCGAGCTGCTTCAGCCTGGGCACTAATACAAGGGCCAATAGGTCAGGCTACGACCTAAGTCCAGTTAAACAATGTCCAAGAGTGAACATGTTATATTTATTTTTAGAGTCATAAATGAACAACAAAGAATATTTTAATGCAAGTGCAACACTTGCCAAAACAAAGACTCCATCGCATAAATAAGATTAAGAGCATTTTCAGAGTTTATATATCTAACAAGAAGAGATGCAAAAACAATGAAAAATGGAACAATAAAAAACCCTTAGCAAGAAAAAGTGTTTGCTAAGCTGTCTCCTTTACTTAGTATAAATATGAAGGGTAGCCAAATGTCCAATACCTCGATGCAGTATCTTCCAGGCTTGTCAGATTTTCCATAGTGAAATGTTTCCAAATTTTGGTAAGACATCTGCCTAATGTAACTATCATCCGTAGCTGTTATTGTACTATTCTCTAACACTTTACAGAATAGAAGCATAAGCCATTTAGTCTGATAACGCATTCACATTTTCCAAAGAGGGAATAATTTTAAATGGTAACAAAATAATATTATCCAAAAATCTACAGGATGACTTTTTTTTTTTGAAAAAATGACCTTGATGCAGGCCACATACGGTATATATAAATTTCTCCAGTCATACAAGATTGCAGGTAAGGAATTAAACATTTAACTTTGTAAAGCACCTAATAATGCATTTACAGTACTCACAAAACAGCAAGTGTTGGAGTAGTAGAAGAAGGCAGTAGTTACAACAGTAGGAAAGAAGCAGTAAAAGTAGTAATAGTAGTAGTAAAATAAAATTCCAAAACTGTAATTCACTGGGAGTCCCTTAATGGGTAATGCAAGATAAATAAATATGCAAGTCAATAAATTTAATATAGAGTTAAGTATCCGTTTTAATGATGATGATGATGATGATGATGATGATGATATATTTATAAATTATAACTCACTCTATCTTCCCGAGCAGACTCAGGACAGCTACTGCCCTGAGCTGCCCTGAGCTGCTGAACTTACTGACTGAAAGGTCGGTGGTTCGAATCCGGGGAGTGGGGTGAGCTCCTGCTGTTAGGCCCAGCTTCTACTAACTTAGCAGTTTAAAAACATGCAAATGTGAGTAGGATCCCCTCCACACAGCCCTATATCCCAGCATATCAAGGCAGAAAGTCCCACATTATCTGAGTGTGTACTCAGATAACCCAGTTCAAAGCAGACTCTTCCTGAACAATAGTGTGTTCCTTTGATTGAGTTTTGGTCCTGACTCCCAGTATAGCATGATCTCACTCATAGCTCCTTGTTCATACTTCATTTCTAGCATACTCCTTTGGTCTGATCATTTGGGATGCAAATTATGGTAACTTTCAGCCATGCAGGCAAAATGAATAATTTTACAATTTTACTCCTTGCTGTGAAAAAGTTGCTTAGCTTTTAAAGAATATTCACAGTTCAAGAATTATTACATGCAACATACAGAGTTTTGGAAAAGAATGTTGGCTTTTTTTGTTCAGAAAACAACTTTTCAGCACAAAATGTTCTACAAAAAAAATCCTGGTTTTTAAATTTGCTCTGAGTTTGATTTGGTTGGTTGGTTGGTTCCCATACAGAAAATGTCATTTTCTGCACAAAAATCTCACATGTGATTTTCTTGCAGCATAAATCCAAAAGTTTCTCATCCATTGGATTCTTCTTGTCTGGGTTTCCCAACACTCAAGAAACCTATTTTTCAATCATTTTAAATATTCTTTCCATCACTATTACTCCAGATTTTTTGATTTCTGATTCCCCCATCCCATCTCACCACCACTCATTGCCTAGCTTCAACAAGTCTAGAGAATGTTATATGATCTCAAGTGCAGAGGAAAGCAGCTCTATACTGTGACGACTATCATGTGACTGAAGGAACCTTAGAATCCAGTCTTATCGTTCCTCAAAATAGAGCAACAAGAAGTTGTTGAAGGCTTTCATGGCCGGGATTACAGGGTTGTTGTATGTATTCCGGGCTGTATGGCCATGTTCTAGAAGTATTCTCTCCTGACGTTTCGCCCACATCTATGGCAGGCATCCTCAGAGGTTGTGAGGCATGGAGAAACTAGGCAAGGAAGGTTAATATATATATCTGTGGAGAGTCCAGGGTGTGAGAAGAATTCTTTGTCAGTTGGAAGTCAGCGTGAATGTTGCAGTTAATCACCTTAATTAGCATTGGAAAGGTTTGTCTCTTGCCTGGAGGGCATCTTTTGTTCAGAGTCATTAGCCGTCCCTGGAGCTCCTCTGCCCTCAGAGTGTTGCTTCCCATCTACTGTTCTGTTTTTTGAGTTTTTTAATAGTGGTAGCCAGATTTTGTTCATTTTCATGGTTTCCTCCTTTCTGTTGAAGTTGTCCACATGCTTGTGGATTTCAATGTCTTCTCTGTGTAGTCTGACAAGACTTCCACAAATATACTTCCCATCCTCCACTGTACTCGGGCCCTTCCACACAGCCATATAATCCAGAATATCGAGGCAGATAATCCACAATATCTACTTTGAACTGGATTATCTGAGTCCACACTGCCATATAATCCAGTTCAATGTGGATTTTATGCAGCTGTGTGGAAGGGTCCTTAGTGTTTTATTTCCACTTTTTGCCGCTGTTACTTTGATGTCACTGAACTACAGTTCCCTCTTCCTGGACATGGTGGAGATAATGGAAGTTGTAGCTCTGAGAATCTAAAGTTAGAAATCGGTGTACTTTTTCTTATTCACATATTAATATGTGTAATGGTAAGTACTGAGTTGGTTCACTTGATGGAGTTACCTAATGTCGAAACAAAAGTTTTTTTTCTGCTACTGTTGTCAAGCCTTTGGCTTGCATAGGAATGGATATGGCCACCAGAAGATCAAAAAGTGGAGTGAAATTGTAATGGTTCTCAATCTTCATTTGTTTTAGACCTCAGCTCCCAGAATCTTTTACCATTAGCCATGCTGGCTCAGGCTTCTGGGAGAGAGAGTTTAAAAACATCTGGAGACTGAAAATCCTTGTTTGTATAACATCTAACCATCAATGGTAGCTAGTAGATTCCATGTCAGCAAAACTGTGGGTACAGTTCAAATTTTAAGGCAATTGTCCAAGATCCTGAACCTATTTGTGGAATGGGATTCAACCCTTTGGATAGATCCTTTACAATGTGGACTAATCCCCCAAGTAGATTTCTCATCCCACTGAACTTGGAGTCATCAGTTTCCACCACTAATAACTGGGTGCATTTGCCTTGCCACTTTTCTGGAAAAATATACTTAATAAGTGTGAGTGAAAAATGAAATGGTTTATTTTAGAAAACATTAATAATATGCAATATTGGAAATGAAACCAAAATACATGAGGAATGGCTTAGATCAGTGCCATGAAGCAAGGTTAAAAACAAACCCTACTTATGTTTTCCAAAGTAATTCCATTTTGGTGCCCCACATTTACTTCCCTTCTGATTTATTCATATTTGTGTTCAAATTATGAAGAAATACTGGTCAGGAGTTTACTGGTTATCCATCCTGAAATGTCAGGCCCATGAGAAGAACTTAATATTCAAGGCCAAGCCAAATATATCCTGCTAGGAAAAAAAATTGTTGCCAAATGCTGCTGCTAGTAGGAAAGGACTGGTATCTGTGATTTACTACCTGCTCTATCAGTTTTAGAATCCTTTGGAGGTTCTTAAAGAGAAGTTGGATGGATGTCTTTTAGGAGTGCTTTAGTTGAGTATTCCCACGTGGCACAAAGTCAGATTAGATGGCCTTTCTGGTCCCTTCCAATTTTGTGATTCTGTGATTTATCATAAAATTTGACACCTTGTTCCTGTTTTTGCTCCTTCCCAAGTAATTCTTTAGAGATAATGTTCACTGTCCTGACGAATATCTCCAAGAACATATCAGCTGAATGGAATTGTATAGACCAACATTTTATCATTGAGATCATGACGGTCAATAAAATTACAAGCAGATGGTACTTTCCTTGCTGGACTACAAATCTCATGCAGATAAAAAAAATTAGATTTGTGAATCTGTACTTCAATGTCTCTGAAAAGAAAATACCAAAAGAAGTGTTGCTTTGTATTGCCATTTATTTCAAGTTCCAGTATCAAAATTGATTACTTGAAAGAACAAGATAGTATTTTCCTGTACAGTCAGCTCTCCACATTTGCTGAAGCTAGGAGCACAGACCCCATGAAATTGCCAATTTTTTACCTGAAAGTACACCTCTCTAGGAATTTCTAGGTCTTTGAACATGGCTCTGTAGTTACCCTCCACTGGAAACTGACCATAGAATTGCACTGGAGGATGTAGAGATAATCAGAGAGGCTCTCTTTCTAGAAAAAAGAAGAGGTTTACCATAAAGTCATACTGGACAACCTAGAGATCCGTACAGAGAACATTTTAACCAAACCTATTAATAATCAAATCTACAAATGTCAAACCTGCAAATGTGGATGGATAACTGAATGGATAAAAGAGTATGCTCTTCAGGAGTCCCTTGGTACCCATCAGCTCTATAAAGGCTTGCTTGCAATGGGGAAATAGCTAACCATGATGTATTGATACTGGGATGAAATTATTCTTTCTTCCATTGCAAAAAGAAACTCCTGGAAAATCTGACCCTATTTGAATATTGGGTTTATGCTGTATGCCTACTTAGGCGATTCCTTGTAGCCTGAGGATGATGGCCATCCAAGAGTAGTGTCTTGGTGGTGGATGCGTAGGTGGCTGTGGAGACCTATTCTTGACCCGCATGTTCTTCCGCAGTGAGGACATCCGTTTCCAGGTGGAAGGCGGGTTGGCTTGATGCACCTTCCTCCATTCATGCCTCTTCGAATTCTGCAGCACTGCTGGTCACAGCTGACCTCCAGTTAGAGGGCTCAAGGGCCAGGACTTCCCAGTTCTTGGTATCTATATGCTGTATGACTCTTTGCTGTGTGAGTGAGCACACATTCATATGCATATATGGAGAAATTGAGAGATAATAATATACACATCCTATATCTTTTAGGCTGTCCCTTAATTGCATAATATGGAGTCCCTGAAATTAACAACCAAGAAGAGCCATGCTGGATCAGAGGAAAGGTTCAAGATTCTGTTCACACCATGGCCAATCAACTGCTATGTGGAAAATTAAAATATTACATGAATATACCGTCCACCTCGCATTTCCTAGAAGCTCATGTACATAGGCAAAATAGAGATGATATACACTCATCCCAATTATTAGTCATTAAAACAGGGTTGCAAACGTTATCACTACATCACTAGAGGCAACTCAAGAATGCATTATCAACTTCTACGCAATGGGATAGGGGTTTTCAGAAAATTGTTTACTCCATTTTTTTTTTGAAGGCACCTTCTCCAGATAGGCATATGGAGGCTGGAGATATTTGTTATAGAACATCATTACGGAGATGATTGCTTCATAACTATTCTCTAGAGTTTTAGGCACCAAATCAAAGCAATTTTCTTGAGCTGTCATTTTAATGGCTTAGATGAGCAGATCTTGGGGTCCCTTTCCAATTTTTGTTATGCTCTGTATGGCATCTTACTGATTTTTATTGAGCTTGTGATTAGTTATTTAACTGTGTTTTTGTGGTGCATTTCTGTTTTTTCTTGGAAGCTGCCTTGACAGGTTTATTTTAAATTAAATGGTAGAATAGAAGAATGATAACAAATAAAGCATCCCCAGTCCCTTTGCAGGCCTCAGCTCTTCTCTTGCATGACATTTAATCAATTGACTATTTCATCCACCCTCCCTCACATCAACTTCTATACTGGCTTTTAATCATAAAATAATCTACATGCCTCCATTTCACCTTACTGAATAAGCATATTGTTTCAGGGCTGTCGAGTGCTTTTTGTTCCAACAATTGCTGATTGTTCTGTCAGCTTTATTAGTGTTTTCCCCTCTCACAGTTGTATACTTTATAATTTTAAGTAGAAATCACCCTAGGGACCAAAAGGCAGGACATATATTGTTGAAATAAAAAAATACATATCCCCAGGGCAGATTTTCTTTTTATTTGCCTTCACTGTCCATGGCTTCATTTGTGCCAAGTTTTAATTTAATGTGATTTGGCCTACATGAAAACATGATTTTCTTCATGGCTACTCATGTTGACCTGGGTGTAAACATTATTCAAAGGAATCATTTGATTTGTATTCCTAAATTTTGTGGAGGACAGAAATACAATGAGTAAAACTGAACATTCTGGCAACATCTGTTTTGTTTTCTTTGAAGTTCACTTCAGATTGAGATAACATTATGACTAACCCCACTCAGGCTTTCACAGGAAAATGAGAGGACATTAACTGTGTACCATCCATATTATATGCTTTGAGCTGGATTATACAAGGCCACTTCTACACTGCCATATAAAATCCAGATTATCTGATTATATGGCAGTGTAGACTCATATAATCCAGTTCAAACAAATAATGTGGATTCTTCCACATATTTTGCATCTGTGCTCTTTTGGTTGGTTCCAAGACAAGTTATATCAATCACAGCACTTACTTAGTATGTTAAATATTTAACAATTGCCCCTATATATTTACTAGGGCTGTGCAAAATGATTGTTAGTCCTCGTAAGTCAGATCAAATTTGTTGAATTTGCACCTATGATACAATATCCAACATGTGGGCGTGGTCTGTGCCAAAAGCTTAAAAATTAAAACTTACCCAATACTTTTTCATTTGATTTTTATAAACCTCGGAAGCCTCCCAAAGTCAGTTTCAATTTCAGCATAAGCAAGCAAAGCAAAGCCAAAAAGGCTGAGACTAACTGAGGGGAGGAAGTTTGTACCTAAGCTTTCATATATTACATCTACTTCCTTAGATGCATGGAGTGAGGTGCCTAGGGACAAGCCTTTCTAGGCAGACTGTATGTGTGTGAATACTAGTCAAATAAATGCAAAACATTTGAATCTGGTGATAAGATGACAAGGTCAGTTTTAATGAAAATCACGGGGGACAAAGGCAGGAGGAAAGATGGCTCCCAAAGCCAATATTAGTGGATAACCATACGAATGGTGGAAGGAGTTATTGGAATGCAAAGTGATGTTGACTGGAAACCAGAAAGGCCAACTGATGTAATGGTCCCTCATGAGGTTGTGATGTGTTATGAGATGTGAAATGTGCCAGGAAAACATGGTTTCTGTTAAATTCACTGTAGATGGACAGGAGTGTGTGGATATTGTCTCATTCTTCTGTTTCTCTTTCCATTCTTCTTATTTGCAAAGGTTTTGAAATCAGAGATGAAATGACCAGGAAGATTTAAGTGTTCTGCAACTGGTTTTTGTTTGTTGCCATTCCTAATGTCTGATTTATGTTCATTTATCCTCTGGTGAAGAGACCAGCCTGTTTGCTTAACGGAGAGTGCTGATGGGCATTATTGAAAGAGAATTAAATGACAATGCAGGCAAGGTGTTTGAGGGCTGTGAAGGCAAAGAAGAAGGGAAAAGCTGGTACCAAAAAGAGAATCAAAGCAGCCCAAACCTATTTGCAATGCATGTGGAGGAGGAAATCAGCAGGAAACAGAAGGGGGGTTGTGATACCTCTGAGATGAAAACAAAATGAAGTGAAATGAAGGCAACTGTTTAGTCACCTTTTGAGTAGATTTTAACATAATGGCTATGAGCTCTGGAAACTATTTAAGGTACTGTAAGTGTTGGTATCATCAATGACAACTCAATGCAGCATCTCTTCTTCGAAGGAAACAGACTTCCAACCCCACAGCAAACCAAACAGGGCTCTATTTTGAGGGGGAAATGTGGAAAATACACTTTAATTTGTGAGTTTATGGAGAATTTACAAGGCATGTTCTGGAGATTTTCTTGCAGCCCCCTTGAAAGTAAGGTAAAGCAAAATGTCCCATGGACCACATACAAGTACCCATATCCCATGATCTCTACCTCCTGTGATTTTTCACTAACTTGAAAAAACATTTCACCCAAATTTGCAAATTATGAAGGCCCTGAGTAGCCATTTAAATGTACTTCCATTCCAGGTCTGTTTTATGTCAGAGAAAAACTAATTCACCGACTGTCTTGATTTGAAAAGGACAATTAGCCCCATCTCCTACTTCAAAAGCTTTACTCTGCTTAAGAACCATGTTAGGAAACCAACATGTTGTCTGAATCTGGTATTATTTCCCAATCTATATTTGACAGAGTGAAAAAACACACATTTCCTTGAGGACCTTTGCAACAGTGCAATTAGTTTTGGAACCATGGTTTTTTTGACAGGGGGAAAAAGCAATTGTAAATTAAGGAAGAAGCCAAGAAGCAGAGCAAAGAAATATGGGCCCCTTGATAGGCTCTGTTGGGTTGCCTTTCTGGCTTCCCTTCTCACTTGACTTCTCCAGCTTTTCAACTGGGGCATCCGCCTACGCGGCAGGTCTCGGAAGGCGATGACAGGCCTGGCAGCTCCCACTCTTAGCACCGTTCCAGGCAGGCAACCTTACATGATCCGTACAATGCCTCCCTGCACAATGGCCCCATTCAACTTCATAAAGGCAGGGATCCCACTTCTACTGGCCTTGGTGTCAACTCCAACTCAATGGGACTCTGGAGTAGATATGTTTAAGACTGCACTGCAAGCATTTAGATTTAGGAAACAGTTTCCTGGAATGAACTGGATTTACTTCTGAGAAGATGTGTGTGACATAAAGGGAGAGACCAGCAATTTCTTAGAAAAGAGGTTGAAAACGGAATTAGAGAAATAGAGAAGGGAAATATAAGCAAGGAGATAACTTGAAATTGTATGGATAGTAAAATACAGAATCCCAGCAGCAGAGGAAGGACAATAGTAGAAATGCAATAGTGTGTGGAGTTCAATATTGAGTTGGTTTAAACAGCTGATTTTAAAGTAGTTATAACTGATTTTAATGTATGTTTACAGTTATTTTATGTTCTGACTTGAAATGCTTGCCATGTATATATTGTGCTCTGCCCTGAGTCCCCTTTGGGGTGAGAAAAACAAAATATAAATGTTTTAAATAAATAAATAAATAAATAATATTCAAAATCCCTTTTTCATTAGAGCTAGGCTCTTGCCTTAATTTGCAAACCAATATTTATCAGTGCTTCTCCATATATCTATCACTGGACACATCATTTCATATTCTATGCATTTTCGCATCCATTTTTTTTCTTCATACAGTATATCTTTGCACATTATTTTTACAAATACATTTTTAAAATAGGCCTTTCTTTCCTTCCTTCCTTCCTTCCTTCCTTCCTTCCTTCCTTTGGTGGGGAATTTCAATTTCAGGTGGGGAATTTCAACTTTGACGTGGAAGCATAAACTCTATCTCACCGACTTACAGCTGTAAAATTTGAAGATGTGTGAATATCAGAATGTGAATATTGATAATGCTTTAGTTCATGCATTGGTTTAGGAAATTTTATACATACTTGATACAAAAGCATACCATAGAATTGCACTGGAAGAGTGAGAGAGGATGACAGATACTTCTGGAAGGGGGAGTAGATTTCTTTGGAGTATGGTTAAATGAAACCATGGATAGTGAAGAGTGGATAAAGGGACCATACTGAAACACCAAGAAAACCCTATGATAGGGTCACCATACATTGGAGCCAACTTTAAGGCATATATAGCAACAAATATCACAGAATGGTGTTTCCTAGGCTACCTAGTATCATATATCCAAAATACAGCAAATCACAAACATATATTTCTGGTTGCTATGCATATTCCATTGCTTACATAAACATTGGTGTTTTTATATAATAAAGATGTTGAAACAAAAGAACAGAAATATAGAAATACCACAAATGAAGAGTAATATAGTAGCATATTTGTTTTAATATGTAACAGGGACAGAAAGCTGGGGGATTCCATTTTGTATTGTCTTGCTATTATTTTCTAAACCTATACAGACTTAGGATCCAATCTGATCTTTCTTCCATATATACTGTTGACATAATAAACTTTCTCTTCACTGGAGATAATTTTGTTGATTACCCCAAGCACTAGCAAAGATATATGACAATGCCCATATCACATAATTCTCCATAGACATTTTAATATATTGTCTTAGATGCAAAGGGGGAAAAAAATATGCTGATGCCAAAAAAAATGGTTGTGGCCCCTCCTTCCAGGCATCAAACTTCAGGTGTGGCTATAATAATTGGTTTTATCTAGACTTGCCTTCTTAAGTATCCTCTGTAAAAAATTGCATCCTTTGGTGCTTTTTTGACTGTGGGAAGGAAGGAAGGAAGGAAGGAAGGAAGGGAGGGAGGGAGGGAGGGAGGGAGGGAGGGAGGGAAACATATTCTTGCAAATGCTTCCATACATGAAATTGAAAACATTGGCAAGGCTAAGTAAGTCCAACGAGGCAGTGAGTATCATGGGTTTCACACGTCTATTCTGCTATGTTTTTCCAGTGACCTTACAAGCATGGATACAATGAAAATGTCACACATTTTGCAAAAGGAACCAGAAATAGCAATAGAACAGTGTGTGCACTTCAGGATTAATTTTTTGGCAAGGCAACATCCATGATTTCTGCCATTCATACTACATGCTGCTATTTTAAAAAGAACTGAGGAAACCTTGTTGTGTTTTCTTCCCTTGGGGAGCTGCCACTTCATTATTTCTGCAGAACTTCTAAGTACGTCATTATTCCAGTTTTTTTAGTTAGTTGAAATACAGGCTGCAATCCATACCTATGAAATGTTTGTTTTTCATTTTAGTGAAGTGTGCCTTAAAAACCACAGCTACCTTATGAGTTTCCCAACAGCAATGCAAACTTCACAAGTATAATGTACATGAGTTCATCTACAACATGGCATATACCACTCTTAAGCCATTGGATGGAGAGAGGGAAGATTGGAAAAGCTGTGGTCCAAAACAGTAACGTTTTCAAGCTTGGCTCATGAAGCAATTGGGTTATAGGAGTGACAGGTCTGTTAAACATAGATCTCCATTAAGACATCTACACATTAGAGCCTTGAAAGGTTCAGTTTCATACCAGGATAAAGTGGGCAGGATATTTTGATAATTTTATAATTTTATATTGAGTTTGTTTTATCGATTAATTTGTTATTTGTTTGCTCTTGGCACTGAATGTTTGCCACTTTGTTACTTTGCTGGAAACCACCCTGAGTCACCTTGGGGAGATAGGGCAGGTTATAAATAAAGTGTTGTTGTTGTTGTTGTTGTTGTTGTTATATCTTCCTCAACAATAAGGTTTGTTATCTTGACCCCACATTGATATCATTTGGCCTCATATGCCTCTATTTTCATCTGTGGAATGTTGGAGGGTATGAGAAAGCAACCTCCTCTGAGTTCAGCATTTAGTATTTTAGTTAAATCAGGAAGATGAGATGTCTTGGAGGATCAGTCCTACTATGAGGCTATATGTACCATCCAGTCCAACCCCATGCCAAGAAGCAGGATATTTTCCTGAATATTATCCTGATAGAATATTATCCTGAATCGGATGCCTGCTACATTTATTTATTTATTATGTAAATAAATAAATAAATAAATGTAGCAGGCATCCGATTCAGGATAATATTCTATCAGGATAATATTCAGGAAAATATCCTGCTTCTTGGCATGGGGTTGGACTGGATGGTCACAAGGTCTCTTCCAGCTCCATGATTCTATGATTAGGATTATTTTTAAACCAAGACAGAGTTCCAGTTTGTCTAAAGGGGTCAATTGAAAGGTATGTATTAGAAAAGTCTTCCTTCAAATGCCTTTACAATGGATAAAGGCCAGCCTGTGTCCCACATTCAATATTGGGCAAAGTATTTGGGGAAAGTATTGAGCTTATGTGGTGTAATGGTTTGAGTGATTCTGAAGATCTAAAGGAAACCCATGGGGTGACCCTGGACAAGTTATACATTCTCATCCCCGAAAAGCCTGTGATAGTTAAACACAACTTGTACACTACACACAGAAGAACAATTATGGTTTATGATGGTGAGGGTCAGCAGGTAGTGTGTGCTCTCAAGACCCCTGAACATCTTGCCTGAAAGATTGCTGGTAGAGTGTAGACAGCACTGATCCAGGAGGTCCAATGGTCCTAATCAGTATAAGGGAGCCAGCTTCCTCTGCTATGATGATGAGACGGGCTTAAATTGGCACAATGGATACATTCAGAAGGGTTGAGTGAGAATGTCTCATGATGATTAAATGTGAACAATCAACTCAATGACCCTGAATATTTCTGGTGAAAGGCTCCTCCAGACTTGCAGAAAGAGTCCAAGATAAACACAAACCATTTTCAGCATATCTGACAGTGGCCAAACATTGAAGCTTGTGAAAAATAATACTCCCAAAGCACTGAAGAAGAACTGGTGTGGAGAGACGTCATGAGGGCAACAGGTATTCAGCATAAATTTGTTCCCATTAAGTAGATTAGCAGAGGAATAACAAGTAAACATTCTCACCTTCCAGGATTTCTTTTGCAAAAATAAAATTAATGCTTCTCTCAACTGGCAGAAAAAATAATAACATCAGAAGAAATTCTAAAGCAACTTCTAGGCAACGTCATGGGATCTAGAGATTATTTTCCTCCAAACCATTCCCAGTGGCTAGACCATCCCCCAAAGCAAGCCTAAATATTTTAATTTTCTGTTGTAATCCATCTCAAATTAGCAAAAGGAAATGGTATCACATTATTTCTGATCACCATTTTGTGAGGACCTGGAAGGGAGATTGTGGTATTTGTTGGTAGTATGCAGTTCTGGGTGCTTGTGGGAGGCATTGTTGGATGAGTTCATATGCTTGTGACCTTTTCTCTTTAAGTTTGCGATAAAAGTACCCAAAATTATGTCAATTTTTTTTTTAAAAAATAGGAGGATTGGGGGAACACAAAAGTGGGACTCAGGGCTTGCATATAGCCCTCACGCTACGATTTGCTCACAGGTCTAGACAATAGCTGGAACCAAAACTAAACATTTGTAAAATGCTTCCCTCCCTCCCTCCCTTCCTTCCTTCCTTCCTTCCTTCCTTCCCTCCCTCCCTCCTTCTTTTCCAATGAGCTGGGATTGGAATTAAAGTTGGATTTTCATACATCTTCAATGTAGGACTATTTTATAAAACAATTGCTTTCCACATGGTGAGGAATGTTCTGCAATGTTTTCTCAGAAGCAAATCCAGTTTAGTAAAGATCTCTTGTAATGTTAATTAGAAGTTTTCTTATTGCATATTATGTACCATTTATATCTTCCTGTTGATTAATTTCACATGAGTTCATAGTTCCAGAGACGTTAATTACTGGTCATTTGTTGTTACTGTGGCTGCTGTTTTGATGCTTCTTTTCTTTTACACTATATAGAGCGGTTTGCAATAATAACGGAAAGAAAAACAAATGAGTGGAAAACTCATTAACTGCACAAAAATAGTTATTTTCAGCTTTCAACTATTATTTTGTTCAGAATGGTATATTATTAACAGTCTAATGTTCCTTCTTAATAATGTATTTTTTTTAAAATTTAAATTGGTTTTATTAAGAAAGCTCTAATGAAACTTGGCACAAAGATAACAAGTGACACTTTAAACCAGACAGGAGAATCATGTGATCCTTGAGAAGATTCTGGATTGCAATTCCCAGTATTTCTCACCATTGACTATACTGAGTAGGGTTGCTTGCGATCCAGCAACATCTGAAAGGATACAGGAGTCCTTTCTTGGCTTTAAACAAACAAACAAAATAAATAAAATAGGAACTAGCATAGATTGATTGTAATCGTATATACACTTTCCTGGAACTGAGTTCCATTGAACACATGGGGCTTTTTTCTTAATTAACTTGTAGAATGTAGCTGTAAGAGACTTCATTTATCGTGTCAGAAGTGAACTGAGAGTACAGTTGTAATGTACTTAAAAACACAAACATAATTTAAAAAATTGGCATGATACTAAATGTCCTTTGTCCGGTAGCTGGACACTAGAAGTGCCTATGGAGTTGCTATAAGAAGGCCTCCATGGTGCATGTGGCAGGTCTTAGACTGCATTGTAATAGGTGGTCTGTGGTTTTCTCTTCTCCACACTCGCATGTCATGGACTCCACTTTGTGGCCCCACTTCTTAAGGTTGGCTCTGTATCTCATGTGCCAGAGCCAGTCTGTTCCGCACCTTCCAAGTCAACCAGTCTTCTGTGTGCCCAGAAAGGAAAATATCATTACTCTTTCCTTATAGTAATTGCGCATGTGCATAATCAAATTATTATAATTGGGGAAACTTCAAGGGCTTGTATCTCTCTCATATTTATACTATTGGGGTAAAACTTGCTACAATAGTAGAATACATTTACCACTGTTAGCTCACCACATTTTAGAATGTTTCACTTATCCAGGGATTTTTGGCAAATTTTCAAAGTTCTTATAAACAACATTTTAATTCATAAAATTTCAAAGTGTTATTTCCTGTTTAATTGTATAGTCCTTACTTTGAAAGTAGTTTTTCTACTCCAGAAACTTTGCTTTTGTGGCAAAGACTTTGCTAAATTGGTGGAGACTCAGCAAAGCAAAATGTGCTATATATAGGACGATGGGCCCTTGGTATACACTAGTGTTTGATTCCAGGACCCCCATGGATAACAAAATTTGTGGATGCTCAAGTCCCATTATATAGAATGGCATAGTAAAATAGTATTGCTTATACAGTATAAAATGGCAAAATTTGTTTTTTGGAACTTTAAAAAATATTTTCAAGCCATTGATGGTTGAATCCATTGGTAAGGAAGGCCAACTGAACAAGCAATGAAAGAGTTGTGCGTAAATTTAGAACAATTTTCTCAATGTCTCTGTGTACCTACAAAGGAGAATGGATGCACGAAGGCTGTGAAAGAGTTTTATATTTTGAAGAAAAACTTTCAATTCCTAGTTCTGGCCCTTCTTCACTTTTAGGCTTAATTAAAGCTGACATAGTACACAACTTGTAAACAAAAAGGAAATAGTCTTGCATTCCATATAATGTTTATATGCAGATAACACAGGAAAAAGTAAATTATCTTGCAAGTTGGCTAAGGAACTGAGGGCAGGAAAAGTGCAAGTCAAGGTAAGACAAGAGATATGAGTAAAAATCTGGAAGCTCTCCACTTAGCAGAAGTCAATGAAGCTAGTAAAGTGCTAAGTCTTAAAAGAGATGTGATGTGAAATCACATTGAAAACCCAGGTCAGAAGCTAGAAAGACAAAAATGTATCAGGAATGAAGGAGAGGCTGAGAACACAAATTTTCAAAATTAGGATGCTGGATTAAAAAAACAGGATGGAAGAGAAACAAAGTACAGTGATCCCTCACTTATCATGGGGGTTAGGTTCCAGGACCACCCGCAATAAGTGAAAATCTGAGAAGTAGGGACACTATATTTATTTTAATATTTATACATTATTTTAGTAGTTATACACTATTTTAAGTCTTTATCAACCAATCATGTGTTGATAAATTGCCTCCTTCTCCTCCCATTGCTGCTTGGGCTCCTTTTCTCTCCCTTTGGCTTCTCCTTCCTCCCTTCCTTAAGCTGTAAATTGTATTTTTTTATGATCTATAATAGTCTTTTAGAGTTTAGTAAAAAACCGTGAAACAGCGAATCCACGAAAAGTGAACCGCAAAGTAGTGAGGGAACACTGTAATGCAAAAGAAGAGTCTTGTGGGTCCAGCATAGAGCCTAGAAAAGATGTTTCTTAAACTGTGAAATCCCAGATTCTGAGCTCAAAGAAATAACTTTTTTCCAAGCTTTGGTCCAAGGAACTCTACTTCAGTAAAAGAAACTAGTAGATGCAGGGAATGCTGTGAATGTAGCATATCTTGATTTCAGTAAGGCCTTCGACAAAGTCTCCATGACCGGGGCTTGCAGAAACTGCAACTTTTGTTTAAAAAAAGGGGGAAATCATTTTTTTAAAAAAACAATAAAGAAATGTTTATGCAACAAAGGAAATCAATTTAAGTATCAGGCAAAATTACTAGAGGAATGTGAATATAGAAAACATAAAAAATACTAGGTGCTAACAAATTCAATGTGTCATGCTCATGATGCTGCAATTTTGGCAAGTAATGCACACTTATATTGGATGGCAAAATTCATATGAGGAGCTACTGTGAGCATTGTCACTAAGCTCAGAAGAATCAGAAAGCACAGAGCAGGGTAATAGATGTCATCATCATACCTGCTAATAGAAATGCCTGGTATTTCAACCTTATGACCCCTGGTATTTCTATAAAACTGCCTTAGGAGGTAGTAGTGTGCATATTAGGTGGGGGGACGTGATAGGACAGGCCACATGAGTAACTTTGCTCTGTCCTTCAATATTTTCCTTTTGCTCTCTTTCAATAGTATTTGCCACTGCTTGTCTTTGCCTAATGGTAGGGCTGGTTCAGCAAAAAATAAAAATAAAATCATGGGCTAAAAAGCTTGTGTTGTGTTGCAACTTAATCTAATACATTACATCCTTATTGGTCTCTTCATGGAAAATCATCAGGCTCTTCACATTATATTAATTGTTTCCATTCTTTCTTCTAATGATTTGGTATGCATTTGGAGGATCATACCCACTTAGCATGCGTGTAAAGCAAGTAAGCAGAAAAATGGGAGGAACTGGGTAATGTAATCCAGTTTTTATGGATTCTGTAAAAAAAAAAAGGAAAAGAAAAAAACAGGGACTGTGTAAATCTTTTCTTCTCAGATGTCCTTTAAAAAAACCTTTTTTACCCTCTTCTTCCTCTTTTATACTATTACCACTAGACCTTGGAAAGGGGTTTTAAAAAAGTATTGTTCCCATTCATTAGAGTTCTGAATACTTACTGCAACGTTGTTGCTATTTTATAAGAACATATTATTTAAATGTATATAATAAAATATAACATGATATAACAATCATTAAGATAAAATTAAACCAAAATTTTGAAATTCTATCTTGCCGTTTACCCCAGAATCAAAATTTCATGCATTATTTTCTGGACTCTTTGTTACTTTAAAACTAGTTTCTTTTACATTTTAAAACCCATAAACACAAAAAAAAAACATCTAGAAGTACAGCAAGAAGAAAAAAGGATCAAACAGGTGAAAAATGCTGATGTTTCAAACTAAATAGAAACTAGGGGTGTATAGAATTCTATAAGGGCGATTCAGGAAAATTCAGCAGTCTGGCAGCCAGTTCACTAAAAACAGACTGACAGGACCCAGCTGAAGCCTTAACCAGAATGGATCACAAGCAAGTCAGATCTTTTGTTTAATGGGAGCGATGGGGCTAAGCGGCACTCTACGTGACATGGAGGCCAAGGCGTGTGGCCGGTCTCACAAATCAGGCAAGAGAAGATGCCTGGCAGTGGTGGCTCCTCCTCTTCTTTCTTCCCCAACAGTCCCGCTTGAGGCAAATAAGGCTGGAGAGACAGAGAGAGAGTGAGAAAAAGGTGGGAAAGGCTCACCTAAGACTCTCCTTCAGAGATGTCCCCACCAGGAACTAGTTTTCCCAGCAGCACTTTGCACGGCTCGAACATTGAAGGAATCTCTGCACTCCCCTGAGGGCATGATGAGAGTTGAGGTTTTTCTCTCTGTCTCTTTCTCACATTTCTTTCTCAGTCAATCAGAGGCCTGGTTGACTGTGTCCATTCTCCTCTCCTCTTGTGGTGTGCACTCATTGGGACTTCAATTCCCACAAACCCTTCTTGTGTTTTTTTTTAAAAAAATGTTATGGTACAAACTTTTTAAAATTTCTCAAAAAACAGTGGATTTGGTGAAATGTCATGGAACTTGGCAGGCTTGCAGTCATAAATTTGGCCTACAATTGAGACAAGTCTCATCCTCATAGGACCACAAATGATGGAGAAATGTTTTCCCATTGGCACCAACGGGAATAGCCAAAAAGGGCACTTTTTTGCTGAGTCACACACCCCTACAGGTTACCACAAGGCGCAGTGGTAAACAAAAAACAAAAAAAACTGGAAACATCTAATGAAACCCAACCAAATACAAATATTTCCAGCCAATGTGATTTGGGCTATTTTTTGTAAATAAACTTTGTTCCTCTTTTACATTTTTTAAAATATAATGTAGGATATGCCTTTCAGTTTTCTGCACCATATCCCACATGGCAGGGGGGGGGTGGCTCCAGGAACCTTTTTAAAAAGAAGATTAGGGGGACGCAATCAAGAAAGTGGAAGAAGTCTACAGACTTTGCAAACTAGAAAAAATCTTCTTTAAAAATTCATTTTTCCCAACCAAGTTGTGGGTAATTTTTGCTTCCAAACCACATGGATCAATTAAAAACTGGCTGCCAATGTGATAGTTTCTTTCCCCAACACAACCTTTTTTTTAAAAAAAATGAATAGATCTGACCAAAATGTCAGCCAGATGTGATGTGATGCCTTGTTCAGCTTGCCAAAATGTATTAGCACAGCACACCAAAGTAGTAGAAAGGCAGAAAATGGCCATAGCCTTTTCGTCATTGCCACTCCTGATTTACACCCTTCAGTAGGCTGATGAAAGATTTCCAAGTGAATGATACTGACAATTGACAATACTATTTACCAGTTGTAAGTAGAGGGGAGGGGAAGATGAGGGACATCCATTGCCTTATGACCATTACATGGCTTTTTCAAAGGCATTTTGCTGGGGTGGGTTGAACTTCAATTAATAGCAAGAGTTTTTCCTATGGCGACCCTCTGATATATAAACATGAGCAATAGGCAGTGATTTAGTACTCATGAGCATCATTTTTTATTTCAGCTACCTCCCAAGATTAATTTAATTTCAGAAAGAATATAGATCTCTTCAATTCTCTGATGTGAAAAATGCCAAGTAAGTCTGGACCAAATATTTCATTCCTATGCTAATCTATGTATCTTCTTTACCTTTATACCATCCTATACCAAAGTTCCATTTCCAGCTGACAGTAAATTAACTTTTTCAATATTCAAATTTAAAATAGAACATAAAACATTGCGATCAGAAGCAATATTAAATATGACAGTAAATAAATACAAAGCACAAGAGTTGGAGTGAAGAATTTTAGTACTCTTTATGGCAAACTTTCAGAACAGGAGTTAGAAACAGGTTCATGGTAATGAAATATTTGTAGACTTTCAACTGCCTCTGACCATAAATGTTGGCCAATGGGTCCTCCCGAACAGGAAGATCTATAAAACACTTCCTGTTTGGGCTGGTTACTAGCCAGACCATCAGGATGTTCCTGGCTCTGGTGTATTTTGCTGAATGTTTTTAGCTCAGCTCTCAGCTGATTTCAAAATGTTGCACATTCCTCAACGTTGCCGTACAGAAAGTACTATCCAAATGTTATTACCCAATAGGAGTAGTGGTGATATTAGGATCCATGTTTTGCTGGTTGCTTCCATGTCTGTTTGAGCTTTTAATTTGAATCTATTTGGTCTTTTAATTTGAACTTTGAAGGATTTTTCCAAGGATGTAACCCTAGTTTGGGCACGGTGGTAAACACGGTGGATAGTTCCACCAAAGTCTGGACTGTCACCCATTCCACTAACTGCGATCTGCCCCTGCATTTTTCCCATCTAGAACCTTATGTCTTGTATTGTCTGGTGGCTTTCTTCTAATTATGTTGAATTATTTTAAAATGTGTGGAATGTTTTATATTTATTTAGAGTGGTTTTAATTCCCTGTACTTCAACTTATACATTTGAATATATGGAGAAATATAAATGAATGAATAAGTCATTCACAATGGTACAGTTCACTGCTGGCATCTCAACAACATAAAATAATTTTGAAACTCAGGCTAATGTCTGAAAAGGATTATTGTCAGATTCACAAGGTTTCATTTTCTGATTTACAGTAGACAAGTTCTGAAGACTTGGAGTAGCGCAAAAGAAATCTGAGTCAACATTCAATGTGTGGGGAGGAGAGAACAGCATGTGCTCTTCAAAGATTTTCTATTTTGAAGAAAAGAAAAAATTAAAAAACAACAGCCCAGTTTTTCCATAGCACATGGAGCTGCAGTATGCTGAATCACAACAGCATCTGTCTAACCCAGTTTCATCTGCTCAAGCTGGCAGAAGCTCTCCAAGAGAGGTGTTTGCCTCTCAGCCACTATCTGACTATCTAACTGGGGATGTTAGAGACCGAACCTTCTACACATATTGCATAGACTCAATCATTGACCTATTGCTCTTCTTTTAAGTACAAAAGCTGGTGAGGAGAGGAGGCAGGTTTGCCCCAAGGGAAGGATCAGGTCTTATGGTTAAAAGTTGTATGATGGTAAATTTCAATTGAACATTAGAAAACTATCTTGACAGCAAGAGCAGTTTTCCAGTGTGTCAAGTACCTATGACCTCATCAGACGGGGTAAAAATAGTCAGCATACACCAGTTCCTCTTCTGTTTTGTGACAAAACCCACCAGTTCCCATCCCACGAGTTCCATCTACATCCTTCACGGCAACATGGGAGGCTTGCCATGTTTCATTGGGATCAATAGGGGGAAGCCAGGCAGCAGATGCTATGGAATGGGGTTAGGGATAAGTTGGGCAGTGTGGGGCATGGGGAACCCATTGGGCACCACTGGATTCACCACAATCCATGGTGATTCCAGCAGAACATATGAAGAGGTCCCTAGAGAGGTGATGAAGTGTGTGTGCGTGTGTGTGTGTGTGCGAGAGAGAGAGAGAGAGAGAGAGAGAGAGAGAGAGAGAGAGAGAGAATTAAATGTTACGTATCTGGAGTTTTTCTCTGGGATATTACATTGCTGGAGAACCTTTAGACCTCTAATATCTTACTGAACTTCATCTCCCACCAGTCATAGGAAGTATAGCGATTTGTGGTATATGGTTGGAATATTTATCTATAGATAAATATTTATTACGCCTGTGTGAACAATGAAAAAAATGTTTCAATACTCATTACAAAATTTTAGAGGGAGACAAATCATTTTTGAGGGTGCTTCCAAAATTATGGACCTAATTTTTTAAATCTATAACAAAGTAACATAATTTTCAATACTGTTTTTCATTAAGTAATTGAGCTAGTGGTGAAACTTCAGGGGGTCATTTATCCTTATTTTTAGAGCTATCGTGATGAAACTTACTATAATTGTACCACACATTTTCCACTGTTAGTCCACCAAGTTTCAGACTGTTACACTCGTCCACTAATTTTGGGAAAATGTTTTAGTTTTTAAAACCATATTTTTAAAAATAAAATCTACAAGAGCAATCTACTTGAATTTTAGACACAATGCACAAGATAACCAGGGCATCCATCCCCCCAAGTTTCACACATCTACTGATTTTTGGGGATTTTAAAAAATTTAAGCCAAGACATTTATCCCCCAACAGCAATTCCCTTCAGTGTCTGTCTAACACTGTGTCTATATGACACACAATTAACCATAGATTTATACTATTACTTACTTACTTACTTTAGTCCTCTTTGCAGATTCAATAATTTATTTATTATTATTAGACTGACTCTAAACAGTTGGTGCTGCAGCCCTCATTAGGACTTTTTGGTGCCGAGCACTGCATTCTGGGAAATGTAGTTTAGGAGAGGGCCTTTTGAATTCTCTGCCACAGGGGGCCTCGCCTTTCCAAACTACATTTCCCACAATGCTGAGTTTTCAGTCTCCCGCTCAGCCTTGGTCTTCATTGAAATACTAGCAATTGCCTCTTTCGTTTTATCAAAGTTGCTTGATGCTTACTGAAAATTAAACTGACTTTGGGTGTCATCCGAATGTTAATGAATCTTAACAAAATTATTGGTGTGTGTTTTGATTCTTAAATGTTTTTCTCCCCCTTTTCCCGCATGTTTCTTAATAGCGATTCGATCTAACAAATTACTAACAACTTACAGGACTAATGATAGTTTTGCACAGCCCTAAATATATTCTCAAAATTCATTATTAAGAGTGGATGCTGAATCTAATGAATTACTAACAACTTACAGGACTAATGATAGTTATGCACATCCCTAAATTTATTCTCAAAATTCATTATTAAGAGTGGATGCTGAACTTTCAGTAACATTTCTTCCCCTGGATTGTATGTGGAAAAGTCCTCCCAAGAAAGCCAACTTGAGAGGTTATCTCACAAATCTTTTTTCCTCATTTTCCCCATCTGTTATTGTCCTGAAGCCAATTCTTTTCTGGAGAAGTTAATATCTTGTTGAAATGATTCCATCAGCTTCACAGCTGTGCCTCTGATGCAAGTCAGCAAACCCATTAGTCACCATTTTGAGTACAGTATGCCTTCCTGCAGAGATTTTTGGCTTTCAAGACCTTCTGAACACTAGACACTCCCGCCATAGCACACACACACTACTCTGACTCTGATTTAATATCCTAGATGTAAATTTTTTATATTTGTGGTGCATGATTCCTTTCTAAGGGGTAATTAGTAATTTAATGACAACACATCAAGCCGAAGTCTGACTAAATCAACATACTCTCCAATATTTCACAGATAGATATTAGGACACATGTAGCATGTTGTAGCATGAGGGCATGTTGACTCTGGTTCCAGTCAAAAACTCAAACGAAAGCCATCAGGTGCTTTTGCCTGAGCCCACTGGAAACATGAAGATTCCTTCTCTGTCCCCCTTCACTCAGTTATTCTAATACAAACTACATTTTCACTTAGAATTCAGCTCACATCAATTAAAGCAAACTGAAGACAAAGGGGGGAAAGTGGGTGGAGAGGAAAGAAACTAGGACAAAGCACCTGAAAGTGAGATGACAAAGGATTAATCAGACAAATCAGGACAGGTGTGTGTGTGTGTGTGTGTGTGTGTGTGTGTGTGTGTGTGTGGAGGGGGGATTATTTATTTATTGTGTCAGAAGCGAATCAAAAGTACAGTTGTAATGTATTTAAAAACACAAAATTAAAAACTTGGCATTATACTAAATGTCCTTTGACCAGTAGCTGGGCACTTGGAGTGCCTCTGGTGTTGCTCTAAGAAGGTCCTTCATTGTGCATGTGGTGGGGCTCAGACTACATTGTAATAGATGGTTTGCTCTTCTCCATAATCACATGTCATGGACTTCACTTTGTGGCCCCATTTATTAAGGTTAGCTCTGCATCTTGTAGTACCAGAGCGCAGTCTGTTTGGCACCTTCCAAGTTGCCCGTTTTTGTGAGCCCAGGGGGGAGTCTCTCATTCGGTATCAGCCATGGCTTGAGGTTCCAGGTTTTAGCCTGCCACTTTTGGATTCTCGCTTGCTGAGGTGTTCTTTTGAGTATCTCTGTAGATCTTAGAAAACTATTTCTTGATTTAAGGCATTGGTGTGCTGACCGATATCCAAAGCAACTTGGGGGGGGGGGGTACCTTATAACAATCCACCTGCTATGACCATCACCACTAACAAACATATGCAGACACACCCAAGCTCAAATTTAATGCGAAATCATGCCACCAAATCTGAGAGCAAACCACAACCCAAAGATAGGTTGGATCCTGCTGCTGACCAGTGGGGACACGGCAAAAAAGATGGGAGGTAAAATATCTATAAAAGCAATGGCATCAACAGCGGCGGCAGCAACTATAGACATGGAGCAATGGATTCAAATTCTGTTTTCCTGGGTTTGATGAGTTGGCCCTTGTGGTCTCTTCCAACTCTATGATTCTTTGATTTTAACTATGATGTGAACCCAGCTGGATGAGTGGAAGTGATGCTAAATTTGGAAGGAAAAGGGTGGATTTGCTCGAGGGCAAAGGCAAGGAGAGCTGTATAGGTTCCCTGTGGGAGGAGGTCAATGGGGGTGATGTTACCGCACGGAGTGGCATCAACCTTAGTGATGCTTGTATAATAGTAAGCCCCATTTCTTGCTGTACATAGGAATATTGGGAATTAAATAGGCAGTTTTAATCATTTTAAAAAGTACCATCTATACTCTGAAAAACACTAGCCTGTTGTACTAAAATACACTCTCTTGAAGTCTACCTCATTACTTCCACTCCCAGACCAACAGAGCATGATGAATATAAAATAATTCTTTCATCTTTTAATAACACTTCACTCTCATAGCTATAAAGATAATTTAAAAGTTATGGTTACCCTGCAAAAAAGCAAGTTATGCCATATATATCATATATATCATAATATATAATCATAATAAAACAAAGTCATTCCTATGTTAAAGAAAAAGAGAATTCATTACAAATAATTTCAATTATCACTAATTACTTCTAAAAACTTGGTAGACTGTAAAATTGCCTATTCCTTGCCTCTGGCATAAAGTATGGGCTGCCATGAAATGAAAAAAAAGTTTCATATGTTTGTTTTGTAGCTCAGAAAGTAACACTAAAGGTACAGAGAGTTATTCCCACACATTAAAAAAGTGTAAAAAATACCAATGCCAATCAGCAATAACCAGTTCTTATACAATTTCCTCCTTTTGAGATGAATTTGGCTTGGAATTGAAACCATTAACAAATTGCTAGTAACAACACATTGCATAAAGTTGATTTCTCGCAAAATATTGGAAGTGTCTCTTGTAGGATTACTCAGCCTGTGTTTACTGTAAAGGTATTAGCTCCTTGTACAACGTGTACCGTGTATGCAAATTTAGCCCTCTTGGATCCCATGCATATTATAAAAGCAAAACAAATGAGAAAGAAAAAATATAGCCATTTGCTGAATAAAATCTCTTCCAGATAAGGTTGACCTCTTAGAAATATAGCACAAAAAATAATTTTCCCAATTTTTTTCCTTGTTACTGAGGAAAGATAGCTAATCCCTTTCCCCATCTAATGATAGAAACAGCTCTTAAAGCTACACATTAAACATTCAGAAAAAAGTGTGATCCCTCAGCATGAACAAGTACAGCAAATTGTGTAATTGTGTAGCTTTAAGAGGTGTTTCTGTCATCAGATTTGATTATTTGCAGATTTGGTTGATATGGTATCTCTAGGAATTTCTAGGTCCTCCAGTGCAACTTTGTGATGAACCTCTGCTGGAAGTTTACTATGAAGTCACACTGGAGGATCTAGTGATTGCTAAAGAGATATTCTCCCAGTTAAACAAGATAGCATTTTTCACTTTCCCTCCACTTTTCTGAGGTCATGTGCCCCAAACCCACAAAAGGTGGGGGGCCTACTATAGTATTAAGTGCATTAGCTAGAGGATTTTTGGAATATCAAAGAAAGGAAAAAATTGTCAGTCCCAAAAAACATTCATTATCATGATTAGTAAGATCTGACCCCTCTTACATGCAGAATCTCTTTAATGCAATCTCTGGCAATTTCAGTGAAAACAATCATGTAGCAGGTTCAGTGAAATATCTCTGTTGAGAACCTCCAGAGCCATGATGAGGCAGAGTAGACAAGAACAGGATAAATGAACAAATTGAAGCATCAGTGGACCTATTTCAAGGCTAATATAACAGGAGAAAACTATTGCCACCACCCATCTGATATCTTAGAACAGAGATCTCTTCTGCTGTCATTGTCCTTATATCTTCATTCACTACAGACAGGGGAAATAAACTCCAGTTAATGGACCAAGCTGTAACTTTTCCATCTGTTAGCAACAAAAATTCCTTCTGTTTTTGTCCACAATCAATAACAGAGATTGAACAAATTATCTAGAGACCATGAAGGTTTTGGACTGGAATGAGCCAATGCTCAATCATCCCTGCACGATTTCCATAAAACAGAAGTTCTGGTTTGCAAACTGAGAATGTTTTGGTTCCATGAAAGTCATTACACTGGGGACAATTTTAAGATTTACAGTCAACCTTCCCTATCCATAGATTGAACCACTCACAGCTTGAAAATGCTCCTAAATTCGTCTAAAAGCAAAGCTTAATTTTGCCATTTTACATAATGGACATCATTTCATTGCACATTACATAAAATGGGACTTAAGTATCCACATAATTTGATACCCATAGGGGTTCTTGGAACCAAACCCCAGCAGATACCAAAGATCCAATATATATCTAACTCTGTGCACTCAGACTTCAAGTTATTCTCCAGTAATTCTACAGGTTTGGCAGGCAATGGCATTTGGTCATATTAAACCAAATATGTTATTTTTAAAAAATAATCTTGGCAATGGCTGCAGCATATGGGATTTCAAAACACCTAAACTTGCACTGGCATCCTGGAGCCATCCATTATGTTGTGGACTGCATGCCAAGGAAGGCTCATTCCAAGAAAACAGAACAGCAAAAGCCAGCAGACACTTCCTTTACCAGCCAATAATCGCATCACCATGGCACAAAAGCAACAGAGAAAGACCAGACTTTGATCCAAGAACATTCCATTTGTCACTTCAATTTGCAGTCTTTTTGTTTTCAAAGTGATGCATCAAAAAGAGACAAACAGTATATCTGGATCTGTTGGGCTTAGATTCATTTAGAGTCAACAACGTAATATTTAAAAGACCACAAAGTGCCAAATACATTGTTCCCTCCCTCTCCCCATCCCTATTATCCCCAATTCATGAAATACTCCAACAAAGGTCACAGATAACTGAGTCCTGATGGCTGACACACCCTTCTCAAGGGTGACATTCTGACATCTGGCGCTTAGCAACAATGACTCGAATGTTGCCAAAGACATTTCCCTGGTCTGTTTTGAAATACCAAGTTGGGAATGTCAGGATGACAAAGACACTTGGTTTCTAAAGAACATTGCAAGAGGATGCTGGTCAACCTTGGTTATGGCTGCCACTACGAACAGAGATCGGGCTATTCATTAATTTGCAAAATGTTGCCACAGGTTCCTCTTCATGGAAAGTTGAAATGAATTTTCCACTGTGTATGCATGGAGGAAGGGCATTTTTCACTGAGAATTCTTCACAACATGAACTAAAGCATATTTCATAGATAACACTGGCCAACACACTTGTTGGTGCCTCAAATGTTAGCCCTGTTTCTGGGTATATTTGGCCTGCTGGTTCCAAAAATGGCAGCAGTTTTCTACTAACAGCTACAGTTTTTGAGATACAGAATACATGTCATCTGCTTGCCCATAGAAAATCATGATAACCATATCTTTAGAAACTAGAGCTGATCTGGTCTATCCAATGTAATTTTTCTGAATCAGTACCCCAAACAACCCCAGAAACAGGCCTAAAAACTAAAAAAAAAAACAATTGTTTTGTTGGGCTGTGCAATTGTTACTTAGTTTCAATGTTTGGCATCTAAAGTATCTACAACAGATATTTAAAATTCATATATATATATATATATATATATATATATATATATATATATATAGAGAGAGAGAGAGAGAGAGAGAGAGAGAGAGAGAGAGAGAGAGAGAGAGAGAAGGCAGAGAAAATGAAAGAAAAAATGGGTTGCAAAAATACTGTGAACTAGACAAGGAAATTGCCCCATCTGGAAACATTCAGTATTTGCCCAGTGCTTGGCAGCTGACATGATATCGAAATTGACTATTTGTCAGAATCTAACTAAGAGGCAGTAGCAAGAGGCATTTGACAGCTATATGTGGCAACCATATTTGACTGCCAATTGATAATATTTGGCAGAAAACATACAGTAGAAGACAACATTTGACAGTGCTTGATATTGTTCAAGCAGTAGCAGTCAGTATTTGGCACTATCACACATGCCAAATATATCAACAGAAAAGTGACATTCAAATTTGTTTTTATCTGACAGGAACAATCAATATTTTGACAGTATCTGACAGTGGACCTGCAGTAGACTACAGGACATGCTATATTAATTGTGTTTCTTTGCTTTGCCAAACGACTTCGGCTTTTTAACTGTTTTGATGACATTTCAATTTGCCATTTAAGCAATTTGTTGGAGTTGTACCCAAAATGTGCCACCTCTGCTGCACAGGAGGGTTAAAAATAGTAGAATAGCAGCATATGATAAAAGTTGGAGACATTGAGGAACAGTTTAGTTCCATTTTCTCTCTTCTCCCCCCCCCCTTACCTTGCAAAATGCACAGTTGGAATTTGGCTCTCCATCTATTTATAATTGTTTGTTAGTAACAACTGGGGAGGGGAGAGAGAATGCTCCTATAATTTCTGTGTTGACAAAACTGTCTATCCAAACAATTTGGAAATTGGAAAATGGAATGTCACCACAAATATTTGCAGTGATCCAGGGACCATGGAGTGATCTCTCACTTTCTAGTGAAGGTCCAGACAATGTAGAATGCGACTTTCATGGTTCTTCTGTTCTTTTTTGTAGACAACATCTATTTCTTCAGCTGTCTGAGTCAAAATGAGCATGTGATAGTCTTATAGCTTGTCCTTGCCAGGTGGCCCCTTGTCCAAAATTTAAAGGGGACAAGTCCAACGCTTACCATGCAAGGATGCACAAGTAAACATTTTTAAAAGATGGCAAATCTCCCACTGTTTAATGATCTAAAAAGAAGGAGAGTCCACAATCCTCCAAAGCAATTTTTTCCACTAGAAAAATGATCTTAAAATCGGGAACTGGAATACCTTTGTGGAGTTATGAATGTATAATCACTGTAGTTTTGTGGCCACACAGTGACTTTGATCCCACCCACTCCCCATCTCCATTTACTGGGAAGCAGGCACTGTGATCAATAAAGTCAGTCCTCCTGTCACTTGAGAAAGAGCTGGGTGATGTTCCCATCCCCTCCAGTGAGCAATCCCCGATTCTACAGGCAAACACACACTTCCATCTCAAACCAGAGATCACTTATATGAGAGGGTGGATGGAAACATCCGCCAGCTCCTTCTCATGGATCATGTTATCTGCTTCTTGATAAGTGTGGATTGGGTGACTATCATGATCTCTATGTGTCTCCCTAAAGTAGGGAATATTTAGGGTTACCAAATTCCCCATCAGGATTCCATCCAATGATTTATTTCCAATGTTTATGTGGAATCTCTTTTCTTATGATTTGAATCCACTGGTTCATTTATTTATTTATTTATTTACAGTATTTATATTCCGCCCTTCTCACCCCGAAGGGGACTCAGGGCGGATCACATTATAACACACATAGGGCAAACATTCAATGCCCATAAACACATCAAACAGAGACTGAGAGACACACACGCAGAGGCAAGTTAACTTTCTTCTGAGGGGATGTTCGATTCTGGCCACAGGGGGGAGCAGCTGCTTCATCATCCACACTGACGGCACTTCCTCATACCAGGTCGTAAATTAGTTAATCTTGCCTCCCCACTTTTTTTTATTAGTGGTACCTTATCTCCTACTTGATAGATGCAACTATCTTTCGGGTTGCTAGGTCAGCAACGAGCAGGGGCTATTTTTTATTTTTAATTGACGGGTGCTCACCCCGCCACGGGCTGGCCTCGAACTCATGACCTCATGGTCAGAGTGATTTAAGGCAGCTGCTCAACAGCTGCGCCACAGCCCGGCCTCATGTTCTAGTCTCTAGAGCAGTAGAAAGAACAAAGGTTTGTCTAACTTCTATGTGATGTTCCTTTAAATTTCTAAATATAGTGGGACTTTAGAATCAATAGGACTTTGGATCTAGAAGTAAAATCCATTGATGTTCGAGTTCTGTTATATACGAGGGTTGAATGAAAAGTAATGCCTCCACCTTCGTTACTTGGGTTTGGATGAGAATATTTTAATAAACCAAATGCAGAAATAACCCTGAGAATGTGCTCTTTAACTACCACTATTCACTTTTCCACATAATTACCAGACAATTGGATACATTTCTGCCAACGATGAACAAGTTTTCTGAAGCCATCGTGGAAGAAGTCGACACTCTGTTTCCGCAACCAGCGTCTCACAATACTCATCGTGCACAGATCTTCTGATAGCCAAGCAAAGCAATAATGTGACCCACACATTCTTGTGAAATGTCGATTATGCTTGAAATTTCTCTCTGAGTGATACGACGATCGTCCTGAATCAATCTGTCAACCTTTTGCTTGTGAAACTCGGTGGTTGCTGTCACAGGACATCCATCTCTTTGTTTGTCATACAAGTCAGATGTTCCCACCTCAACATCTTTAAACTTACTCGCCCAATGATGCACAGTACTCGCATCAACACAATCACCATAAACAGCTTGCATTCTCTGATGAATCTCCTTTGGGGTGACACTTTCGGAGGTCAAGAATTCAATGACTGCACATTGCTTAAGTCGCATTGATCGACTATTTGCGCAGGGTTCCATTCTTTGCACTTTAACAACACAACCGTTCACTGCTAAGGCTTCCTGCCAAATGGAACTGTAGAGGAGAGCCTATTGAACAAGTAAGTAGCTGCCACATACCAGTACTGCCATCTGTTGAGGAGTTACGAAGGTGGAGGCATTACTTTTCATTCAAAATGAGCATGTGACAGTCTCATAGCTTATCCTTGCCAGGTGGCCCCTTGTCCAAAATTTCATTCAACCCTTGTACAATAACTTGATAAAACAGTGTCCCTTATGTAAAATGGCAAAATCAAGGTTTGCCTTTTTTGGATTATATTGTGATAGCATCATGTTGTGAATGGTGGAATCAATGGATGCAGAATCTGTGCTATGATGGGCCACCTACCCTGTTTCCTCGAAAATAAGACATCCCCTGAAAATAAGACCTAGTAGATGTTTTGCTGAATTGCTAAATATAAGGCCTCTTCCAAAAGTAAGGCCTAGCAAAGGTTTTGTTTGGAAGCATGCCCGTCAAACAGAACACCACAGCACGCAGGATCGGTAAATGTACGTACCATAGAGTGTTGTACATGGAAACAAGAAATTCTTGATAGGATTCACAGTTTTTGTCTGGTCATGTTGGTTTGTGATGACAACTACTGTACAGTATATAATAAATGTTCATTTTTTGTTCAACAATAAATTTGAATTCTTCTTCATGGAAAAATAAGACTTCCCCTGAAAATAAGACCTAACACATTTTTGGGAGCAAAAAATAATCTAAGGCACTGTCTTATTTTTGGGGAAACAGGGTATATGGTCATTACTTCAGGGTTACACAGCCTGCTTCCACATCAAAATGCCACATGGATTTAGGAGGATGTGGGAGGAGAATTTAGTATAAGGAGTGGGCAGAGATCTGAAATCCTTCTTCCAAAACTTGCATGGGCTTTTGGATTCTGCTGTAACACTTTTCACATGGCTTTTTCTATGGTCACCCTAAGGAAAAAGAAAAAACTTTGCTTTGGAATTGACCCACAGAAAACTTCAGCACAATCCCCTAATGAAACTGTTAATGGAAAAGTCTCAGAGAGCTTCTTATGTTCCTCCAACAGTACTGTATAGACAGATTTTTGAATGTTTCTCTATAAACATTGTTCCCAGCATGGAACAATTACAAACCCATTAATAGAAAGCTGAGGGTTGGCCAGGATTTGGACATGGACAGTTGCCAGGATGCTTTACGAATCTGTGCATTAGCTGAAGACATGACCTCAGTTAGCCCGAGGAAAGCCACAGGCTCATCTCCTCTCCCTATTGGCTGCGGCCTTAATTGGCAGGTTCACAATGTGAGCTTTTGTTTGTGTCCTAAATTTTCAGGGCACAATTAAGACGTCTGATACTTTCATCCCAAGAGCACAGCAATTAATACTGTGTTCTATAGGCCAAATCCATTACATATTTCAACAGCAGCCTCCAAGCATTGCAAGAAGGCATTCAACCAAGCTGTAAGAGATCTTTTCTACAGGAACGTGGGTGGGATGGACTTTTTTAAAAAAACAAAAAAAACAAATGGAACTCTGCAATGTAGGGCCATCTCATTGTTCTTCCACACAGCTGAATTTAAGATCATCTTACATTAGGTAGCCCAGGGATATTTATTTACTTAAGAGATGTATGTATCACCATTCAAACCACCAGAACCTCTGAACCTGAAATTGTGCTTTTTTTAGGAGTTGGTGTCAACTGTCAACATTAATTTTGACTATGTGCAATTAAAAGCTAAAATACTCTGAGTTATTTTAGGCAAAATAATAAGCATTTAATGAATTGATAAATACCTAAGAGAAAGATCCCAGCCATCCCCAACTATCAACTAATTAAGAACCTTGGTTGTCCAATTTTGTCCATTTCATGGAGATATCCTTCTCTCATGCCGGATTCCATGCCCTCAAAATGATGTGCAACTGATAATTTAAAACATTAAATACATACATTAAAAATGTTGAAACAAAATCACTGCATTAGAATACCTATAAATGAGACAGGCTACAGCTTTTGACATGTGATCTTCATCCTTCATTAAAGTGAGAGAAAACACATCAGAAAGACAGAAAGAACATAAAATGAGCTCAGATGGATTACGCCAAAAGCCTGTGTGCATCATGCTGTTCACGAAGTGGTCAGTCGCCTATAAGAAACCTGCAACCAAACAAAAATACAATTGCGTTGTTGTTTATGGTCCTCCACATAAGAAGTGGAGGAAAAGAGAAGATGAAGAAAAAATGAAGAAAAAAATCGCTGTGGGTGGGATTCAAATCAGCGTACAATGGTAAACGACAAAAGTACATAACATAAAAATACAACAAAAATATAAAAGCAAAATTAAATACACACTAAATAAGCCATCTTTGACAAATTAATAAATTAAAAACATTATACCATTATATTATTAAAACCATTAAAAAATTCCCTGACCCTCAGGCCATTAAAGTTCTCAATTAAAAGTTGTTTTAGGGTCCTAAATGCTCAATTTTCTCTAGGCCATGTTAAAATAATTGCCAGTCTGAGATAACAATTCCAAAAGATATACAATACCTGTAGTTTCAGGGTACGGTGTGACCTGTACACAGATGATGTCCAACTCTGTCACTCCTCCTCACCTGTTACTAAGGAGGCTGTCCAGATCCTAAACCGATGCTTAGCAGCTGTGACAGTCTGGATGAGGGCGAACAAACTGAAATTGAATCCAGACAAAGAGGTCCTCCTGGTCAGTTGTAGGGCTGAGCAGGGCATATGGTTACAGCCTGTGTTGGATGGCGTTACACTCCCCCTGAAGGCACAGGTTCGCAGTCTGGGTGTTTTCCTGGATTCATCACTGAGCCTGGAACCCCAGGTCTTGGCGGTGGCCAGGGGAGCATTTACACAACTAAGACTTGTGCGCCAGTTGCACCCGTACGTTGGGAAGTCTGACTTGGCCACAGTGGTCCATGGTCTTGTTACGTTCCGTTTAGATTACTGCAATGTGCTCTATGTGGTGTTGCCTTTGAAGATGGCCCGGAAGCTCCAGCTAGTACAACTGATGGCAGCCAGACTTATAACTGGAGCGGCGTACAGGGAGCATATTACTCCTCTGTTGCGTCAGCTCCACTGGCTGCCAATATGCTACCGAGCCCAATTCAAAGTGCTGGTCTTGACCTATAAAGCCCTAAACAGTTCTGGTCCAACTTACTTGTCCGAACGTATCGCCTTCTATGAGCCTATTAGAACTTTAAGATCGTCTGAGGAGGCCCTGCTCTCAGTCCCATCTGCCTCCCAAGCGTAACTAGTGGGAACGAGAGAAAGGGCCTTCTCAGTGGTGGCTCCTCAGCTGTGGAACTCCCTCCCCAGCGACATCTGGCAGGCTCCATCCCTTCTGAGTTTTAGAAAGAAACTAAAGACCTGGCTATGTGCCCAAGTATTTAACAAATAAGTTTTTACGGCTTTGACACAGTCTGAATTAAGGATTATGTGCAAGGTCTTTGGATGAATTGATTTATGCATTTCATATGTTTTAAGTTTTGTATACTGTCTCATAGCAACATTGCCAGGTCTGTAAGCCGCCTTGAATCCTTTTGGATGAGAAAGGCGGGATAGAAATGACATATATAGGTAAAGGTAAAGGTTTCCCCTGACGTTAAGCCCAGTCATGTCTGACTCTGGGGGTTGGTGCTCATCTCCACTTCTAAGCCGAAGAGCCGGCATTGTCCGTAAACACCTCCAAGGTCATGTGGCATGACTGCATGGAGCGCCGTTACCTTCCCGCCGGAGCAGTGCCTATTGAGCTACTCACATTGGCATGTTTTAGAACTGCTAGGTTGGCAGAAGCTGGAGCTAACAGCGGGCACTCATTCCACTCCCGGGATTTGATCCTGTGACCTTTCGGTCTGAAAGTTCAGCAGCTCAGTGCTTTAGCACACTTCGCCACCGGGGCTCCTATACACACACACACACACACATATATAGCCATTGCCTATTGTTGATTTTCAGGGAAGGCCTGGTATCATAAAAAAAGTTTTAACTTGAGAGTGAAAGGTCAGCAAGGAGGGGGCCGATCTCACCTCTCTGGGAAGGGAGTTCCAGAGCCATGGGGCCACCACCAAAAAGGCCCCTCTCTTGTTCCCACAAACCGCTCTTGAGACAGTAACAGGACTGAGAGAAGGGCCTCTCCTGTTGATCTCAAGGCTCGTGTAGACTTCCTAGGATTTTCAATTCTGGGAAGAGTATTCAGAATTCCATTCCAGAGACCTTAATGCCTCCCCAAACTACAAATGTAAAAAAATCCATAGGATGCAGTCATGGCAGTTAAAATGTAATCATAGCAGAAAATCAAGATGCAGACTGCATTCACACTATTTAACTAATGCAGTTTAATGCCACTGTAACTGCTATGGCTCAATGTTATGGAATACAGTAGAGTCTCACTTATCCAACATAAACAGGCCGGCAAAACGTTGGATAAGCAAATATGTTGGATAATAAGGTGGGATTAAGGAAAAGCCTATTAAACATCAAATTAGGTTATGATTTTACAAATTAAGCACCAAAACATCATGTTATACAACAATTTGACAGAAAAAGTAGTTCAATATGCAGTAATGCTATGTAGTAATTACTGTATTTATGAATTTAGCACCAAAATATCATGATGAACTGAAAACATTGACTACAAAATGCGTTGGATAATCCAGAACATTGAATAAGTGAGTGTTGGATAAGTGAGACTCTACTGTACTAGGATTTGTATTTTGGTGAAGAACCAACAGAGAAGGCCAAATACCTTGAGAAACTACCACTCTCATGATTCCATAGAATTTAGCCTTGGCTGTTCAAGTTGTGTCAAACTGTATTAATTGTATAATGTAGATGCACCCACAACCTTTGTAGTCCAGAGGAAGAACAGTTATACTAGTGAACAAATAGGGAGCAAGCTGCGAATGCCAGATA
This sequence comes from Anolis carolinensis, assembly GCF_035594765.1. Classification (NCBI taxonomy): domain Eukaryota; kingdom Metazoa; phylum Chordata; class Lepidosauria; order Squamata; family Anolidae; genus Anolis; species Anolis carolinensis. The sequence goes on from NC_085841.1 coordinate 348,321,874, forward strand.
ACCAGGCAATTTGGGCTATTTTGACTTTAATGTTTCTGATAGAGTTTTTGTTTGATAAGCTACTTCAGAGCAGTTTTTAAAGAAAAGTCCAGGTATACATTTCTAGGTATATTAAAAATGCAACTCTTTCACGGCAAACTAGACAGGGCATTCATTAACAAGAAGTGAGGTGACATGCCCCACCTCTGGTTAAGGTCACAACCATGACATAGAAGGACTGTGTTTTTAGACACAAACACAAAAATTGGTATTCCCATCAATTCTACTTAGGTTTTTCAGAGTTGGCCCTGAGTGGCAGGCCTGGTCCCTCTTCTCCAGTTCTCAGGAAGGGGGGAAAGAATCTCAGAGCAAGAGTGCTGCCATGAAAAGGGTATGCATTTCTCATTCTAATGTTTTTTATCTGAATGTTGTAACTGTGTTTGCTGTTCACATTATCTTGTTTAATAACATTATCAGGGGATGATAGTTGTAATATGCTTCTTGGTTGCCAGCAGGAGGACCTACATTTGGGCACTGAAATCTCAGAGTCTGGCATAGTCCTGACCAAGCAAATGTAAGTCTATTCCCATTCAAAACCTGTTGTTTACCCAGAAAATAAATTTGAAGAAAACAGTGTTATTGGGATAATGTCATGAAGGAACTTAGCTTCTCCCATCTCTGAGTGTCATTAAGTCTATCATATAATTCCCCATATTTAGATTTTTATAATGAGATCTGTAAAATGTAATCATGCCATAGATGTTAGAGTCGCTGTGTGTTTCCTTCCAAGAAGAGGATATATGTGTTCCTCCCCATTTTTATCTTCACAACCTCCCTATGAAATACATAAGGAAAAGAGATAGCAACTGGACCAAGCTGATTATGGGAACATCATCATGGCTGAATAGTGTCTCCTCATTCCTTGTCCCAAACTTTTATCAATTACAACTACCTATTTTTATACTTCGATGATCTATCAAAATATAATACAATATAAAGATAGATTTAAATCCAATTCTTTGTCCCAGTTGCAGTAGACTCAATGAATCAATGAAAGTTACACAAATGTTAAATTATGAAGCTGCCATAATATCCAGGAGGTCTATTTTAGTTACGATTAGGCATTGGATTTAGACCATCTTTTAGACTACTATCAACCAGTTCCAAGTTCCCAGAGAATATACTTTGGAAACTCCCAGTTGCATTCCTGTTAATAACAGTGTAATACATAGCACGTTTAACATGTACTGTACCATACATATGCTATTGGGACCACATGGGATAACTGTCTAAAATTCTTATGCATCCTCAATTATTTTCTGTGGTTTGGCTTGTCAGCCCTGTCTTGTGTAGTCAATTCTGGCACAGCATTCAAAGTTTTGGGTGGGACGCAAACTGAAAAACTGTATGTTAATTGTCAGTCATACTATTCAATTTCATACTCTATTTCTGGCTTCATTTTCTGCTGTAGGCCAGCATGAAAACTTTCCAAGAAAATATACAATATGTAAATTCCAACTGTCTTTCAGAAGTTATTACTGTCTAAAGAGATAGCAACATTCTTTTTGGCATGCTGATTGGAATAAGTTTCCATACATTTAAAAAAAAAATCCATCCCTATTTCAAGGAGAAGGCATTACACATGAAGACCCAGCCAACATTGAATGTTTGTTCGTAGGTTTCCAAAAAAAGAAAAGAAAACGTGTCTTCTGAAGAATAACAAAGTAGAACACAAGATTTGCATGGATTGTGCATTTGCTAATTTAGAGCTATTGGCGTAAATATAGAATGTATGACTATAATTCCAAGAGAATGCAAGGCATTTCACAATGGCATCTCATTTTGTGATTTGGGCCTCAATTACACCGACACAAAAATGCCATGGACCTGCACAGATGATCAAAGGGAGCAGCGGGGTGGGGAGTGGGGGGGGTGGTCCAGGTGGTCCATGTGAGCCAAACGTAGTTGGGCCAACCTGGATTGTCACTCTTACCTGTGCTCTTATTTTCATCACTGTGGCAGCCAGTTTGAGAGCTTCAGAGAGCTTCTGGCCATCGCTAGGAGGCTTTCCTGGCATCAGCAAAGGTGCCTGGTAATGGCCAGGGCTCTCTGCTCAGCTGCCACAGCCTCAATCCATTTCCTCTTTCCTGTGCTGCCGGGAAAAGAGAAAAATGGTGCTGGCCCATGTGGACAGAAGATCAATTTGCTTTGGATATGTTCTGCTCTCCACACTCAGTTTGAAATGTGGGGCTGCTCTGGAATTTCAGTGAAACTTCAGAACATTCCCTGTTTCTTCGACAATTTCCTCATTGGTTGCACTTTATCTTGCCCTATTAGTGTACTATAGTCACATGGTTTCCTCACCCAAGTTGCTCTTCTATTCGACGATAGCACTTAAATATCTACCTCGTTTACAATTTTCGGCGCTCCATGCAGTCATGCCGGCCACATGACCTTGGAGGTGTCTACGGACAATGCCGGCTCTTTGGCTTAGAAATGGAGATGAGCACCAACCCCCAGAGTCAGACATGACTGGACTTAATGTCAGGGGAAACCTTTACCTTTACAATTTTCACTCACCAGTACATTTTATTTTATCTACTTGGGGGCCAAATCCATGTTTTTACATTTATTGTCTTTTATACATATATGTTTTTATTATTATTTTTATTATTATTATGTTTAAAATGTTAATTTACTTTTTGTTTGTATTTTTTGATGTTACTGTATGTTGTTTGCTGTTTTATCTGGGCTTGGCCCCATGTAAGCCGCCCCGAGTCCCTTCAGGGAGATGGAGGCAGGGTATAAAAATAAAGCATTATTATTATTATTATTATTATTATTATTATTATTATTATTATTATTATTATTATGCTTAATACAGAACACACCTGGCTCAACCTGCTCTCCTCTTCATATGGTTTTTAATTTTTAATCCAGACTTGGACTGAATAGCTCTTCAAATAGTGGCTTGCTCACTATAAAGCAGGGCACTTTGCCACTTAATATCCCACTGTTGTCAGTAAGCGAGATTTCATGTTGTGTCAAACTTTCCCATAGACATGAACAGAAATCTCAACTGGAACATCTTCAAAATTTCATATTTTTAAACAACAACAGCATTCTATCACCTCAAAGGCACGCAGTAGATATGTATTTGTTTGGATGTGGGGGTGGGGGGGGGGAGAACACCCACTCTTCTCCTTCTTCTCTGGCAGGCACTGAGGTTTGAAAAGAGGGGGGGGGTGAGGGCTTTTAGTTTCTGGCTTCTTCTGGCATTTTATTAAAGTCTGTTCTCAGGCTTTTTTCTTCTCCTTGGGCTGGAAGGGCTTTTTTCTAGGGAAATGTTGTACTTTGACAGAAAATTGCAATTTATGCTTTCTGATCAGGTTTTTATATTATCAGAGTTCCCATTTCTTTTATGGTTTTTAATCCAAGTCTAGAATGTATCCAGAGGTCTTTTAGTGACATTTTAAGTTTCTCTTGATTTGTCTTTTTGGGGTAAAAACTATAGCATCTATAATCTCTTGATTTAAGTCCAGTCATTGCAGCTTAAGTTGTCTTGCCTCTTTCAGCGTGCAGGAAAAAGGCAAAGGCTTCATCTCCATCAGGAGTTTGGGGTTAGTCTCTTGTAGCCTCTTTTACTTGTCTTCTGGGTGCTCCCGGGAATTGTAGTGATGGTGGTAGCTGCTGGTTAGCATCATCTGGATGTCGTCTTTCCATTCCTCTATGGTATCGCCCTTGGTATATTTGACCTCTGTAATTTATTTCTCCATGTCTTCTTCCACAATCTTGTTGCCAATGCCCTTTCTGTCCACAGATAAAACATGGTCCTTGGGGTTTGCCTTTTCTTCCTCCCCTGTTTGCTGTCAGTGCCATCAAATTATCCTCTTACCTTTTGTGCTACTTCCAAAAAGACAGCAAAAGATCGTGAAGCTAGAGTCTCTAATTTCTATAGCTTCTTTCTAATGTCAAGAGCACTCTGTGTAATGAATGTTATTTTGACCAGATTTTCCATTGCATCATTTTCAGGGTGAATATCAGTCCATCTTCTAGAGCCATCCTTCAAATGTATCAGAAAATCAACAGTCATTAGGACTGAAGAATACTCTTTCCAGTGCTTTCAAATCTATTAGGGTGGGCTTGTGGTTCTCCATTGGATCAGATAAAACGTTCACAAAACTTGAAGGACTCTCTCTATATGGTGGCAGACCTTTCTTCCAATTTAAAAGGTCAATTTTATTATAGGTTATATGAACCCATTTCTCCTCACTGCCTTGAGATGGTATTTCACAAAGCGGAGCTGATTTAGCAGTTGACTCTTTCCTCTTTGTACTGGGTCTCAGATTGTCTCCAAACTGAAAGTCTAGGTATTTTTCAACATTTAATCTCTTAAAATTCTTAAAATCCATTTGTCTGCCTGGAAAACCAGCTTTTGGAAGGTCTTGGACATTATTTGGTAGTGGCAGCCCACAAGAAATGCAGGGAAGTGGGAAGGGATTTGGATTGGCTTTGTTTGGATTTTCTCTGACCCATTCCTCCCAAAACCAACTGGGCAAATTTGACAGCTCCTATCCCACGTGTTTTTTTGGGTGTTTTTTCTAGGTATATTCTGGTTCCTAAATTCAGAGGACAGTCTCTAATCATCTTCTCCCCTCTCTCTTTTTTGGACTGTTTCAGACGTTTTTCTAATAAAGCATGACGGAGTTGACAGGAAGTTCTCCTGCATTGTGGGAAAGGCTCTGTCATAAATCATATCCTCAATGGATTCTAAGTGTTTGGGGGGGGGGGGTAGTTCTTAAGCATTAGTAGATTTTAGTATCTATGGAAGGTCTTGGAAATAGATCCCAAGGGCCCACTGTAAATAATTTTGAAGTAAAAGAAAAGACCTTCCCCCAAACGGATAGCCAGACTAGCTGGGGATGAGGGCACTTGTAGTCCAACATGCCTGTAACTTGTCCACTTAGAAAACCTTAGGCCACAAGTTTCACATATACAGAGACTTGACCAATGCATTTAACTAATAACCTGGTATGACACACAGACAGGCAACATTGCATGTGCCTGTATTTGATCTGTGAGGTACAATCCAGCCATTTATAACAGAATTAAACCCCATGAATTTCTTTTTTTATTGGATCGTGCCCTTGGTTTGTCAGTTCCAGAGAGAGCTGCTAGAGTTTAAAATGATATAATATGGTTCTAAAAGAAAGTGATTGTGTAGGAGGGGAGAGGGGAGATAGATCAGAAGGAGGGAGAATCTGTTGGGGAACAGTATTCCGCAGTCTTTGTCCTGAACAATACTAACAAGAATGCTAAACATGCAAGGAGAACATCAAAACACTACAGTAGCTAAGTATAATTATTATATGCCAGTCAGCGTGTCCTTAAAAGACTTCTGAGTTCTTCTAAGTTTCTATGGTAACTGCTTTGTATTTTTTTAAATAGTTGAACACACACTAAACTCCTGTCTTTTCCACGTTATTTATCTTTGGAGGTATTTCAGCCTCTTGTTGGAAGAAACAAGCCAATGTACAGAGTCCCCTGAATTCCTCTGAACTTAAGAAATATTGCTACCCATTGAAATACCTACTATGGAATTACTACTCTACCTAATTTTCTAATATAATAGCAGAATGGATAAAAGCACAGGCCAATGGCCAGTTCTTAGACTTCAGCCCTGCCAACTCCCAGCATCCACAGTAGGGTTTTTTTTTCTTCGGAATGACCTCTCCCTAATTCTTAGGTTTGTGGAGAGTAGGTTTATCATATGTTTGCCCCTTTGGGCTGCTTTAGGTCCAGGTGGCTAGAATTTGACTTACAATTTACTTCTTGTTTTAAAAAGACCTTCCTTATTATTGTTGTTGTTGTTATTATTGTTGTTATTATATTTTAATAATAGATGCAGAGGTGGACAAGAGAGGTCATCCATGGCTTGAGCACAGCTGGTTAATCACCAACTGCAATAAATATTACCAATTGCAAGGTTGGCAGTTCAAAGCCTGGGTCAGGAGTGAGCGTCTGACTTTCAGCCTAGCTCACTGCCCACCTAAGCAGTTCGAAAACAGCTGTGAGTATATATATATTTATTTATTTATTTACACAATTTCTACCCCTCCTTTCTCACCCGAGAGGACTCAAGGCGGCTTACAAAATCTGGCAAAATTCAATGCCAATAACAAAATTCAGTAAAATAAAACATAACACATTTAAAATAATTAACCATTCCTTGATAAAAACAGTATACAAAGCTTAAAACATAAAATACTTAAATCCATTCATCCAGAAACCTTGCGCGTAAACCTTAATAGATAAATTAGGTACCGCTTAAGCAGAGAGGTATTTTATGGCACCATAAAAAGGAAATACTGTACTAGAAATGCAAGCAATCAAAGAAAGGAGGAAGTCTGTGATCTGAGCTCTTCAACATGGAGGATGGAGCAACAGCAACCCCCTATCGCCAGAATTGAACACAACCTCCAGGATGCCAAAGATGGAAAAATGTTTATATATCTCTCTATCTGTTGTCTGTCCTGTCTGTATAATGGCATTGAATGTTTGCCGTATATGTGTTCTGTGATCTTCCCTGAGTCCCCTTCAAAGTGAGAAGGGCAGAATATAAATGTTGTAAATCAATCAATCAATCAATCAAGACTTATGGTAGATGTGTACATCCACATCCCTATACTGGATCCTTTCTAATCACAGCCCTTTTCTTTGCATTATCTACACTGATATAACTAGCAATTCTCTGGTTTCTTAATAAAAATCATTGGTTACTGATGACAAATCAATACAACACATGTGTTGAAAAATTAAGAGGAGATTCTAAAACAAACTCCCTATGTACATATCTTTAATCAACTAGTGACAAGCTTAGTTAATATGGTTGACAAACTTTCCCCAACCTCATGCCCACCTAATACATTGGACTACAGCTTCCATCATCCCAGCCATCCTGGGTCTACTTTTATTTGCTACTGGTTGTTTATGGGGTACAAATGTGAGGTGCTAATTCACATTTGCAAAACCTGTCTGAATGAAGTGGGAGGGGAAGTAACATTGACACAGTTTTCCCTGCAATATTTTCCTGTGGAAAGTGCTGATTCCTCACACATAGGTTCCCACATAACAACAACAAAAATCACTCTGTAAATACAACATTCTTTCCGAGCAGGCATGGTAGATCATTTCAGAATTATGTATCACTTTTTTCCTCTTGGTGCTGGACCTTTGTCAATCTGCATGCATATTCTGAAGTACAACTTCTATAAATTCAACAACCATTATTTATGAACTTGGTAACTAGGTACAATAATTAAAAACTACCCAGTGTTTCTGATTTCTGATTTTACTGAAACCAAGAAAGCACTGTGGGCCAATTCATTACAAAAGAAGCATGTAATCAGGTCAGTTTATGGTTGAATTGTCTGTATAGAGAATAGTTGCCTTCTTTGCCTCTTCCAACCTAAGCATTCCTTTGCAAACAATTAACTTGTCTGACACCCAGATAGTAAAAGGAAGTGAGAGACTAAACCCTTGGAAAAAAATATAGAACCACTAGGAGAGCAGCATTATGAAATCTCTCCCTCTGGTTTTCAATAAGAGTCTGAAGAAAATTGGTAGAAGTGGCCTTCTACTAATGGGGGCAGTAATTTTAATGGGTCTGGACTCAGGAGTGACATGATATGTCAAAAATGTTCCCAAACAGGAAAACAAAAACTGTTTGAAACAGGATTTCCACTTCTTATGTCCTGAGGTTCCCAGGTTAAAACCTGATGATGCCATTAAGCATCACACAATAAGTGCAATATCACACAACTATTTTATGCTATGTCATTCTATTTGAAATTTCCTCCAGCCAGACTCATGAAGGTAGTTAATTGTTGATGTTCTCACCCAATTCATATTTGCACTTTAAGAGTGCTATTTGCATGGCATATTGTCCATGTGAATGGCATCATTTCCAACTTCTGTACCCCACCACTCACTTTGTGATTGTGTTGTGTAATTGTAAAAAATGAGATAACATGATGATTCAATGGGATGACAATATAATGTGCTATAACATTATGATGATAGAACAGCAAACAAAAAACCAGAAGAGGAGGTTAATGACCACACCAGACGGGGGAAGAATTGGCAGTATGCTCCACTTCACCACCCCTTTACGTACAGAGAGCACCGGCTTCCATTACACGATGCACTACTACTTCCGGCGGGACTCTATGCTTCAAGTGGTGACAAAGTGGAGCAAGCCACTGCCACAACCCGGGAATCCAGATAGTCAGTGCTCCCCCCCCTGGGATCACCCTGCCGGTAAGCCAGGTGATGTGAAGTGTGGGCCGGTGAGTTCCCCATGCCCCCTGACAACAGTCACCAGATTTGCCATGAATTGTGTGGCAATTCCAGCAGCAAATGTAAAAAGATCATAAGAAGAGATTAAGCATATTAAAAAATCATTGTCCCTGCCCTAGCACAGAAGTCGTCTGAGTCTTCTCTACCAGAAATTACCTTCAGAATCCTTTGGCTGGAGATCTGCACACAGCTTTTTCTTCCTCCTTGGAGCTGAGTGCATCAAAACTGGAAATATGTGTCTTCCAACTCCTAACTGTAGTTGACTCGGGGCCAGTTCGTGAGATCTCTCAACTCTCATCTGAAATCATCATACATTTTCTTAAGTAACAAATTAGTTGGTGTTTTTTGGATTTGATTGTTTTGCAATTAAACAAAGCACTGCAGGTGTTTGGGTAACCTACTTAGAAGGTGAATTTCAGCTACCGAGGATTCTCACGAGAAAAACTGCAAAAACCGGGGACAGAAACTAGGGATCACAAAACAACATTAGTTGTTCTTTTATTTACTTACTGCGCATCCAGATGGATTGAACAGTTCCAGATTTTGTTCCTGTTCTTTCTGGTTCTATACAGGTTTAAAAAAACAATCTGGTGCGCTGGTATAAACAGTCTCTATACTGGGAGCAGAAAGAAAATGTTCTGACATAAAAAATATGAATCTCTAAGATAAAATGAAAAGGCACAGCAACAAAATCTGGGATTTTCTGGTCTTTTTTATTCAGTCTGAAGCTCCTTTAATTGCTGTGTAGTTTAAATCAAAATATAGTGAAGGTATAAATCAAAAGTTTTAAAACTGATTAAACTGGGGAAAAATTCTTTTAAAAAACAACAAGTATTTTTAAACATTCAGTTTCAGAACCAAACTTTGCATACTTTGAGCAAAGTACCACAGCAGCAAGGAAGCAAATGCACGTGGTCATTTATGCATAGTGCAATTTTTTAAAGGATATGTATCACTAACAGAAGATAAAATCTGCCACATGTATGTATCGAATTTGAATGTATTTCTAAATATATAAAACAAAAACATTTTGATATAATTTTGACATTTTTTCCAAAGGTAAGCAAAAACATTTCTTATTCAATCTTGAATAAATTCTTGAATTTTGTTGTGGCTGTGTGCCTCCAAGTTGTGACTCTATGACAGGGTTTACTGGGGCTGAGAATGTGTGACCCAGTGATCATCCAGCAGATTTACATAACTGTGGGCAATCAAGCCCTGGCCTGCAGCACTCAATAAAGCTCTCTGTGCTTTGTCCCAAATCAATGTCAAATTAGTGTCCCTTCCAGATTTATCCATCCAGAGCAGTGGTTCCCAAACTTTTTTGACCAGGGCCCACTTGACCAGGGACCATTCTCCAACATTAGTACCAAAAGGGTTATGAATCAGTTGTTGGTCAACTTCAGATTCAGTTTGGTTATTTGGGATGCTGATTCAGAAAATTACATTGGATAGACCACATCAGCTCTAGTTTCTGATACAGAACATATGCCATCTAGTAGTCGCCATCTGCTCTCCCACAGAAAACCATATTTAATATTCTAGAGCTGATGTGGTCTATCCAATGCAATGGTCAGCTCTGTGAAAAGGAGCGGAAATAATAAATAAATACATACATACATACATACATACATAAAGAGGAAGGAGGTTCGTGGATCAGATTTTTGTTCTCATGGCCCACTGCTGGGCCGCAACCCACAGGTTGAGAAGCACTGATCCAGAGTCAGTATCTGTGAGGCCATGAACCAATAAACAAGATGGAAGAGCACAAGTCCCTGCAAGTGTAAGTCCTTCATCATCTAAGGAGCTGAATTTACTCTCTCTTTCTCTCTTCCTCCCCAGATTTACAACAGCTACTGTAGGAGGATTCACAGACACAAGTACTGGCCATTCAGCTACTAACTGAGGCAGGGCTGCACTTAGATGCATTCTGACTGTGACTAAGCCCTTGGGGAAAAAAGATACATCTTTGTTACTCATCTCCACTGGGTCGACAAGAGCAGCTAGAATGTGGCCAGGTACTCCTTTGCAACTGATCGGTGGCAAAGGCATGAATGCCATTGCAAACATCTTTGAGGCAAGGGATGTTGTGTAAGGAGGCACTGGACACTTTCTCTACAACATCCCAATAAATACATAAAGAGATGTAAATAACATTTGTCACCAACAGGATTCTAGCCTGAGCTAGTACACTAATTACCCAGTCAGCATCTTTATGGAAAGATGTGGTATACATTTTATACAAATCAGGCTCCTTTTGTTCTTAATGCATCCTCTCTCTCTCATACAGGTTCACTCTTGCTCTGTTTCTACATCTCTCTGCCAAACCTGGGTTTCCCCCATCTCAACTGATTGTACAAAAGGGCTTGTGATTCAGCCATATTTTTTTATCAGAAGCACTTAATTTTTAAGGGAATCTCCCAGGAAGACATTCCCATTGGACATTTTAGACATAATGCCTGGAGGGGGCTACAAAAAAGTTAGGATCTACAAAAATGGGATTGGCAAAAAAATACAAAAATGGGGGGGGGAGACAAAATTCAAAATAAAGATATTTATGACTTTTAGTTTTTAACAGATATCCATGTTCTGAGGTCCATAAAAGTCAGTAGAGTAATTTTTGGAATGATGTGTCCTTGTCCTTAGTGGTGCATTGGGAGGAGGCAGGGAGTCGAACACAAGAGTGCCTAGAGCCTATGAAAATCCTGGAATATCTCCTGACCAAAGACAAGTAATGCATCATTTTGAAGTTCTGTTTCCCCAAAACGATGCATTATTTCACCCTTCAGTGTCCCTGCATATACACTCTATGACTTCCCTTCATTATATCAGGCCCACCTAATAGGTATTCCTGTAATTTTACGAGTGGTGCTCATGCAACGAGAGCCCTGCAGAATAATACGGTAAAGGTAAAGGTTTCCTCATAACAAATTATCCCTTTAGAAATTTCTTTTTTGGGATTTTACATTCCTAAAACACCAGGTGGCAGCATGAATTTTGTTTCAGATTCTCAACTCTTGCCCAGAATATCCAAGGAGAATCTCCCTGAGAGCTACAATCTAGTGCTTTGCTTCTTCCTCGCACAGTACTGCAAATTATCTGTACCCCAATTTGCCTCTTAGAAAATATATATGCCTACCTGAAATCTGATCATAGAAGATAGATGGATGTATTAATTCAACAGCAAGGTCATCTCTACCCTATACTGTTATGCCAGGCACTTATGGATACAGAAGAATGGGGAATTTTAGATTGATTTTAACTTTTAATGTTCAATATTACAGAAAGATTTTAAGGATTATTGTACCTCTAATATTTGTTTAGTTACAGTTTAACTATTTGTATGTATATTTTAAAATATGATGTGAGCCACCTTGGGTCCGTCCTGGAGAAAGGTGGCATAGCAATCTCCGTAATAAATAAATAAATAAATAAATAAATAAATAAATAAATAAATAAATCTATTCCTAGCCATGGGATGAGCTTAGAATAGTTCGGATCATCCTGAAGTTACCATGGCTAGCAACATGTTAGTGACTTACACAAGGCTAAGTGCAGATTCTACCATCCACAGTTTGAAAATACTCCACTCCCCCCCCCCAAAAAAAAACACAAAGCTTCATTTTGCTATTTTATATAAGGGATACAATTTTACTATGCCATTGTATATAACGTTACCTGAACATCCATGGATTTTGGTATCAATGATGGATCCTGAAACCAAACCTTCAACAGCTTTGTTTACTCACAGCTCCTTAACCCCAATTTTTGAGACAACTTTGATATATTGAAAAGTTAACATTGTCCTGATAAACATCAGATTTTGAATAAAATACTTTTCCTGGTGCATTTTGATTCTGAGACTTGAAATCAGATTGTGAAATTAAAATACTGTTGTCATGAAACCAATTCTTTGCTTCTTTTTCATAGTAAAAAGGTAAAGGTTTCCCTTGACGTTAAGTCCAGTCGTGACTGACTCTGGTGGTTGACATGAGAGGCACCAGAGAGCAATTACCACCATAGCCTACGATGAATGTATTAAATAGCAACCAAAGAGATATAGGTATGGTAAATGTCTTCCCCTGAAATTAAGTCCAGGCGTGTCCAACTGGGGGTTGGTGCTTATCTCCATTTCTAAGCCGAAGAGCTGTCGTTGTCCATAGACACCTCCAAGGGCATGTGGCTGGCATAACTACATGGAGCGCCGTTACCTTCCCGCTGGAGCGGTACCTATTGATCTACTCACATTTGCATGTTTTTGAACTGCTAGGTTGGCAGGAGTTGGAGCTAACAGTGGCTGCTCACGCCGCTCCCGGGGTTTGAACCTGGGACCTTTCGGTCTCCAGCTCAGTGCTTTAATGCACTTTGCCACCAGGGTTCTTTTTATTTATTAAATGGGCAATGCCTATAATGTTGTACTAGGACTGGAGAAAATGAGTTAACACTCAAACATAAAAATGTCAAATTTAGAATGTAAAAATCCCAGTTTAGTCTAATATTGATTTTTTTAAAACATAATCCCATATTTTAGGGTTTTAACCCCTTTGTCCTCACAATGGCTGCTATTTTGGATTTTCTGCCAAAATAAGACCTGGAAAACATACTCCGGTTTGAATTTCTAAGATTTTTCAACTCTCCCTACCTCCAACAAACTAATTTTCAACATTAAAGGCAAGTTTTGGGGATTAGACAGATTGCTTTGCTGCATTATGCATCTCCAGGCAGAATTTGGGGCAATTTTATGGGTGATTTCTATCACAGATAACAACATCAGAATGCGTATACTCAGTAACTGCTATAGGCTGAGTAATAGTATCCTTTATATGAAATCCTTTGGATTGGAAATGTTCTGCATTTCAGATATTTTCATATTTTTAAATATTTGTATATACATAATAAAATATTTTGGAAATGGGCTGCAAATCTAAAACACAAAATTTATTTACGTTTCATATACATATAGCAGCCTGAGGTAATTTTAAACATGTTTTAAATAATTTTCAAAACAAAAGCAAAATTTGTGTACATTGGACAATTAGGATACTAAGGTGTTACTATAGCAACCATTCATGTAGACAATTTCAGATTTTGGACTACTTTGGATTCTGGAATTTCAGATAAGGAATGCTCGACCTAAATCTTTATCCAAGATGTAAGGTATAACATGCTCATTTTAGCCACAACTTCACTCTTTCTGCAGCAAGTAGTCTGCAGTTTTCCGGCTCTCTATCTAAAAGCACATGTTACAGAGACTCTTATAATGAAATGTTAGGAAAACTTTAGTATTTGAAAATAAACCAACTTCAGATACTTTAAACTGCGTTTGGTCATTTACCAGATTTTTAAATTTGCAATTCTAACTTTCTTCATGTGTGAAGAGCACATCACAGAAATTCTCACCATGAGATGTTATGAACCTTGTAAAACAGTACAACCTCCAAATTACAGGATATGTCGTTGAACCCGCTGTGCAAACAGGAAACTGTGGATAATAGCAAACCCTATTGAAATGAACAACTTCTACTGGATGTTACCATAGAATCACTCCAGAGGACCTAGAAAAGTATACACTCTGTAGGAATTTGCTAGGCTTTCTAGGGCAACTTCTTGTGGAAATATGTCATATGACAGAGAAAATTTCTACAGAGAGAATATTTTATCAGGTGCAAGTAGATGAAATCATAGGTGCTGGTCCCACAGGTATGGAATTGTACTGTATTTGTAAGTAAAGCTATTTCATAAAGAAGCAAGCCTACCTCATAAAGAAGACCATGCCTACTGCTACATTGCTGCTAATTAGTTTCCAGTCAAAGTACAAGGTGTTGGTTTTGACCTTTAAAGCCCTTTGTGGTTTGGGCCCAGATTACTTAGGTAAAGGTAAAGGTTTCCCCTGACGTTAAGTCCAGTCATGTCCGACTCTGGGAGTTGGTGCTCATCTTCATTTCCAAGCCAAAGAGCAGGCGTTGTCTGGAGACATCTCCAAGGTCACATGGCTGGCATGGAGGAGCTAACAGCAGGTGCTCACTCTGCTCCCTGGGTTTGAACCTGGGACCTTTCGGTCTGCAAGTTCAGCAGCTCAGCGCTTTAACACACTGAGCCACCGGAGGCTCCGGGTTACTTACAGGATCATTTTCTCCCATACAATCCACCCCAAACACTGAGGTCCTCTGAGAGGTGGTTACTCTGACCAGCCAGAAACTGACTGGTGACCGTCACCCAAAGGACCTTTTCATCGGCTGCCCCAAGACTTTGGAACGACCGGCTGGAAGAGGTCCAGCAGCTAAATGAGCTGTTAGAATTCAAAAACCATCTAAAGATCTATCTCTTCCAGCAGGCCTACCCAGCCAGTTTTAATCATGAATTTTAAACTTGTGTCCTGTGTTTTATTTATTTTATTTATTTATTTGTAGTATTTACATACCACCTGTCTCAACCCTGAAGGGGACTCAGGATGGTTCACAGTGTTGGCAACAATTCAATGCTCTCCCTAAAGAGCAGTATAAAACATCAACATTGACCCTCCACTAACATTAAACATTATTAAACCCATCACATAAAATTTTGTGTATTTTAATATGCATCTTATAAAAATATTTTTAATATGTATATTTTATAGAAATACATTTAATATGTGTATTTATAAAATCTTTACAATGGCTTCTTGCATTGTAACCATTTCTGTTTTATTGTCATGAGTGTAAAGAAATTTCTTTACACATGTTGATTCAGTCTACCTTAAATGTTCCAAAACATCAAGTTTCAAGAAGCATGTTTATTGTGTTTCTTCATTAAGAGGTAGCTGTGCTGTAATCCATAAAACCACACTGAGCGGAGAAGAATTTAAAGAGGGGCCCCTACTTTTTGCCACCATACACAGTGGTTCAGGAGGAGGAGCTATTTTGAGGAAGTACCATTTAGATGCCATGCCGTTCCTAAGCGCATATTTATTTATTTTGCTGTTAAAAACCTAGGTGGGAAATGGGTCTGGTTACTGTTCCCCTTCTGCTTTTAAATAGTGGTTACTCTGCTTGGAAATACTAATAACTCCTCTAACAAATTCCCTCAGACAAAAAATTGGGGTGTATGAAATTTTCAGGAAGTGGCAACATTTTAGGACTATTGAAAAATTGCTGGAGACAGCTTGCAGACTACATACCATAGTTTCCTCTGTGCATTATACACGTTTGCTCAGAAATAAGCCCCTTTGCTTCAGTGAAATTTACTCCCAACATATATATACAGAATTGCAATTTTCACAGCTCTAATCAAAAAAGCCACTTTGGGCAACATTGCTTAACCTTATACAAAGGCAAAACTATAAAACAAGACTGGAGTAACCAGTATGTGGCATATATTATAAAGCAGAGTGCCAGGCAACACAGGGTCTCTGAAATTACATTTTGACCCTGTCTCCTTTGCTATGTTGACACTCAAGACCACTTAATTTGACTTGGCAACTTTCTAACACATTTTATTGCTTTCTTTACATACACCCCGTTCTAATGTAATGCATATTAAGCTTTACAAATCTTTTATGACCGTAATTTTGTAATGGAGACTAATTTTATGTACTTTTTAAATATTTGTATGTACTTTGGCCAGTTGCCATGAATAATAAACTATGAAATGACTTCTGCGTACAAATCAAGTGGGCGTACTAATCCATTTAACAGCCATGGAAATAGGAATGGTAATTTTCTGAGTAATGAATGTGTAGTGAAAGGATATTATTTTGTAGATGTAAATAGTGGCTAACATTTTTTACCTTGAATATTTTCCTTCTTGCACACTTCCACTACCCTGTGTTGGTGTGGTTCAGTACAGATTAAAATGCTGTACTAGCAACACAGAGATTCAAATCCCTACTCAGCCATGAAGCTCAGTGGGTGACCCTAGGCTAATCTCTGTCGGCCAGTCTAGCCAACCTCAAAGGACAGTTGTGAGAATAAAAACCGGGAGAAGAATCATGTATACTTAGCTCCTTAAAGAAATAAAACTTATCACACTGTTTGTAATCTCTTCTTTTGAAGAGTTTCGATTGCCACTAAAAGTTCTTTTCAGCTCCATTTCACCAATCTAATCTGTTTTGCAATTTACAGAATTTTATGTTAATCAATGAGGTCCTAGCTCCAGGGTTGTCCAATGTGGCAGACTATAACTCTGCAGACCAGGATTTGAATCTTTGCTCAGCCATGAAAACCCACTGGGTGACCTTGGTCAAGTCGTCACACTCTCTGAGCCTCACGGGAAGGCAAGGACAAAACATCTCTGAACATATTTTGCCAATAATGAATATAATGTACTACATCTAGCCAGGAAAAGTTTTTTTTCCATGTCAGGAGCAATCTGAGTGTCATAGACAGAACGCCACCAAATAGAGTACAACACAGTTTATTAAAGTTACAGAACACAAAAATGCCCGTAGAAAACAAAGGACTAGGCAAACACTTGTCTTCAGTGTGAAAAGTAACAGAAACAGCTCCGTTCAAACTAAAACGGTTCGAAAGAATAAACCGGATTAAACAGGAGTTTAATCCGGATTAACTCAAAAGTGCTTACTTCAGCCTGGCAGTTTAAACAAACAAAAGTTGATAAACAAAGGTCAAAATGAACATCAAAAGCTAGCAGCAGATTCCTCTCTGCTACCAAAAAGCTACAGATGAGTAACTCAGGCTGTTACTCCTCCGTGCAACGAGCGAAATCCGGGTCCAGGCACATCAATCAGGATCACGGCGGTCAGCAGGGTCCCAGTCCGGTCCGAGGTCGAAAGCCAAGTGCAGACGTCTAGAATTCCACAAGTCCCACCGATAGCCACAGAAGGGATAGTCCGGGGTCAAAGTCAGTCAGTCCAGCGTCAATCCAGAGTAGGTAATTAATGTCCGTCAAAAAGACGACGGAGGTCCAAGCTATTAAGATTAAACACAAGTTGCACAGAAAAACCCCACACAGTACCTCCCGCCGTCTATGCCCAGTGTCCTTAGTAACTTACGTATCCAGCAACGAATCACACCCGTCTTCAGGAAGTTCCCAAACAAGAGCCCAAGCGTTCGTCCAGATTACCTTGCCCAACGCAATTAGCCATTGATCATAAACCCCATTTTATCCAGTTCATAACTCCTCATCGCTGTCAGCTGCTATCCTAATTCCAGGTGCCTCATCATCATCATCCTCATCAGAGCTAAAACACCTTTGACTACTCCCCACAGCATCCCCAGCTGCGGATCCCTTTCCATCCCTCCAGCCCGTCCATGGGTCTGATCCTGCAACCCGCCAATCGCCTCCCATGCTATCAGTGCCGGTGACACCCAAATCCTCCCTCACACGAGTCCACTCCATGTCATCCTCCTCTGAGCTAACCATCTCTTCCTCCATTCCCTCGGTAAAACCCTCAAATGAGTCTTCATCTGTTGGTTCTGCAAATAAGTCCCGGAGCCGTTTCCTTTCACGCTCCTCAAAAGAGTCTGACTCTCGAGGAGTCTTACGACCCCGTCTCCCAGTATCGGAGCCAGAAGGCTCAACCATAACACTGAGTTGCTTCTGGTGTGCGAGAATTGGCCATCTGCAAGGACGTTGCCCAGGGGATGCCCGGATGTTTTTTGATGTTTTTACCATCCTTGTGGGAGGCTTCTCTCATGTCCCTGCATGGAGCTGAAATGCACAAATATAGGTTGTGTGACATGCTGGCATGACAGCAGTAAATGTTAAAAGGTTTGAAGGGACTTACTTAGGAAGGCACAAGTTAAACATGAGTCAACGGTTGAGGTGGCCACGGGACCCCATCGGAAATAACTGTGCATTGTGGAATGGGAGCCAGCAGGCTCTATGGCAAAACTGAACAGGTGTATGCCGCCAAATTTTGGCCTGTCTGAAGATGTTGCTAGTTCCCCTAAATTACTTTAAATCAAGAGTGGGAATCATGTGATTCTTCAGATGCTGTTGCGCTGCAGCTTCTGCCCCTCCAGTCAGCATAGCCAATGCAAACAACATCTGGAGGGCTACACTGTGTATTGTCCCTTACTTTCTGAGAGGGCATCATATATGTGACATTGACCCCAGGACTATACCACCTGCTCAACTGCTCCTGTGTTACAATTTGGTGTGTTCCTGTTACTACTTAGATTACAACTCCCAGAATCCCCCAACCAACATGGCCAATAGCAGACCGGACAACACTTAGTTAGCATGGGCAGTGGCTAGGGGATTCTAGTACAAAAAAGATTTTCCCAGCGTTTGACCTAGCTGCCCCTAGGTCTGGACTATGTCTGGTTCTTTTTCTGATCCTATTTTGCACTTATGAAAGCAATGCATTTTTCTGAAATTAGTGTTTGATTCCCCACTCCCACCCCTCCCCTTAACTTAGAAGCTTCTGCACCTTTTTGAAAATTTCAATTTCTGATGATAGAAATGCTGGCTGTCTTGAAACAAGAAGTAAACATTCATCAGCACTACAAAAAAGCAAAAAGAAAACCCAGAAAATAATAAACAGAGTTCAGCTTAACACAGCACATTCCTCTCAAATTGTCAGTTAAATGCCTGTCCCCTCTAGCATTTTGCAACCAGTAATTCTCACTCTTGTCATTATGTAAGTTTATCACCAGCTGATCTGTTCTCTGTGAGAGTCCTATTATGGGATGAAAACATTTAAGGGCACATTTTAAATCCATTGAAATTGCCTCTCTCCTTGCATTCTGACCCCCCTGGGACACTGCAACCTTTTCTATCCGGTAGCACTGATTTTTAAGTATTTCCTCTCTGTTCCTCATTTCAAAAATTGGACAAATTAATACAGCTTTGCATTCCAACAGCCAATCTTGCATTTTGACAACATCCCTATCAAAGCCCCCTCCCATATATCTCATTTGCAAACATATTGCCCCCCCCCTTCCTTCCACCGGCAAGCCATCCCCCCCCCTTCCTTTAACAAAAGGTGAGCAAAAACATAATGGCAAAGATTTTCTCAAAAGGGCATTTTGGTTCCTCCCACAAATTGCGTAACCATTTCATTTTAAAGTAGAGAACAGGGGGAATTCATCACATGACAGAACTGGCCATTTTTCCCATCTCTACGTGGATAATTTACAAAAAGGTCACTTGCCAGTCAGCTTAGAAAGCGCCTGAAAAGATCACCCTTTAAAACACTTTAAAAATGACAAAATATTATTACCCTACATTTGAAGCCTACTTTTTGTGATGAACACAGTAGGTTGCCATTTCTTAAGCGGGTGGCTCAGTAAGAATGTAATGCATGTGATGAAGTGGCCAGTGAAATCTTTTTTCAGTCTTCAAATCTGTAGCCTTGCAGAGAGTGTCGCACTAAAAATCATTCCACTCTACTCTTTTTTTGCTGTGTTTTCATTTCCTTGATAATTTTGTATACTGCATTTCTTTGGATATGTAAACATTACTTTCTAAATGCTCAACTGATGCTTCAAGTTACTACAGCACTAGAAATTTGAAGATAAGAAATATTTCACAGGATGGGCAAAATTCTTATTTAGGAAGCCAACACTCTTATTCTGCATCCCAAGAGCAATTCCAGCTAATGGCTCCCATGTTAGTCAGGTGGCAAATCCACTTTGGGGTTTAATCTAACTTGAAAGCTGTTATCCAAAATGCTGGAACTAGACATTTTTAAAAGTATGGGCTGAAATCCACAGTAGATGGCCACCCTACTGGCATAAATGGACCAGTAAAGTCACTGACAGTAAGCTGGCACATAATAAAATACGTTTCTGGGAAACATTGGAGTCCTACTTTTGAGGTTCTGCATGAGGCTGGACTAAATCACTCATGGAAGTCCCTTCCAACACAATAAAGACTACATCCCACTGTCCCTTCCCCATTTTCTTTGTGGAAAGAAACACCTCCTCTCCTGGTTTTGTTTTTTGTCCCTGGGTTATAAATGTCATTTCCTAACTGGTTCTGTCATAAACACATGGAAAAAGTTTATTAAACTACAAAACCTTTGTCTTTGCAGGAGGGTCATCTTGCTATTGCACATTTTGCTCTAGTTTCTCAATGAGTGAATATCTTGCAGAGACTCCACCAATTTAGCATAGGTTTTTGCACAAAGCTGAAGTTTCTGGAGCACAACTACTACTTTCAAAGTAAGGACTACATAATTAAGCAGAAAATAACACTTGCAAACTAGGAAAATATTATTATTATTATTATTATTATTATTATTATTATTATTATTCAGAGGCAAGATGGATATCTGTCAGGGGTGCTTTGATTGTGCTTTTGCTACATGGCAGAAAGAAAGGGGTTGGACCAGATGGCGCATGGGGTCAACCGGAGGAGGGGGGGGAGGAGGCATATTGGGGCTCGCCCTTTGCCGGCAATCTTCCTCTCTGTCTCTCTCTCCTTCTCTGTGTTAGAAGAGGGAAAGAAGGAGAGGAGGAGGAGGAGGTAACACATGGTACACAAAACACATGGAAGAAAGGACCCCAGAAAGTGCATGAGATAGAAATGAACACAACATACTGCTGATCTTTCTTCCTCCATGAGCAAAAGGTAATAGTGGAGCTTTTTCTCAAAGGGGCATTTTGTCTCCTCCCACAAATTGCGTAACTGTATCATTTTAAAGCTGAGTTTGAGGAATACCATCACATGACAGAATTGGCCATTTTGCCCATCTCTATGTGGATAATTTTTTAAAAAGTCACTTGGCAAACATCTTAGAAAGCACCTGAAAAGATAACCATTTGCAACCCTTTTTGAACACCAAGCTATGTCTACCCAACACTTGAAGCCTACATCATGTGATGAACAGAGTAGGTTGCTGTTTCTTAACTGGGTGGCTCGGTAATATTTAATGAATGTGATGAAGTGGTAAGTCTGTGAGCAATGATGAAATAGTGATGGTTTTTTTCCCCCCCTAAGTATTCAACCCTGATCTGTAAGTAAGGTCTGGATTTCTCCAGATGGGATGAATGTGTTGGGAAGCAGTATTATTTATTGCTGCAGTTCTTAGAGTTCAAGAAAAATATATCCAAATCATTGCCCCAGACTATTTATTAGCAATATCAGGCGCCAGCTGAAAATTTTTATTCCTACCCTGAAGTAGCTTTGTTTTTAAATTCTGAGACATATCAGAAGAAAAAGGTTTCCCTCCCTTCCTTCCTTCCTTCCTTCCTTCCTTCCTTCCTTCCTTCCTTCCTTTCCTTCTTTCTCTTTCCTTTAGATATAATGCATGAGTAAAATGATGCATTATAACTGAAAGAAAGAAATCACACATATTATAACACTGTAAGTATAATATAATTTTGTACTAACATAGGTTCTTAATTTTTACAAAATAGCATATATTTAAATAACACCAAGGAAAAAATTGATAGAAAGAAATGAGAAAATTTGTCCTTCAGACTAACAGGTTCACCTCATAAACCATGTCCCTCATTTTTAAAGAAAAATATTTGTAAGAACCCTACTGCAGACCAAGAAATTATTACATGCAGTCCCCTGCCCTCCAAAAAGAATGGAACTAGTAAACACAGAGGTAAGAACAACCAGAAAACACAAGGAGCTTTATTTCTACAAATCACATTTTTAAGACCGCTTTGGAAAAGCCCAATGATGAAAAGTTTTGTAAAAAAAAATATTGTCTTTTGGAGGCATGGGACTCAGGGAGGGATTATTTCATAGACAATAAGGTTGTTGTTGTTTATTCGTTCTGTCGCTTCCAACTCTTCGTGACCTCATGGACCAGCCGACACCAAAGCTCCCTGTCTCCATGGCCACCCCCAGCTCCTTCAAGGTCAAGCCAGTCACTTCACCATCCATCTTGCCCTTGGTCGGCCCCTTGGTCGGCCCCTCTTCCTTTTTCTTTCCATTTTCCCCAGCATCATTCTCTTCTCCAAGCTTTCCTGTCTTCTCATTATGTGGCCAAAGTACTTCATCTTTGCCTCTAATATCCTTCCGTCCAGTTAGCAGCTGGGCATTATTTTCTGGAGTATGGACTGGTTTGATCTTCTTTTGGTCCAAGGCACTCTCAGAATTTTCCTCCAACATCACAGTTCAAAAGTGTCTATCTTCCTTTGCTCAACCTTCCTTACGATCCAGCTCTTGCATCCATAGGTTACTATGAGGAATACCATTGCTTTAACTATGCGGACCTTCATTGCCAGTGTGATGTCTCTCCTCTTCACTATTTTCTCAAGATTGGTCATTGCTCTCCTCCTAAGAAGTAAACATCTTCTGATTTCCTGGCTGCAGTCTGCATCTGCAGTAATCTTTGTGCCTAGAAATACAAAGTCTGCCACTGCCTCCACGTTTTCTCCCTCTATTTGCCAGTTATCAATCGGTCTGGTTGCTACTTGGTCATTATTCAGATTCCTCAGGAGACAGACAAGGTGATTGGCATCCCCATACCGCCAAGAACTTGCCACAAAGTAGTGTATGTGCCTTCAAATCATTATCAACTATAATTCAATCTGAAAAAAATGAAACCCACAAACATGGGGATCTGCTGTATTTACAATAGATCAAGTTGTAGGAGCTATCTCCAATAAATGGCAGCTGGAATGTGTGAGGTAGCCAAATTATTTAACATTAAAAAGGGCCCATCAGTATTATCAAAATCAGCTTTCATTTGGACACATATTGTATATAACTAAAGAGGGAAAACTGGCTTGGTATCTAAAATGTTTTCATAGTTGCCCCCTTGGGAATGAATAACTTCGCCTCCTGCTCACCCACCATATAAGGTTCATAAACATTCTCTTTATTTTATATTTGTGGAAGTTTTTTTTAAAGAGGAACAATTTCCAACATGCAGTTAATTTGTGCTACAGCTCAAGATCAGAATTATTTGCTTGCAATCTTGGGATCCTGGTGAAGTAGAAGAGACGTTTATTGTCAAGCGGCTGACATCAATAAGGGGGATGTCTGAGGACTTAAGGACTCAGGTGAACTTCTTAAATTAGATTCAATAAAATGTGTATGACAATTGCTTTTTCTCACTAACTCATACTGAGGTTTCCAGAAGGCTTTAAAAAAATGTTATTACAAAAGTACTGTTGCCTTCATTGCCTTAAATGAACTTGCAAGCTTCCCACATCACATTATATTTCCTCTGATGAATCCTCCCGCTTCCTTGTCAATAGTTCATTCAGCTGAACCAAAGCCAAAACAAATGGGGTTTTAAAAAGATTAGAAAACAATTAAGGTCTTGGCTTAATTGTTTTCTAATCTTTTCAAAACCCCATTTTGAAAAGGGTTAGGCATCTTCAATCCAAGTATTGGGTTTAGATTCTCAAATGGGTTGAACATCCTTTATCCAGATCTGAAGTCTACTATACTTCATATGCCAAGCACATTGAATAAGTATCTGTATTCTTTTCCAAAATTGTTCCACCACTAGCACCAAATCTGAGGACTTCTACTTATCTCACACCATCCTTTATCCAGATCTGAGGTCCACTATATTTCATATGCCAAGCACATTGAATGAAGATCTGTATTATTTTCCAGAATTGTTCCACCACTAGCACCAAATCTGAGGACTTCTACTTATCCCATCACTATGGTACTAAATGTGAAGACCTCAATTTGTCTCACTACCGTCAAACCTTTGCAGAAATCATCTAGATGCAATTCATGAATTTCTTCATAGAATCTCATAACTAGACATCACTACCTTCAAACCACTGATATCAACACAGACACCATGTGTCTGGACCCAACCGATAGCACCACTGTAGTGTTCCCAGAAACACAAGTGTATAATAAAAAAATATTTTTTTAAAAACAGAAGTACAACATACAGTTAAAAGATTACTTATTTAATACTTCTAAATCCTAACCGACTCTACTAATTCTTTCCCTATCTCCTTGTAATCCTAGTTGAACCTAACTGCCCTAACTAATCTCTGACTCTTTCTCTGACTAATTCCAATTTCAGCCGGCTAATTTCCAATTTCAGCCTGTTAGCTCAAATTAGGGTCCTCTCTTCTGTACAGATCCTTAACCAGAGGCACCAATGTGTAGTGTCAAAAGATGTTACATATCTAATTAAATGAAGGCAAAAATGACCAAGGGTTGCCTACAATTTACACATGTTCATTTATAGATTCAGATTTAGGTAAAATGACATGAATTCTTTTGTCATTTCCAGACAGAGCAGACCCACAGAATTGGTTGTTGTGCGTTTTTCGGGCTGTATGGCCATGTTCCAAAGGTATGTTCTCCTGACGTTTTGCCCTACATCTATGGCAGGCATCCTCAGAGGTTGTGAGGTATACCAGGAGTCAATCGCCACAAGTCCCATACCTGGAAAGATCCAGAGCTTAGCTTAAGGTCCAGGTCTTTCCAAGTGTTTTATTAATCTGGAGCAAACTGGGAAATCCAGTTTTCTCCAGATTAATTTGGTTTTATGAGAGACGTCATACGGACTCCTCAGGTAAAACTGAGACAGGTCTGGGATTAAAGGCCAGTCTGGAAGAGCCCTCACTCTGATTCTAGTACTGCTTTCTAAACGGCCCTCTGTATTCATAGATTCTACATACATAGATCCCACCATCCACCACCTAAAAGCGCACCCCCCCCCCAAAAAATAAACTTTGACCTATTGTCGAAACCTTGATCTTGCCAGTTTACATAAGCAGCACCGTTTTACTATGCTATTGTCTATAATGGGACTTGAGCATCCATGAAATTTGGTATCTATGGGGGTTTCTGTAGCCAAACTACAGTGTATATCAATAGACCACTGTAGTAGAGTTGCCACATCCCTTGCCTTCTCTTGGTTACTGGTCAGCTCTGTAAATGAGAGTTTTTTCCGTTTGGGAGAAATAATGCAGAAGTAGTTAACATAGCAGTCTCCAAAACCCTTCACAGGAAGTTAAAATCTATATAAAGGTTTTAACAGTTCTGAGTAATAGAGTAATAGAACAATAGGCAGAGTTCCTGGTAGAACTCTCTATTAGCCACAACTAGTATTATACTGAAGCTTTTGTGCAAAAACCAAAAACAAAGACATACTGGATATTTTCCACAACAATAAGATGGAGTTTTGGTTGAATTTGGTAGGTCGTACTAGCCAAAGAAACAGAATATCCCACCACAAGTTTGTAGAATGTGTTGCCCATCAACACACCCAAAGAACTTGAAATACTTCTTCCACCCCTGAAAAAGCTGATCCCCATCACCCACCCAAATGCCCCAGGAGCCATGGGGACATTTTAACATTTTTTAATCATCTTTGGACCATTTCAACCCAGGGCTGCATCGACACTGTAAAATTAATTCAGTTGGCACCACTTTAATTGCCATAGCTTAATTTGTAATTTGATGAGGTACCAGCACTCTTTGGCAGAGAAAGCTATAGACTGTGAAAAATTACAACTCCAGTGATTCCATAGCATTGAATTATTGTAGTTAAAGTTGTGTCAAACTGCATTCATTCTACAGTGCAGATGAACCTCTCCACTTAGACAACATAAAGTTATCACCTTAACTTGTAGCCCTGGAAGGCATAATTAGGCCCTGGGATCCACATTTGGCTTATGAGCCACACCAGCCCAAGTTCTTATATAGCTAGACTGCCTGCATCTTTAAAATATTCCAGTAACTAGTTTGACTGAGTCCATTGCAGTGGGAGGTTTCTGAAATAAACACTTCAAAATTAAAATTAAAATAAGACTGAAGATCAGAGACTTGCAATACAATAATGGAAATATTATACCCAAACCCTGGAATGAAAATGTTTATTAGTGAGTGCACAGAGGCAAGAAAATGTGATGGGGAAGGAAGCGGCAGTTAAGAAGAAGCCTTGTACAAGAAGTTCCCTCAGGCTTGTCAGCATGTGTGAAGATTAACAAACACTAACCACAGATCCAAGGAAGGCTCATTGACAGAGCACTAAATTGTGTTATAGTTGACCTGAACTAAGTACACTGATTGGAGAAAAGACTCAGGGGAGACTGAAATTTTTGGAAGCCAGCCGAAGGAAAGGGATGGAGATGGATTTATTTTATGTTTTTAGAGAAATGTTTTAATATAATTTCTCTCTGGAGTCAAAAAAATAAAACCTGGAATGAAGAACAAACAAAAATAGCAGTTGGAAGAAAACATACAACTGTGTGAAAACAATACATTCTTTATGAAATAACTAGAAATATACAACATGGACAGAGAGAGGAGTAATGACCTCCCATCCAGAAAACAACTCATTTGTTTCAAAATTGGTTTTCACTCAAAATATATTTTTCACTGATTGGAAAACCATTATCTTGAGCCCTTGGGCCCAACCATTATATAGAGAACCAGTTGAAAGCTTAATGAGAGGTTTTCATTTTATCTCTACAAATGTTATAAATACAGTAGAGTCTCACTTATCCAACATAAACGGGCCAGCATAACGTTGGATAAGCGAATATGTTGGATAATAAGGAGGGATTAAGGAAAAGCCTATTACACATCAAATTAGGCTATGATTTTACAAATTAAGCACCAAAACATCATGTTTAACAACAAATTTGACAGAAAAAGTAATTCAATACGCAGTAATGCTATGTAGTAATTATTGTATTTATGAATTTAGCACCAAAATATCACAATGTATTGGAAACATTGACTACAAAAATGCGTTGGATAATCCAGAACGTTGGATAAGCGAGTGTTGGATAAGTGAGACTCTACTGTACTTGGTATTGATGGTAAAAGCATCAAGTATATGATAGCATGAAACAAAGCAGAGAAGAGCTAAATATCTCATATGACTTTGTGTCTTCCTGAGACTGCCATGCTAACCTAAGAGTCAGAAGAATATATTACTTGAATTGACATGTCAGTTTGGTCATATAAGGAGCCATGGGAGTTGCTAGATTGTTTTTGCCTCAGAGGGGAATAATATTTGGCAATGCCCGTGAGATCCAGGCCAGGAGGAACATCTTCCCTGAAGGACCACCACACATCAAAGCAGGTTACACCATATTTGGCTAGATGGAGAAGTAATCTCATTTGATATGGGGGCCAAGGCAACTTCTTTTATTTTGACATCTTCAGTTTTTATGGGAAGGGGCTGTGCACATAGTTCAGCAATATATCATAAGCTCAGTTTCTATCATCTGTTCAGATGAAAGAACCTCAAGTACCAATGTTTGGGAAACTCTCATTGTTTGGAGCTTGGAAACTATGGCCATTTGGAGTAGTCAATACAAGTCTTGATGAGTAAGTAGTCTGTTCTCATATATGGCAACTTTATTTCTCTATAAGATTTCTTTGGGAGTACCAAGTGATTGGCACCACTTGCAGATGAAAGACCATCTTTGGAATCTGGAAGGCAGGATTAGGGTGAGTTGGTAAAATGCAAAGCAGTGTGTGATGCACAGCTTAGTCTACTGATCTCAGATGGGTGGAAGGACATTGTCTTGTCACTATTTTGAAGCATGGCTCTACTGTGAGTCCAGTCTTGCTGGCCTATATATATGGAATGCAGGCAGAACACTATCTTGTTCTTTGCCTCAGGAAATGACTGGTGCTGGCCGTGCTTAGATAGATGCATGTGTGACCAACTGTGTCGTATGTCAGCCATTCTTGGAAAATCCTGTGTCAACATGCTTAAAGACACCTGATTTAACAACACCATAATCACATCAAGTCCACTCTTCCTGGAAGACAGACCTTCCCCAGTGGCCTTCAGCAAAAGAGTCAAGAAGGAAAAAGAAATATCTCATCAGTGCAAAAATGAAAAGTTCCATCAATACCTCTGCAAGTGGTGTTGGACAAATACTTAAGCTGAGAAAAATTGGCATTTGCCCTCTCAAAATATTTATCTACCCCTATTGGAGGCAGACTGTGTTCCAAATGGATTTTACTTTGACTGCAAAATAACAAACAATTCCCCTACGGCAGAAGGAATTCGGATCAGCTCTTCAACAGAAATGACCCCAATTAAACAGTTTACCCATAACTCTCTTTTTTTTTAAAAAAAACTACTTGTTATGGTTGAGCCTTCGGGCTCCGGTAATGAAAGAAGGGGTCGTAAGACTCCTCGAGAGTCAGACACTCTCAAGGAGCGTGAAAGGAAACGGCTCCGGGATTTGTTTGCAGAGCCGACAGATGAGGACTCATTTGAGGGTTTTTCTCAGGGTTTGGAGGAAGAGATGGCCAGCTCGGAGGAGGATGATATGGAATGGACTTGTGTGAGGGAGGATTTGGGTGTTGGGGAAACAGGCAATGAAAGCATGGGAGGTGATTGGCGGGTTGCAGGATCAGACCCATGGACTGGTTGGAGGGATGGAGCGGGATCCACAGCTGGGGATGCTGTGGGGTGTAGTCAAAGGTGCTTAAGCTCTGATGAGGATGAGGATGTTGGGGCGTCTGGAATTGGGATGGCAGCTGACAGCGATGATGAGCTTGAACTGTGATAAAATGGGGTTTGGGACCAATGTCTAATTGCGTTGGGCAAGGTAATCTGGACTGACGCTTGGGCTCTTGCTGGGGAATTTCCTGAAGACGGGTGTGTTTCATTACTGGATACGTAAGTTTACCAAGGACGGGGCATTGACGGCGGGAGGAACTGTGTGGGGTTTTTCTCTGTGCAACTTGTGTTTAATCTTGATAGCTTGGACCTCCGTCGTCTTTTTGACAGGCAATATCTACTTTCACTGGATTGACGCTGGACTGACTGACTACGATTCCGGATTAACCCTTCTGCTGGCTATCGGTGTGACCTTTGGATTCCTTGACGACTACGCTTGGCTTTTGATCTTCTGGACCGGATTGGGACCCTGCTGACTGCCGTTACCCTAAACCTGAATCTTGACTACAACCACGCTCTCGTTCGCTGCAGGAAGGAGTAAACAAGCCTGGTTTACTCCCCTGCTGTTCCTGAGTAGCAGAGAGGAATCTGCCGCCAGTCTTTTGTTTACATTCCAACTCCTGTTGATTCCCTTTTGTTTGCATTGTTTGCCAAGCTGAAGTAAGCTCTTTGATTTAATCCGGATTATACTCCTGTTTAACCCGGTTTTCCCTTTGAACTGTTTAAGCTCAAACTGAGCTGCTTTTTGGTTATTTAGCACACTGAAGTCAAGTGTTTGCCCTGTTCTTTGTTCCTTACGGGCGTTTTTAGTTCTGTAACCTCAATAAACTGAGTTTTGTTTTACTTGCTGGCGTTCTGTCTATGACACTACTATTTGTGTTTTTGCAAACACAGAAGGAAGCAAAGGACTCTAGGCTATCCTCATACAGCCACAGCAAAAATATGTAAAACATCTTACAGAGTAGGATATTTGTCTTACACAAATATCTTCATTTCTGTGTTGTTGAAGGGTTCATTTCTTCATTTCTCCTTGTTTTAAAGCATAAGCGTTTTCAGGACCATACATTCTCTATTCCCAGTTTTGGAAAAGAAAAGAAAAGAAAGACAATACCAGCATTTTGTATATTGTGGCATCCTGTCACATAGTGGAACTTAGAATTAGTAGGCAATAGGACATTGTGCATGCTTGTAACTGCACCAAAATACCTGCAGAGTAAAAGTATCCTATAATAAAATGCTGGAGAGTAAACTTGTCTGACTACTCACTGTATCTAGAAAGCTAACATCACATCCAATCCATTTGAGTTCTATGTAAATAACATCTTCGGTGTTATTCATAACACAGGGCTCAGGTCAAAATAACAAAAGCCTTTGTACATCACTTCACCATCGGGGAGCAAGGGTGGTGAGTACATGCAGCAGGGCTTTCTCTTCTCTGGCAACTCAGTTGTCAAAGTACATCAAGAAGAATCAGGCTCATTGCCTCTCTACTAAGTTTCTGGCCAGCAGTCAAGACTGCATTGATTTACATTGCTTCCAGATCTTAAATCCAGAACTGGACATTGTTGCTGTTTTAACTGTGTTTTTACAAAGGTCTATTCATTGGTTTCATTTATTTTTGAAAAATGTTTGCACATGTAGATCTCAAGTTACAAACATCTGACTTACAAATTACTCAGTTAAGAATGGGGTGAGAAAACAGGAAGTGAGAGGAATCTACCCCAAGGAAGGGAAATTCACTCATGGGGAAAAGGTATTTCCACTGAAGCTCTATCACCAATCCTTGTTTCTACAACAAGCTAAATTTGTCAAAATTCAATCATCACAAGGACAGAAAGTGAGGTGAAATCTCCTGAACAAGGATACTGACATCAAAACATTTTTCTGTGCTATCCAAAGCGTATATATGTGTGTCTTTGTGTGTATGTGTGGCCAGAGTTAAACTTTAAAATTTTCCTGTTCTGACTTACATATAAATCCAACATAAGAACAAAGCTACAGAACCTATCTTGTTTGTAACTTGGGGACTGCATGTATCTATCTTTCTCTGTGGTGCATTGTCATTGAGTCCCTAGTAAGGCTGTGCAATTCGGCAAAAACATGCTGTTTTTGGTCCCGTTTTCAGATGCCCCCCTCTTCCATTTACTGGGAAATTCTAGAAATCAGAAATGAGGTGTTGTTTTCATTTTGGTAAGATTCTATCCATTAGTGCCAATGGAGAAACTTTAGAGGCACATTTCTCCATCATTTTTAGGACTTTCAGGATGAAACTTGATTCCGTTGTTGGCCATATTTACAACCACAAACTTGCCAAATTTCAGAATGTTTCACCAATCCCCTGAGTTTAGGGAATTTTTTCTAGTTTTTACCGTAAGTTTTTTTAAACCACAAGAGGAGATTCTGAGAACTGAAGTCCCAACCAGCACACCACAAGAGGGGACGAGAATGAGCACAGTCAACCAGGTCTCTGATGACTGAGAAGAAAACGTGAGAAACAGAGAGAGAGAGAGCATGTGTTTTCGAAGGCTTTCATGGCCAGGATCACAGGGTTGTTGTATGTTTTTCGGGCTTCTGGAACATGGCCATACAGCCCGGAAAACATACAACAACCCAGAAAGAGAGAGAAACCTCAACTCCCATCATGCCCTGGGAAGAAGCAAAAAGGCTCCTTTAAAACACACACCATTCAAAGGGCTGCTGGGAAACAAGTTCCCAACGGAGCACTCTCTGGAGGAGAGGCCTCGGGAAGCCTTTTCCACCTTATTTGCCTCAAGCAGGCACTCTGCTGGGGGCACTTTGGGAAAGGATGGAAGAGGCTGCCAGGGAAGAAAGAAGAGGAGGAGCAACCACTGCCAGGCACCCACCCTTGCCTCATTTGTGAGGCTGCTCACACACCGCAGCCTCCACTACAGGTAGAGTGCCGCTCAGCCCCATCACCCCCATTAGCTGATAGATTAGGCTGTCATAATCTGTTTCTGGTTGAGCCTTTGGATGTCTCCGCCAGGTCATTTTCAGCGAACTGGCAGCTGAATCTCCTAATTTCCCTAAATACGGAATCACCAAATGGAATCGTGCGCACCCCGTAGCAGACTATAAGGCAACAAAACAAATACGAAAATGAAATATATTTTAAGAGAAAATGAGGCCCTGTTCTATTGTTTCTTGCATCATCATCTTCCAATCTCTCTTATACAGACAGCTGAAAACTGTTCGTTTTTTGACAGAAAAATTCAGGTAGCAGTTTTCCTGAGGATTGTTCTCAAAACCTTTGACTTTAAAAACACTTAAAGGCAGGGTTAATAAGTTTGTATTTGTAATTCGGGCAATGAATGCATGAACTTTTGTACTCATAGATGGGGGAGGGATTCCAAAACACATGGCATTCCATCAAAAGAAAACAGTGATGAAAACAAATTGTATAATCCTTCCATCCTTCTCTCTGTTTGTTTTTGGACAATATGTTTTGGATAATTACATAAACAAAATCCCCAAAGTGCATAACTTTAAAAACCCTGCTCCATAATGTGTCTTACCAACATCCTTGGACAAGTTATGACCTCTCAGACCTAGTTTAGTCTTGAATTCATGCTTGGAAAAGTTACTTTTCTGAGTTCAATGCCCATGATCCCCCAGAGATGGCCAGAAGAAAGGATGGTTGTATGATTCTAGATGCTGTAGTAAAAAAGAAAGAAACATCTGTCTCATACTTTGCCTTATAAATCATAGTATCACTAAATTTTAGGATTGAGATGGTATCTTGGATATTATCTATCTAGTAATGGTCAATATAGCTATTGGTGGAGAATGCTGGAAGTTGCCACATCCCCATCCTGATATAATCCAACTTGCATTGACCTTGCATAAATCCATAAGTTTCGTCTTTTCTCTCAGGAGCTGAAAGTGGGCTCTAAGAAGTGGCTTGGTGAGAATGTCAGTAGTCATCTGTTTTGATGGACAATACTTCATCTCTTCTTGGAATCTCTCAACAGCTGGTATTTCACATCAATGCACTTTGTGTGTGAATTGCCACTCCCAGTCTGTGGGGGGTTTTTGCAACTCTGGTTGTCCTCTAAATGGTATACAGGTTTTGGTTCAGATAATCCAAGTCCCTCTAGTAACTGGCATAGGCACATACGTTCCTAGCATACTTGAGCTCTGATGAATAACCTGCTTTGGTGGAAGACAATGATATAGCATCTTGTTTCTTGCTTGTCCAGCTTACTGGTCTATCTCCATGGAACAGGTTCCCACTGGTAGATCGGCAATCTGTTGAGTGTCCCACCCAATTTGCATCTCTGTGAGCTACTGGTCTGGGACTGCTGGTGGATTGTAGCTTTAACTGCCCTTCAAGTATCTGTCTAATCTTTTCACTGCCATTCCATTCCCTTTTTCTTGATGAGTTGTTTTTATACAAAAAATTCCAACTGCTCATGCAATTTCTAATCTTGTAGCTGTGACCAGGTATAACAGCTTTCTGAAGGCACTTGTGTATTGATTATTTTTTGGTAGAAGGTCAATATCTTTCTTTGTCTTGAGGTAGTTGTCTCCATTGGTGTGACCACTAGGTTGATCTCCTTGAGTTCTAGATGTTCAACAAAGTCTAGAGTATTTTTTTTTCTTGTATGAGAATAAACTTTCATCTTCATCTCTTTCTATTTGCATTCCAGATAATAAATGATCTCTCCTTGCCTTTTCACTTTTCACAATGGCTTATGATTCCTTCCTTCACAGTTTCATTTTGATAAGCCAAAATCAAAACATCAACACAACTCAAAACATAAGTCCATTTACCATTTTTATTGTGTTTAGAGAAAGGGATCAGCTTTGTCTTGTGTAAAACTTTCTTTGATTAGTGATTTGTTTAGTTTCTCATTCCAAGTCCTTGCAGCTTGTTTTAGTCAATAAACACCTCTCTGAAGTTTGCAAACAAGGGGTTTGTCTTCTGCTTTTTCAAGTCCAGCAGTTATTGTAACTCTTGTTCTGTTCTGAGGTTCCCACTATATGTATGTGTGAGTGTGTTCCTGAACTAGCAAGAGTATCTCCCCCTTTAAGGTTTCCTCACCCAGCATAACAAACCAATAATCCATATGTGTTTCACCATCTGTGAAAGAGAAACTATTCCTTTTTAAAAACAGTCTCTTCTATCATTGAACAGATTTGAGAGGAGGGCGATGGAATACTTATATATAATGTACTTTGGAGATGAGACTCAAGTCTAAACATGAAATTCATTTATATTTTCTACACACCTTATAAACATAATAATGTTGTATATGAAACAGAGTTTCTGTACACAAAACCACTGGAAAGCAAAGGTGTCATAACTGCATCTCTTGAGATTTTGGAGTATTTCAGAATTTCAGAAAAGGGAAGCTCAACTTCTATTAATACATAGCATATCACATAAGCTATGCAATGATTGCCAAACATATTGTATTTTGAGGTGTGTAGGTGTGTTCATATCTTACCCTTCTGCTTTCATAATTTATAGTCTGATACACATGAATTTCCCAACTGCTCTCCCATCCTGGCCCAAACATTCAGATCTTCAATACAGTTCAGAAAACTGTAGAATTCTAAGTAATTTTAAAAGTCATCTAGTTCGGTGCCAAAGTGGTGCTCCTTAGAATGATGCCAGTCTCCACATCATTGGCGATTAGTGCCTGATGAGTTTCCAGTAATTGAAGATATAGTTGTAGACAATTAACACATACATCAGATGGCTTTAGAAACACTGATCTAAATCAGTTCTCTGTCAAGGCAGGAAAACCACAGCTAAAGTACCCCGTGCCTACCTTAAAACCTCCAACAAAGAAGAGTCCACTAGCTTGCAGCATAGTCCATGCCACTGTTGAACACCTCTTGCCATCAGGAAGATCTTCTGAAAATTTAGTTGAAATATTTTTTTCTTGTAAAATGAATCAATGGACAGATGCAGCAAATAATGGTAACTACTAATGGGATACTAATTGTACTTCATATCTGCAGATACTGTATCCATGAATTCAACTACCTACAGTTTGAAATTATTGTATTCAGAACACCAAATTTCAATTTGCCATTTTATATAGGAGAGACTATTTTACCATGCCATTGGCTACAATGGGAGCTGAGCATACATGGATTTTAATATTCCCAGGGGCAGGGGGAGATTTCCTAGAAACAAACATCAGTTGATAGAGGAGCACACTATAAATGCATGTTCGTGTTCACCTACTTCAGTGGTTCTCAAACTGATATTTGGCCTTCAGCTCCCAGAAATCTTAACAGCTGGTAAACTGACTGGGATTTCTGGGAGTTGTAGGCCAAAACACTGGTAGACCCACAGGTTGATAACCACTGATCTACTTAAACTTGCTTTACTGATATTTTTACAGAGTGTAGTGATTTGGGGTGTAAGTGCTCAAAGAGTCAGAGTATAATCGTGTTGTATGCTCTCACCAGAATTCCAGAAAAGAGAAGCTCAACTTGTATTAATACACAACCCATCACAACAGCTATGCAAGAAATGCCAAACAGATTGCATTTTAAGGTGTTTAGGTGTGTTTATTTCTCCATCTTCCTCTCACTTTCCCCCTTTTGCTCTCAGCTTATTTCAGTTGCTACAAAATGAGTTCAAAATGCAAAGGTAGCTTGCACTATATAAATTCCGGGTGGGAGAGGCCGCACTGAATGCAACACTGGTTACTAGGCGTTTTCTATAACCTTATCTGAAAACTTGTGCCATCCATATTTTATATTCTAACTCAATTTCTGACATTTGAATTTTTAAAAAATCAAAACTGGGTCTTCTGTGTTTTAAGTTTTGGGACAGTAGGTTACGAGAACAAAAATGTCATGATGTTCACACATTTCCCACATATAGTTTGAATCACACCGTGTACAACATTACAATCTCACACATGTGGCATAAGAGCTGTTCAGTATGAAAAAGATGAATTCCATATTCATTTTGTTGCTGTAAAGCAGGTTGCTGTGGAACCGCTGAAATATAAGTTGTTTTTATGTCTCTCTCGAGTCAACCTACAACTTGCAGCAATCATGTATTATTCATGCTTGTGGTAAAATCTTGCTGGATAAAATGTAAAAGCAGTTACAAAAGCAATGTGGGACATAAAATATGAATACACTTTGACTGAGATAAATAACAAGTAAATTTGCCCTTGGTCCCATCTCATCCCCTCCCCGCCCCTTCCCCTTTGAGATGTCAATCATCATTCTCCCAGTATTTTCTAAACATTATGAGTCTGCAATTTGGCAGCCAGGTGGTATTTGATTTCATTATTTGATACCACCATGTTTTGATATTTTATATGATTTGATTGGTAATGCAATGGTAGAAGCAAGCATAGTGTAGTTGTTTGAAGGAGCAATTTCCACCTCATCCTATGGACCCCTCACTGCAAGCACAGATATGTTTCCCTTTACTGTCCATTCTGGTGGGGGGGGAGGGGTTTAAAAAAACTTCATGCTTTGAAGTTATCAAGCCACAGATACTGCAGATCCTGGGGATGGGGGAAGAAGGAGAAGGAGAAGCCTGGCTCTCCTAACAGCCTGAAGCGGGGCATTACACAGTTAAAATACATTATCGTCATAAAATACATTCAATAAAATGCATGTATTAAATATATTTCTATAAAATACACATATTAAAATACATGGAGCAAAGATTAAAATAAAATAGACATAGGATGCGAATTAAAAACTCATAGTTTAAAATTGACTGGATAGGCCTGCTAGAAGAGATAGGTCTTCACTTGCATCTTTGATTCTGATAGCTCATTTAGCTATTAAGGCTCTTCTGGCAGGTCATTCCACAGTTGTGGGGTGGCTGATGAAAAGGTCTTCTGGGTGATGGTAACAGCCCCCTAGAGAATCAAAGTGTCCTAAGGCATTTATTGTGCAGGAGAAGTCGATTCTGTAGGTTACCTGGACCCAAACCATGTGGGGCTAAAGAGCAAAACCAACACTTTGTACTTTGCCCAGAAACTAATTGGCAACCAGTGGAGTGACTTTAATATAGGTGTACTATGCTCCGTCCTGTAACTAGACTGGCTGCCTAGTTTTGAACTACTTTCTTTAACTAATCTTATTAATTCCTATAGCTAATCTGGCTGCTTTGCTTTGAAGTAATTTGAGTTTTTGAACTTGTTTCAGAGGTAGCCCAATGTAAAGCGCATTGCAGAAGTCCAACCTTAAGGTTACCACTGTGTGTACTACCATTCGATGCCAGATTCTTCAGCTTGTATAGTCATCATCCTGGTCTCAAAGTGGATCCAGGGTTCCAATGTAATTATCCTCACACTACTTCCTTCTAGACTGGTTTCAAACTGACCTAATTGGTCAGTGTAGCTGTGTTCCAGGTCTCCCAGAGACCTATTTGGTACAGCTTTACTATTGCCCTTTCCTTTCCCATAAGACACCCGCCAAGAATATTCCTGACAGACCTGAGAAACTATGCAGCTGACATATCTTTACAATGGCTTTCCACTTAATGCATGCATAAGCATTTCCTTTTGCTCCATCTGTAAATGATTAGGTGTGACAATGAGGTAAAACTTAAAAACAAATTGCTATTTCCCTGAAAGATTCCCTGTTATCACGCAGCATGCAAGCCTTTAGATGTGTTTCCTGTCATTCGGCTGAGCTTCATATGCAAAGGGAGGTGGGAAGGATGGTGTGAAATCCCACAACCATAACAGAAAAGGTTAAATGGGGACAGACAGGCACACACACAAAATGCCTCTGTGATTTGAAGCATATTGTGCGCCAAATTCTTCCAGCTTGCTTTTGCAAATGCCAAGATTTTTGAAGGCCAGTATACTGTACTTATAGCGTCATGTTCTATACATAACATGAAAGTCTGGCAGAGAGTTCTCCAATGGGGAAAGTTTGTTCCATTCATCTGTAGAAAAAATATATTGGCCTTTATCTGGCTCTTTAGTTAATCTTGCTAACCAACGCCTCACTTCCTGATTTATGGGATTCCCTGACATGGCAAGCAAAAGGTTTAACACTCACATACCCTGGAAACTATACAATCACAATATACTAACACACTCGCTCCTAGCTGAAAGTCGGGAGGGGGGGGGGAGCCAGCTGCCTGACCAATCCCTAGTAAGAAACGGATGGAATGAAGGGCTTTTGTATTGAAAACGCAGCTACACTCCAACTTCGCTTTTCTAAAGCTCCAAGCAACACAAATACCCAGAATATATTGGAAAATGTGGACAGGTTTGTCTTGCATGTTTTAATGACAGTGTAGACGCACCTTAATTGACATAATGCCCTTGCTCCAGATCTCCCTCTACCTCAGTCAGATGTTTCTTTTGACCATTGTAACAGGTAGCTAGGAACTTCATAGAGATTTAGCACTATCCAATCCATTCATATTTTCTTATCTCCTAACTATGGAGCCAATCCTTCTGGCTATGTTCTAACCACAAAAAGATGAATCAATTAGTAAAAGGATTGATATAATTATTCAAACACACACACATCCCTACGATAGTCCAAGGAATGAATGCAGTTTGATACCACTTTAACTGCCATGTCTCAATGCTATGGAAGCCTGGGAGTTGTAGTTTTACAAGTTCTTTTGTCTACTCTGCCAAAGATTGGTGGTGCCTCAACAAACTACAAATCCCAGGATTCCATTACATTAAATTAAAATGATGTCAAACTGTATTAATTCTACACCCCAACTAAGCATGATCAGACGCATGGAATAAAAGCTCCCAAACTCTTGTTTTTGTGTCAAGGGAATTTTTATTTAATAATTTAGAGAATGAGAGCAGAATAGAGTCGACATTCCACATTTTACTGCTTTAGACACATAGACAGACAGATGCATTTGTTTATTTGTAAACTTTATTCCCTTCCTTCTGATGAAAACAGAACTCAAGACAGAGCATAACAGATCAAAACAGACAATAAAAATAAATTCAGTAAAAATACAATTAAAAGGTATATTTATTGAATTAAAATATACTTTGGTCCAATTTCACTTGAATACTGTTTCCAGTTATGAGCACCAGAATTCAAGAATATTGACAATCTGAAACAAGTCCAGAGAAGGGCAACCAAAATGGTAAAAGACCTGGAAGACTTACCTATGAGAAGCAGCTCATGAATCTGGGTATGTTTAGCCTGGTAAAGAGGTGAAAGATGACCTTTTTATCATGTCAGAAGCGACATGAGAACGTACTGCTAGTCGCTTCTAGTGTGAGAGAATTGGCCATCTTCAGAGACATTGTCCAGGAGATGCCCGAATGTGTTAGCTAGGAGGCTTCTCTCATGTCCCCGCAAGCTAGAGCTGACAGACGGGAGCTCACTCTGTCTCATGGATTCGAACCAGCAACCCTTAGGCCAGCAACCCAACCTTCAGATCAGCAGTTCAGCTGGCACAAGGGTATAACCCATTATGCCACCGTGGCTCTCAGAGGTGACATAATAGTGCGATTTATTATTATTATTATTATTATTATTATTATTATTATTATTATTATTATTAGCTTTGCCCAGCCACGCGTTGCTGTGGCTTATGGGAATCCTTTGTTGGCCAGATGGAATAGCAGTGAATAGCCTTGCAGTCTCAAAGCCTGGCCATTTTCTGGAGTAGCTGGAGCTTTTTGTTGTATGAACGTAGAGGCATGGATGAGGGGTTGTGCTGCCAAGTTTAGTGTTTCTGGGATGTGTAGTTTTGTTGTTTTGTCCTAGGCTGAAATTTCATTACCCTTTTATATATATAGATTATATTTATACTCCACTTTATCTCGCCTGTAGAATATTCAAAGTGGTATCTGGCAGCTAAAAATGCCAATGTAATTCTTAGCATCAATAGGGCTATGATATTTAGTTCAAGGGAAATAATGGGACTACTTATTCTGCTTTAGTCAGACCCTGAGTTCTGGACATCGCAATTCAAGAATGTATCCAGAGGAGAATGACAAAAATAGTAGAAGGTCTGAAAGTCAAGCCCTATGAGGAGTGGCTTAGGGAGATGGGTATGTTTAGTTTAGGGAGGAGAAAATTGAAAGTCATTATTGCATTGACTAAAGTTAGTACTCAGTAATATTTCAGGCAAGGGACCGGTGGAGGAAGAGAGTAGAATACTCTCTGTACAGGTATTAAGGAGTTCCGTTCCAGCCCCCAGCCCCATTTTTGTTGTTGTGTGTGTTTTAAGTAAGAGAATGTACCATATAAATAACAAATAATGCATACAAAGTTATGACACATAATAAAAGATAATCTAAACAAATAAACTTGCTTGGTTCCATCCAGCCACTGTGGCAACGAAGCACAACTGAGGCAACAAAATGTGTGTTGGACAATGTAACAGCAAGGTAAAACCTGCACATTCACATGGAACAATAAAAAAGAAACATCAACTTTAAAATGGTAGAAGCACAAAGTTGTGGCAAAGAAGCACGTTTGAGGCAACAAAATTTATGTTGGACATGTAACAGCAAAGCAAAACCTGCACATTCACATAGAACAATAAACAAAGAAAGATCGACTGTTAAGTGGTAGAAGCACAAAGTGTGGCAAGGAAGCACATTTGAAGCAACAAAATGTGTGTTGGCCGTGTAACAGCAACGCAAAACCTGCACATTCACATGCAACAAGCCTAAATCCTGTTTTAGTCCCAAACAGAACAGACCAATTGAATTACATACCTTCCAAACATGTACAGTTTTGGAGAGTATGTAGAAACGGAGACATATGTGGTCAGGCAACATCAGAGTGTAGTGAAGATAGCAGTAGGTTTTGATGATCAGAGAAAGCAGCATATCTGCATTTTCAGAGGAAAATATGTCCTAGAATTGAATTGAAGTCTACCTCTGGCTTTGACTTCCATGATTTGATGCCAATTTTTGACTGCTATGTGATGTTCATACTTGAAGGAAGGGGTATTTAGAGGGAAACAACTATCCTAGGAATTTTGGTTACATTTTTACCTAAAAATAGAATCAGGGGGCTTGAAAGTCCATAAAACCTCTTGGGGCCATATGATCCCACAGGCCTCTTTCTCACCTTTTCATTAATTCAATGGGTACTTAGTAGGTTTTTCACCCTTCAAGAAGAGCCCTGGCTATTACTTTTATTCAAAATGAGAAAGCAACAGGCTACTGAATGCTATTTGCAAGCTGATTTGCATCTCATCTCTTGCTAAAGATCTGGAGTCCTCTACATTTGGCAAATGTGAGAAGTGTCTGTACATTGAATTTAGACCTTTACACAGATTTTGAAATGAAGATGACAGAACAAGCGTCACCCCAGAGTTTAAAGACATGTGTTTCTGTTCTTATTTATTATAAATTGCGTAGCACTTCCGGATTTCTACTTTGTTATAAGGCCAACGAATACACATGAAAGATGTGAACAATTAGCAATGGCATGAATTGCTTTACAAAACTAAGTAGCACTTGTAGAGTCTGACTCATATTTTCACACTAGTGGATGGACTATGAAGAAGTTTTAACTCCTTCGCTTCTCCTAATGCTCTTCTGATCTGCAATCGCTCCTTCCCAATAACTGTTACTTTCATGGGAGGGAAAGCTCTCATTCACACCAATGAAATGTGCAAATAATATATACAAGCAGTCACCAAGTTACGAACAAGATAGGTTCTGTAGGTTTGTTCTTAACTTGAATTTTGAATGTTAGTTGGTACATCTTTAAATATAACTTTAGCCATACATACACAAACACACACACACACACACTTTGGCCACATAATGAGAAGACAGGAAAGCTTAGAGAAGATAATGATGCTGGGGAAATGGAAGGAAAAAGGAACAGGTGCCAACCAAGAGCAAGATGAATGGATGATATCCTTGAAGTGACTGACTTGACCTTGAAGGAGCTGGGAGTGGCCACAGCCAACAGGGAGCTCTGGCGTGGGCTGATCCATGAAGTCACAAAGAGTCGGAAGTGACCGAATAAATAAACAACAACAAATTAAGCACTTTCATATGGTTGTTGTTTTAATATGATTATTTTTAATTAGTGTACAAATATTATAATTCACTGTATCATTATCTATACCTTCTTTATTATATCATTACGAGCTTTCTTGAGTCCTAGTGCTGGGAGAAAAGCCAGCTTTTAAAGGAATAAACCCAATTCCTACTAGTGCTACACTTAGGCTTTTGATTTTATAGCAGATGTTCTGAGAAGATGGCACATTTTATGAGAGCAAACATAGAGCTGGGGCTACTCTGACATACTTGTTGGACCAGGAACATTACATCTGAACAAGGCATAAAATAAGGTTTTTGGATTGTACTAGCACTATGTGCCTCCAGTTTTAATTCAGAGT
Source organism: Anolis carolinensis (assembly GCF_035594765.1). Taxonomy (NCBI): domain Eukaryota; kingdom Metazoa; phylum Chordata; class Lepidosauria; order Squamata; family Anolidae; genus Anolis; species Anolis carolinensis. The sequence continues at coordinate 348,363,801 of NC_085841.1, forward strand.
GGGATGTGGGTTGGGAGAGGATGCGTCAGACATTTGGAAGACATTGTTTGCCCATTGTACTTTGCAGCCATGTGTTATGCCTTGTATTTGCTTTGATTGCTAACATGAGGGCATATCAAGTCTGGTTCCTAATCTGTGGCCAAAAGCACAGATGAAAGACATCAGTGGGAAATGTCAGAAGAGCAGGAATTTTTTCTTTTGTCGGTAGCTCCCAGCACTTTGTTGCCCAATATCCATGAACACATACCATCTACTTCCTCTCCTTGGGCCAAATTCCCTTCTCAACTTACACCCATGTCAACTCCAATTCAGCTGTGTTTATATGGAGCTAAATAGGAACAGAACATGTCTCCCAGAGCTTTCTGAGCACATACTTACAATTTATTTACTGAAACCACATGTTTCTGGGTACACATATATTATTACACCAAGTAATACAGTACACTGTTGACTGAATGTCAACTCAGCAGTGCTTTTGCCGCTTAAATGATCCAAGTCAGGCATTGGGTTGGGGTGGCAGGATCTAGATGAAAAGATAAAGTCTCTTTCCATGCTTTTTCCAGCCTTTGAGCACTGTTCGTATAAATCCCTGAATTTATCAAATCTTTATTTAAAATGTTTGCATACTGTCCTTCGGTCAATAAATTGGAAACCAGTGAGCTGCAAATAAATAATAAAACACTAAAATATAGACTGACATTATAACGCGGCTGATAAAACAAGGCAGCTACTAACACAAAATAGGTTAAAGGATTACACAATTAAATGCTTAATACAACAAATAGAATACTAGTGTATACATCCAGCATTGCTCAGGTGTCAGAGGGTCTGCTGCCCACCTGCTTTCTCCCTTCTCCAGCTCTGAGAAGCCCCGCATCACAGTGTTTCCACAACAATGCTTTGGCAATGGTGTGCAGGCTCTCTTTGTGGCTCGTTCGTTCCTTCTTCTATTTCCCTTGAAGACTCCCTCTATCTTTGTCCCTCTTCCCCTGCTTATACTTTCCCCTCTTCTTTCTTTATTTCCTTCCTTCCTCTTCCTTCCTTCCTTCCTTCCTTCCTTCCTTCCTTCCTTCCCTCTTTTTCTTTTCTTTTCTTTTCTTTTCTTCCCCTTTCCCTCTCTTCCTTCTCCATTTTTTCTCTTTCTTTCCTTTTCTTTCCTCCTTTCATACCTTTTCCCCTTTCCTTTCTCTTCCTTCCTCCCCTCCTCATACACATCACCTAGCAACAGCCACTCTCTTTGTTTCCCAGACACATGACAAAGGGCCACTTCACCTAGCTACAGCTTTATTCCTTTTCTTTCCCTCTACTCTGGGAGCAAAAGGGGTGGGGTGTTTTTTAATTCACTTTCCTCAATTATTTTAAGCTGGATAATGAAGAGTATATGTGCCAAGTTTGGTCCAGATTCATCAAGCCATGTACAAACAAACATAGTACATATTTTGACTTTTAGATATACCCTGGCTTACACTAGTGTCCAAACCAGTGTCCAAAACATTTCAGTGTAGCCGTCTGGCACACCATAGTAAGAAGGGTGTTCCATAAGGGTGTCACCACACAAAAACACTTCTTTTTTGTATAGCACATTTATGATGCAGACAGTATTTGGCACTTTGAAGAGTCATCACAAAACATTTTGTATGACACATTCACCAATGCTAAAACTAAGCACAGTAGAGATATTTCAACATATGTGGCAGAACAAACCCATAACAATTTCTTCCATTGCCCCATAAACACCTATTTGGTTACAAAATTACAACAGCAAATTTTAAGAACAAAGCATGTGTGATCTTCTTTTGGTACCAAAAATTATACAATTCAACTGTCCAAATTTGATCACCATGCTCAATATATCCCATATGCATGGGGGTATTGGGATAACGATACAAAAGGTTTGCTAGGGTAGACCCTCTCCCGCTCAGACTCAGCACCCCCCCCCCAAAAAAAAACCAAAATCCCAGCCCCTCCTGAAACAAAATCCTGGCTACAGGCCTGGTTGAGATAGTTCCAATCAATCGTATATCATCCCATAGTCTCCATAATCTCAAGACACCTTGTGAACCATAAGAACAATGACTTCTTCTCATGTAGAAATGAAGAAGGAAGCATTTTGCCTTGACTACTGATGGGTGACAAGTACTGCATGGTAGGATGCCCAGTGGACAAGCCCCAAAGCTTTTATTTAGCTATTCTTGAATTCTTGGAAAATTTTATAAATGAGGATATTCTGTAGACTTCTGGCTAATATTGGAAAGTCCCGAGTAGCAATCCGATTAAACTGTGCACAATAAAGTCTTTAATCTAACGTATATCAGCAAATTCCTGTTTCACAATTGTTCTAATAAAAATAACAACACTTTTGGTTGCCAGAGGATTCATGAGATCCCATTTCGACCCAGCCAACTGAATTAAACCTTTGTTCTAGGCAGTCAAGGATTAAGGAAGGTTGCTATTTTGGTAACATGATGGGCTAGAGGTACTTACATGGCAGCTGAGATATATCCAAGCTGAATGTCGGGAAAGGGAATAAACCCTGTTACCTCAAGTGAACTCCAGCCATTTATTCAGTGGAGCAGGCTCACTCATTGTGATGCTTGGAATGAACCAGCGAAAAGGGTGAGCAGTTGTGCATCATTGCAATGTGGTGTCTTTTTAAAAGCTTATTTGCAAAAGGTGTTTTATACTGCCATGGAATTGTAGGAGTAGAGATTACAAGACGTCAAAAAGAAAAATGCTTCCAAACTTTCTAGAGAGTTTATTTGGTCAGTTGAACATTTCTGCTTTTTCCTTGCATACCTAGCAGTAATTATTTGGGGATGCCTTGCCGCTAATGGGGTGTCATAGAAGCACTGTCATGAAATGTACCAAAGAAGAGTACAGAGCAAAAAGGTGTTTGAGGGGAAAGCCATCAGTTTTGAGGTTGACATTTACCAAGAACCCTGGAAGGGATATCAAAAGACAGGCTAGGAACCCAAATATTATAACACCACCCAAATTACATCCCTGTCTGCCTACCTTACCCCACCCCAGATGACGTAGAGAAAAAAAACTGTTTTCTGAAGCGGGACTACTGACCAGTGAAAATGAAAGCAACTTTATGAAAATATTACTCATGTTAGAAGCATGTTGTTTATAGTTATCAGAATATTATTTTTTGAAGCTTGGTTAAACAAACATATTTGGTACATAACACTGCGGTGACTAAGACGTGTCCAAATGGGTAGTTATACGGTTGAGGCTGCAGGATTGGCAGCAGCTGAAATTACACAAAGCTAAACATCTTTGCACTTCAACTTGGAAATATTGAGGCAGATGGGTCACACCAGCGGAGGTCCAAACCTCTAAATTAAATAAATGAATCTGGACACATACTCTCCTTCTGTAGAACATGCAGAACTGGAAAAGGACGCACAGTGTCAGGTTGCGTCTCTTAGCAGGACGCTGTCGTTACTAAGGATATGTGATAAATAATTACTGTTTTGTTTTGTTTTTTTGGCTAAGTTGGATCCCGGAATGCCCCAAATCTCCGAGTGCGGCATACATAATCATATGCTTGCAAAGCGTACTGTAATGGAAACCAATCCCCGAGAGCAGCCAGTACAACAGAGATAGCGCAACTCAGCAAGCATTTTTCATGTTCTATGGAAAGTTTGCTTTATCCCCACTGACATGTTTTTGGCAGTGCATAGTGACAAACAACCATACCTTCTGCATATCTCTTGGGACCATTCATCCATGTACACCATTCATCAGTTGCAAAGCCATAGTAATGGATTCCATGTGTGAATGAACCTTTGCACACATAGATTACCCTATCAGCCATTAGAAATTCAACAAATCATTTTTAGAGGTGTGATATGCAATATACTAGCTAATTCACCATCAAACGGAGGTCAACCTATATTGAGAAACCAACTAGTACTAGCATATCTCATGTTCACTGGTAGGTGACACCTGGACTTTATCAGATGTCCGTTCTTCCCTGCTCTTCACATTTTCAGACAATTGTCTTTCAGTTGTGACAGTTATATTCTCTTCTCCTAGTCTTGAAAATTAATGTTGAAATCGTGGAAAACTAATTTTAAAAGAGTTGTGAATGTTATCATATTTAAACTACTTTTCCCACTCAGATCAAAATCTGAATAACAGGTGAATTCTTATTTCTTTCTCTCTCCCCACTCTTCTCATTCTCATTTCCCAAAGCAATTGATGACAACTTCAGACACTCTCTTACCTCAGTTTGTATTAGTAGTACTGCTCTGACAGATGTGAAGGAACAAGAATACATGGTGATTTATGGATGCCATTGTTGTTTTAAGAGTGTCTGCAAATTAAAAAAAAGAATTTGGAAGAATTACAACTCTCATGCCAATTCTCCATGATGTTGGTTAGCATGTCACCTTTACCACCTTAGTTTGGCTGAGTTTTCCCAATTCTTCTTCAGTCTTGATACCTGAAGAACCAAGTGTAATACCATATGTGTACATAGCATATGCTCTACCCCAGGTATGGGCAAACTTTTTTGCCTTGGGACCTCATTGTTGGTCCAGCCAGGAAAGCCAGGCTGGAAGGGAGGGGGGCCGAGCACGGGTTATCCTTAGGTTGTCCTCCCAGTATAAGGACAGGCTGCTTGTCCCATCCTTATGCTAAGAGGAAGGCAGAACACATGGCAACTGCCTCAATCCTCATTCCAACCCTCCTCTCCCGATCCTCGGGCTGTCCTCTTGGTAGAATGCTATGAGGAGGGTGAGTCAAGATAGTGGCTGAGTGTGCTTTGGAGGGCTCTCAGTTGCTACGTGCCTTCCTCGAGCTGTCCTCCCAGTAAAAGAATGGGATTGCTCTCACCGTCCTTATACCGAGAGGAGGGAGAGACACATGGTGGCCGAGAGCGCTTCAGGGGGCTCTCAGCTGCTACCTGTCTTTCTCCCCCATCTTTTTGTCATAAGGATATTGAGGACCACCGTGTCCTTATGCCAAGAAGACAGGGAAAATGAGGAGGGCCTAAGGTAAATGCCCAGAGGGCCACATCCGGCCCCCAGGCCTTAGTTTGCCCATGCCTGCTCTACCCACTGAGTCAGACAATACATTAGATAGTAGATACATGAAATCTGTTTGCTGTTTGCCACAGTCCACCTTTTCCTGAATGTATTCCCTATAGCGCTTTTATACTGAGATATAACTGTACACCAAGCATGTTTGAATAGCTTATACCCTTTATACTGTGTTCAAAATTCCTATTTCTTTAATGTTTCCTTTTCCAAAAGTGGCTATATAAACTACACTGAGTGCTCTTAGGAGGCCATTTGGCCAGGATAAAGCGATAGTCTTGAGCCAAACCCCAGTTTTGGCAAGTTGGAATAAACAGTCTATGGCTCTGTATAAAGACAGACAAGTTTTGGAAAGAAACTAAAATATTTGTCATAGCAAAAAAAAATCGGGGGTGAGGGAAGGGGGAAAACCTATCTGGGTATTGAGTACAAAGACTGAATTTTAACCTTTTATGGCAAAATCATTAAGGAGATCTGTTCTCTTCTCTCTCTTTTTTCCTCCTGTAATCTTTAATTAGTCATTTGAGAGACTATAAAGTTGTTTTCAGACCTCTGAGAGGTGCCACATAGTTGTTCTCAAAACCTTTCATTTTTACTGAGTATTAAAACTATTTTTTTGCCTTACCTACTCAAATATTTTAATAGCATGGATTGCATTGTCAGCTATTGATTCTGTCTCATTATTAAGATGATGAGAAATACAGCACTTTGCAGTTGCTGAGCAAACCTTGAAAACAAAAGCTCATGTTTGCAAAGTTTTACAACTAGAAAAAGGAAGGCTTGTAAAGGTAACATGGCCCCAAGGAATCATCCACACTTCTTTGCTCAAAGCAAAAAAAAAAAAATCAGCATGAACAGGATAGTACTTGAATGTAGCCTTCTGTGCCCAGTTATTTTATTCCTGATTTAAGAAGGTGAGGAAACATACTCTTCCCTTCTTCCCCATTCAGGCACAGTGTTGCATTGCATTGCACATGGATGCTTCAGCCAGATAGACAGTCATGCAATTCTTTGTCTTTCCCCTTCTCATTCTTCCCCAACTAGCTGCATCCTTGACCTGGCCTCAGACATATCCTCCTACTCTAAACTTTCTCATAATGTTTACACAAGTCTAACTAGTCTAAATGCATACCTTTTACCATTGTTTGGAGCAGCCAGCCTAGCAAGGTAGCTTTCCCCCTCTTTCCCACTGCATATGTGTGTCTGCAAGTCACCTGTCCATTTCATGGCAACTCCATGAATTTAATGCAATTTACTCATGTAAGAAATACTCAAGAGATGGTTTAACCAGTTCCTTCTTCTGAAATACAATTTACCATATTTGGTATTCATTACCAGTACCCCATCAATCAACACAGATGGGTCATATGAGTACAATCTTTCCAGCCCTACACCGTACTCAGTCAGATCATGCCCAGTAATAAGTAACATGCAAACACTCATTATGATAATGTATTTTAATAGGTAAAACCTTTCAAACTATTTTAACTATTCATTTTTAATAGTTTCATGTTTAATTTTATGTTAGTGTTTATATGATGCCGGTTTTAAATTGCACTGTGTTTTTATTATTGTTAGTCACTTTGAGTATCTTTAAAGAGAGAAAAAGTGAGATATAATAACAAAAATAATAACAATAACATGTTTTTCTGAAAGGTAGTCAGCAATCTTGTCCACTACTAGCCAAAACATTTCACTGTTCCAATTTGTTATTGCAAGAGTGGCTGGCTGCCCAAAATAATTTGACGCAAGTAATATTTTACCTCGAGGCTCCAGAGAGAATATACACCATCCTGAAGAAGACCTATATAGCAAATACATAAATATGTTAAGATTCAAAAATAGTGGGGATGTTAGAAGTGTGGGTCCCCAACAAAACATTTTACCTGCTGGGATAAATTCCATTGTGAGCAAAGTTGGGTACTTGTTCCACATTTACAAACACGACACCACAGTTGTCCTTAGAGGAAAGGACTGCATGAAATCCCAATCTGAGACAGACCTTTTTTCCTTCAGTAGAATTGTGTATTCATTTAAGAATGAATAGAAAATCTGGAACAAATTGAGTTTCATACAAAATAAATAACAGAGTAATGAATGAGTTCAGAAAGAAAACATTTAGAGGCTATTAATGTGGTTCCTTCTAACAGCCAGAATAGGGCAGACAGAGGAAACAAACATAACCAACATGTTTTGGCAATTCACTACTTTTAGGCCAAGACCTGGACAACAGCTGCTGCCACCACAAGACAAAAGAACAAGGATCCCAAGAAGCACCCATGGCCAATCAGAGTGCATTTTTAAAATCCTTATTTGACCTCCCATTTGGCAACTGCAAAATTCAGAAGATTGAAACTTAGAATTTTGGGGCTTAAATTCCCAGAACTCTTTAAGATAGCAAGATCAATGACTATGCCACTGAGTGAATTCTAGAAAACCTCAAAAAGGGGGTTTCTAATCTCTTGGTTAGTTCTGCACAACTGTCAGAATGGTACATTAGAGTTACAAGAAGAATCATAGAGTGCTGGGCAACCATATAAATGTTTTTGCATTCCAATGTAAATGCACTGAGGACACTCTTTGCTGTGTTCCCATACCACTCAAGCGAGAAAGAGGCAATTCCATCATTACACCATAAGAGAGGACAACTGTTGGTGCTTTGGTGGACACTTTGGCCTCCAGGAGATACAGAGACCCCATCATGCCCCCCCTCCACACACACACACACACACACACACACCTCTACTCCATCCAAGTGATAGAGGAGCAGTTATCTTTGTATGGGAAAAATGTATTCTATCAGTTACCTCTCCACATTCTGTACAAACTGACAAACTAACAAAAAACATTCTGTTGACTCATATTATTGTTGTTTTTGCTGCTTTGTTCTCCCCTGCTGCATTTTAATATTAGTTTCATACATTGTGATGCTTGCTGTTACTTTAGCACCTTGGATTTCACAATGAACTGAAAGGCATCAGTCTTGCAGTAGGTGAGGTATGGTCACACTTCCAGTCAACCAGGGGGAGAAATGCTAAACCAATACTCCAAGACAAATGCTGCAGGCTACAGTGAGAATGCTTTAGAGGCTAAAGATGCGGTTTAAACAAGCAGAATTTTATATGGCCTTAATTCTTCAGTTTAGAACATTTAATCCCCATTCCGATTCAGAGACAAAGTGAAAAACAAGATGAAAAAACAAACATCAGTATTGCTCCACTAATCATGTTTGACCACATCCCTCCTGACATGCCACAAACATAAATCTAAGTTTTTTTAACGAACCCAAGGAAAGGTTTTGGCCCTCTCTGGTTAGTTAACTGATTTTCCTCAAATTATTTATGAATGTAATGTATGGAACCCTGAGCCAGTCCAACCAAAGGCTGAGTGAAGCAGCTACCTTCAGCAGCAGATTTTAAGGTACATGAAAAAAAGACATTTATAATTATTAATTTGGAGTTGTTGTGTTTGTACTTTCAAGTAGGGGAGTGGTATTTGTCGACTTTCTCCCTTAGAGTGCCAAAATAACTTGGCTAGTCTTGGATGTTATATATCTTAGTTGAGGGTAAACAGCAGGCACCTTTTTCTATTATTTATAGGAATGCCAAGTCAGGACTACACACCCTCAGCTGTTCCAATTTGTCAATTACAGATTTAATTAATCTTCGGTCACCCATTTTTTTCAGATGCTTTTTAAGTGTCTCGTTTTCTCTCTCCTCCTGCCCCTTTCTCCTTCTCTGCCCATTATGGACCCCTGCCACCTAGTGACTGAAGATTGTACTTTGGATGTAGACAAATTAATTAACTACTATGACTTAATCCATTTTCTTTTTTATAATGAGTTACACATCCCTAAATTCTTCTTAGTAACTGCCAGAGTTAATATTTTACAGTTACAGCAGAAATGGACTATTGCAGATTGACCCCCTTTCTTGGGGAGAAGAACTGCAAGAGCTTTGGTTTGTGTAGAGAAAGTGTCCCTTTGCTATTTGAGTCAAGAAAAAACTCTGTTAAATAGTCCTCAAACAAAAACAGGCAGGTTTGCCAAGATACTCAAAAATATCTTTCATTTTGTCTTCATACCAGATATATATAAGGGCAAATCTTACAGTCCTTTCTCACCGTTCTCCTCCTCTCCCTCTCACTTCTCCATATCTCGCTTTTCAATCTCTCCACAGATACAACTGCCTTACAAAGTCTCCCAAACCTCTGCTCATACCTTCTTCTTTTGAAGAAAGGGTGGATGTTTTATTTTCCCTAAGGGTGGTGTCTTTTTTACTGTGCACACATGGACATATGCCCTTCATATATACGACCTCCACCCCTATCCGTAGCTGCTCATCATCGCCAAAATGCTGCGTTGAGGAAGCAAGCGGCAGAGTTTTGTGGGGAAGGAGTTGCCAAGCTCATTCATCACTATGATAAGTACCTAGATTTGAATGGCGACTATGTTGAGAAGTGCTATTTGGGTGTGGCTTTCAACTGCATATGGTAAATGTTTTCTCTTATACTTTGTTCTTTTTTAATTCCAAAACTATTAGATAACTAGATAACCCTCGTAGATTGTATTTTTGTTAAGGCTTTAAGAAAACTCAAACCCTGGATTCACCTGACCTTTTTGGGCAACAGTCCCATGGTCAGTGTAATTGAGGCTGAATTGTAGGGAATAAACTCCATGTAGCACAGTGGGGCATTGTTCAGAGCAAACATAGAATCTAAATTGAAAAGAGTCTCAAAGCTCATCTAACTCAACCAGCTACCAACACTTCCTATTCATGGATTCTGCATCCACAGATTCAACCATCTACACTTTGAAAATATTCCCCAATAATCCAAAAACCAAACTTTTTGTTTCCCTTTTTACATAAGAAACACCATTTCACTACAACATTGTGTGTAATGGCACTTGAGCATCCATTGTTTTCTATACCCACTGAGGAACCAAAGCCCCACTAAATATAATCTATAAATATAATCTATAAATATAATTTGAGGTGTCAACGTAGCGAATCCTTGAGAACACTTCACTGACTCCAGTTCCCTGATTTCTTCAAGCCAAGCCTCCTGTTTCCTGGCGGCCAATCTCCAGATTGAACCGGAGTAAATTCACTTCCTTGCCTTGTTCCTGGATCAAGATTGGTTTTAACTCTGTCTCATTCCTGCCTTGATGACAAAGCCTACTGAGTGACTTTGGACCTTGTTCTTTGGACCTTGCTCTTTGGACCTTGTTATTCACTCTTGCTTCCTCATTGTTTTTCCCCGCTCAAGAACTTTCAAACAGTTTTGAGCGTGTTTTGGTTTCTGGACTTTGGACAATAATACTGGACATTTCTCTTCAACTCTTTGGACTAATTCATACCATATCATAAAGGACTATTGCTCACTCACCTTATCCACTTATTCTTTCCTTATAATTGTTTTAATAAAGATATTATATGATTATTGGTCTCTGTTTGGTTTCCAGTGCTCACACTGCCTTGGAGTGCAACACCGGAGAACCAATTTTTGCAACTGTTTTTTGACAAATTTGTTGTACCAAAGTTACAAATAAAGTTTGTTCTTCAATTGAATTTGTATGTAAGTTGGAACATGTACTTGTCTGTGCCCCTGTTTAGAAGATTTTGCCTCACTTTCTGTCCCTGTGATAAATGAATTTTGAAATTTGAAATTGAATTTTGGTGACCAAGCTCTTTCAGGAGTGAATTTCCCTTCCGACGGGTAGATTTTTCTTACTTTCTGTAGTCTCACCCCAATTCTTAACTAGGAGCTGTTTGTAAATCAGATGTTTGTAACTTGGGGACTGCCTCCACTGGCATTTCTCCTGCCTACATAGTTGCATACTTCCCATACTTTACAGATAAAAATGGAGACCTGTGTGGCCAAGAAATACCAGAGTGTAGTCAAATTGGCAAAAAGTTACTAATTGGGAAGATTACACATAAGCTAGGAAAGAGTGCAACAGTTTGCTTTTACTTCTTGGGAAAATCATGGTTTCTCCCTCTCTACTCCTCCAACCCCACTGAACTACTTTTGCAGTTTGAATTTAATTTGGAGCAACTGAAGTAAACTGAGGACAAACGGGAAGCATGGAGTAGGAAAGAGAGTGAAACTTTTTTAAAGCTGCTGAAAATAGTGGGACTAGATTGTCCTTGCCAAATCGAGGCAGTTGGAGGGTAGGTAGTAGGGTTGTCCAAATTTTCATTATGTTTCTCGTTTCGTAATTATTTCGGATTGTTCTCGTTTTTTGAAACGAGTATTGAAACGTTTTCCCTGGGCGCAACTGGCAATGTAATTCGAACCATCGTTGGCCCATTCTCTAATTGTTTCTTAAAATTTTCGTTAAATTTTTTCCTTCCAAATTTTTTTTTTAATATTTTTTTAAAAAACAATTGTTTTTTGTTTCTGCAACCTAACATGAATGGCAGCCTAACATGGCTACCGCTCCCTGGCCAATCAGAGACTTCCACGATGGCTGAAAAAGGTGGGGGCTAGCGTCCTCCGCGTCCACATGGAGGATCTCTATAAAAATCCCCTCCCCAACTGAGCCAAGCCATTCTGGGCTAGGATACCGAGGAGAGAGGGTGGTTCGCGCATGCTGGGAAGCTGCTTGCTTGCTTGGGGGAGAGAGGGCTAAGTGACTGTTCTGGCTATAGGGGGTAGAGTGTCTGTCTGTTGTTGCTGGTTCGATATTGTGTTTTTTTGGGGGGGGGAAATTGGCTTGGGGCTTGTGGCAGAGTCCTTGCTGTGGCTTTAGGGAACTTTTATTTTCCAAAGGACGTCTGCGTTCCTGCAAGTGCAGAGCTTGGGGTGCTTTACTTTTCTACTCCAGAGGGAGTCCCTTTGCCTTTCTGTTTTCTTTTTTGGAATTTAGCAATCACCACATCAGCCCTTCTTTGCAATCCTGAAAAGGGGGGGACTTGAAAATAATAGCTTCCAAAGGACGTCTGCGTTCCTGCAAGTGCATTGCTTCCCTCCCGCTCCGTTTGTAATCCCAAGCCCCCGGGCTGAGTGATATTGCAGCAATCACAAAGACACACATTGTTTTCAAACCTAAAGGGTACATTGGAAGAAATAGTTTCCAAAGGACGTGGGGCACCCGCCAAGGCATTGCTTCCCTCACACTCCATTTCTATTTCCAAGCCTTGGGCTGAGTTTTATTTCTGCAATCACAAAGTCAGACATTGATTTGATTCAATAGAGGGTCCACAGCAATTTATAGTTTCCAAAGGACGTTGCCAATCCTGTCAAGGCATTGCTTGGCGTGTGCTGTATTTCTAATCCAAAGTCTACACAAGTAGAAGAGGGACTTTTACAGTGATAAGAACCCAATTGAACAGGAAATAAGACTTTCAAACCAGGAACAGGTTTCTTCAAATATTGAAAAATAGTGTATTATAAAAAGTTATGAAAATTCACCAAAAATCATAGGAGACAGGAAACATTCTGCAATTTGTTGAGCAAAGAGTGTGGAATGTGTTCTCCCACTGTACCAATTTTGATGAGAATAGCTCAAGAAATGAGGGTGGGAGACCCCCCAGAAAAGTCCCCCCCGGTTTCCTGTTTTTTGGCGATTGCGCATGCGCGTCCACCATTTTAGAAACATTTTAAAAACATTACGAATTTTCGGAAATATCCAAAAATTTTGGGTGAAAAATTAAGAAATAATTTCTATATCGAAGAGCCGGCACCCCCTACTTTAGAAACGAGAATTGAAACATTTTTTCCATCGATCGGACAAGCCTAGTAGGTAGGTATACGTTCTTATAGCCCCAATAGCATTATTAAAAATTATTCTGTATTGACCCTAATTAGCTATTCTTTTAAAAAGCCCCATATCTCAAGGTGGGATAACCTTTGTACCAAAAAACTCAAATGGCAGGAAAAACTAAGTTGCTCGCTTTGACTCTTTTAAATACATGTACTGTCTGCCTAGATTTTTGAGCTTTCAGCTCAATAGCTCTGTGTTTATGTTCCTTCAAGTTGCCTGTCAACTTATGGCAACCCCATGAATGTCATAGGGTTTTCTTAGGCAATGAATTCTCAGAGGCGGTTTTGCTATTTCCTGCCTAAACCATGATCCATTCTGGGAGAAACAAGCTCCCAAATAATTAAATTAAATAATTACATTGGCTCATTTGGAGAACATCTAATAAATATCACCCTGTCCAGTGAGAGATATTTGGTTTGCATGTTTGTTGCATTTGTTAATCAATGGATCTAATTAAAGCATTTCAAGTTAGGTGTATACTGCAGATTAACAGAGAGCAACATAACCCATTTCTATTTCGCTCCCAGTACTTTTTACTAATGTTAGGCAATATTTTAAAAGACTGCTTTCATTTACAAACTATAAGGAAAGTGTGTTTTACTTTATTTTATTTTTTTATTATTACAGGATGGGGGGGAGAGAGAGAGAGAGAGAGAGAGAGAGAGAGAGAGAGAGAGAGAGAGAGAGAGAGAGAGAGAGAGAACCATGCCTAGCTTTAGTACCATGGCATTGAAAACACATTTGTAATATATCTTTGTCTTCTGTTTACCCGCTAAAAGCAGCAGATGTTTTCTGTCTGAGCAATGTTGTTTGCTGTTTTCCAAGGATGCCCAAAACACAAAGCCCACTTAACCCTGAGACGAGTGAGGGACAGCTAGCACAGTGTGTGTCGCACATCAAACAAACGGTCATTCCTGCTGCTCTTTGGACATCTGTGGGGGACTAATTTGCCCTTATTTGCATGTACAGGACATAGGCACACAATAGAAACATAGGCTCAAATGAGAGCGCAACTCCCAGGGTGATGTGGAATGAATTTATGAAGGCTGGCATGCACCATAAATCTGATTGCATGGTTATTATAAACACAAAAACAGAAGGATGAAGGAAGAGCATTGTCCGCTAATGGGTGTACAGCTCGAAATGTCTGTTCTTATAACATGTAACTCATTTCTGGATTCAAATCAAGGCCTTCTTTGTGGCTTGCATGTTTCACTATGAAGGATCTAAAAGGCCGGGCCCATTACTGCTTGCTTATTCTTACTGAAACCCATGGTCTTAAAGTCAGAGCAAATACATATAGATGAAGATAGGACGTTCTTTTTTTCCATCTGGAATAGTAAACCGAAGCTTCCATCTAAAACTTCCTTTTTTTTCTAAAACTATAAACACATACAGTATTTTTTCATTTTTGCAAAACATTCTGTGTGCTTTGATTGTGAAACCATTCAACATTGATTGTGGAACCATGCTTCATCAAGGTAGCACCATAGTCTAATAGCAGAGAAGTGTGATCGTGACTGTTTCCATACCATATGTTTCCATACCAGTATGTTTCCCTTGGCTTAAGCTATGCATTTGCTGCAGGATAACAGACTGGTGTAATAATATTTTTGGTTAATTTCCTTTTCCCTCCCAGCCATGGTGCTGCCAGTGTTGTTGAGTCACAGCACCCCCTCCCCAAAGATTTATAAGTCAAAAAGAAACTCCAAGCAATATATATGAATTTTTTTTCTTATTTAAAAACATTTTCTGTAGTTACAAAGTTACAAAATGCTGAAGCCGCTAGAGGCTCCAGGATGGACCTAGCAGCAGCTGTATCCTAAAACCTCTATCAAACTTAACCCTTTAATAAAATGTATCAACTTGATGACTTCTGTGTAATTTGTATCCTTTACGCATTGTGTCAATTCTTAAAGGTATAAACTATTAGGCTTGCTCAAATAATTCGATTTTCCCGTTACCCGTTATTAATTCGTTATTTTCGTTTGTTTTGAAGCAATATAGAACCTTGGTTGTCCACACGTCTGGATATCGCGGTTTCGAATCGCGAGAGGCCGTTTTTTCTTATTTCTTCGTTTTTTTCGTTAGGAAAAAAATGCTTTTGCAAATCACCCAAACTCCTTTCCTTTTGCCCCTCAGCCAATGGGAGGCTCAGCCAATGGGAGGGGGCGAGGGGGAAGGAGGCCGAGGAGGAGGAGGAAGACGGAGGGGGGAAATGGCCGCCGCCGCCGCCTCGCCTCAGCTCAGGCCTGGAGAGACCGAGAGGGGCCCGGCGGTGAGGAGGAAGAGGCCCGGGATGCGAGGGGGTGTGGGCCAGGCCCATCCTCGGCTGCTCCCAGGGGCCCAGATTCGCACCCTCCCTCCCCCCAATACAGGTCTCCAGTCCATACCACGCTACATGAACTTGAATGGATACTGTGGTTGTGTTGTCGAAAGCTTTCATGGCCGGGATCACACTGTTGTGGTATGTATTCCGGGCTCTATGGCCATGTGCCAGAAGCATTCTCTCCTGACGTTTCACCCACATCTGTGGCAGACATAGAGGTTTTGACGTCTGTGCGAAGCTAGGCAAGTGGGGTTTATATATCTGTGGAAGGTCCAGGGTGGGAGAAAGAACTCTTGTCTGTGGGAGGCAAGTGTGAATGTTGCAATTGGTCACCTTGATTAGCATTGAATAGCCTTGCAGCTTCAAAGCCTGGCTGCTTCCTACCTGGGGGAATCCTTTGTTGGGAGGTATTAGCTGGCCCTGATTGTTTCCTGTCTGGAATTCCCATTTTCTGGGTGTTTCTGGGAAGGTAATGGCACTCCATGTAGTCATGCCGGCCACATGACCTTGGAGGTGTCTATGGACAACACTGGCTCTTGGGCTTAGAAATGGAGATGAGCACCAACCCCCAGAGTCAGACATGACTGAACTTAACGTCAAGGGATACCTTTACCTTTACCTACACACACACACACACACACACACACACACAAGCAGGGACTATATATATATATATATATATATATATATATATATATATATATACACAATATATATCACACACACACCAATTTAACAAAGTTTCAGCCACAAAAACAAAGTTTCTGAAGTAGAACAATGACTTTCACAGTAAAGACAACCCAATTTAACAGGAAATAAGACTTTCAAACCAGGAACAGATTTCTGCAATTATTAAAAAATGGTTTATTATAAAAGCTATGAAAATTCGCCAAAAATCAGAGGATAAGGGAAACGTTCCAAATTTTGGTGAGCTATCAGTGTTAAATGTGTTCTACCACTGTACCAAGTTTGAAGAAGATCACTCAAAAAATGAGGGTGGGAGAGTCCTGTAAAGTCCTCTCCCTCTGTGCTGTTTTTGGGAATTGCGCATGCGCGTCCGCCATTAACGTATTAATTTAGAAAATAACGAATTTTCGTTAATTTTGAAATTTTTTGGGGGCCAAATTCGGAAATACCATCAGAAACGAAAAGCTGCCCCCCTCTAGTTTTGAAACGAGTTTAGAATCAAATTTTTCATGGATCGATCAAGCCTATAAACTATATCAAATATGTGTATCAAAATATATCTTGTGCAGTTACCTTTCTGTGCCCTCAGTTTGCATAGTCCAATGGGGAAGGAGAGAACAGCCAGGGTCCCTCCAGCTATTTCCCAAATCAGATAAATATCAAAACCTTTGTTTGCGTATGCAGACAGATGATCCTGTTTGTAATCAGGATGAGCTCAGAACATATGTTCATTCAACTTTAATGAGAGTATGGTGCTCCTGCAAAAGAGGGAACTCAGCAGACATGAATTCATTAACCTTCTGAATTGGCAGCCAAGCACTTGGTTGTATGGAATTACCACCTTTGTCTTTTGGGTCTTGCACCATTTGTCTCACATGGAACTGGACACTTGAGTTAATCAAAAACTCATCAGCATATTCACATCACCATTTCGTCCAGGGTCATGCCCGCCCAGGAGGTGCGCCCTGTAACAGATTGGTCCTTCAAGCTAACCAACTACCAGGTGTCTTTCTTCCTGCCATGGAAATCTCATTCTGCAAGCTCTGATTGTCATAAATACTTTTAACTCCAAAAAACATTTAAAATTTTATTTTATTTTGTTCACAATGAGGCAGAGTAGACCACAGAGCAACACAGAGAAAGAAAGTAGACACACAGACACTATAGCTACATTGGGTACACAAAGGTGATATTACATTTTTACTCAGCATTCATACACATATACACATTCATTCATCATCATCCATACATTAACATCTCTTCTTCCTTCTCCTGGAAAAGAGACCTTGAAGATGGCCAATCTACAGGGAATACACCATCTTCCTCCATCCCTTGGAGAAGATTGGTGGGTGAACTAGACTCCTCTGGACTGCCACAATTTTTGGATTGTGAAGTGTCTCTTATATGGCAATATTTCTTTCTATTGTTCAAGTTGTCTTTGTAAATGACTGACAGGTGTTTTTCCAGCCTGAAACATTCTGACCCTCATCAGTTCTGGTACAGATGTAGAAGTAGGACCACAGTTCAGTAAAAGCTCTTGTTTGGTAACCTGAGTCACTTGGATATAGAGTGGGGGCAAGTCACATGCAGCGGCTGTGGGATGTACATCTTCTTGACAGAACACCTAGTGTTCTGCTACATCTGCAGCAAATGCACGCAGATCACTTTAATGGAAGAAAAGATCCAGCAACTCGAGGCCCGGATCGAGATTCATAAGGATATTAAGGAACTTCAGTTTTTCTTAGACACAGCCCAGCAGAATATTTTTTGATACACAACACACATCGGATGAAAATTCAGGGCAAGGCTTTGGGGAGGTCACTTCAAATGTGGAGAATGCTGATGCTTGGAAAAATGTGACATTCAGAAAGAGGAAGAGGATCAGGCATTGTTTTGTCAATCTTTCTATTAGTCTGGAGTTACACAATCGATTTAAAATTCTCTCGCCAATAACAGATAATGAAGACATACAACACCACAGGGAGGATAAGAGGTTCTTAGATACAACTTAGTGGACTGTTCTTGATCAATGCATGGGGACTAGAAAGTCAGAACCCTATCTCTGTTCCTCAGCATTCTTCTTCCTTCTTTAATCTACTCCTCAGCATCTGACAGCTAAGCAAAGAAAGACCACCTCTTAAAATTTATGTGTATGGCCTTTTTGATGACTGTTGACAGTGGCACCACTTTTTTCCCTACTGCCTTCTATCTTTCCAAACTTTGTTGTTTCTTCTAGTGAGTCATTTCTTCTCATGATATGGCCAGAGCTTCTGAGGTGCATATTGAACATGGTATGATTTTGCTTTCTTCAGGATGAGCCTGTCCAGAAGTATGTCCAGGATGCTATTATCAAAGAGAAAGCCGCCCAGCTCCTGCGATCCTCCCGAGGAAGAATCAACAGAGTGATTGAGGGTCTTCGCTCTTCCAAAGGGGCCCAGAGGTGTTTTGTATATTGTAGGTTTGAAAATAAAGAGATTCAAATGTCATTTTTAAAATAGAGGTATATTGAATTTCAGTAAGATCTTCATACTCTGGCACAAACTTTAAAAAAAGTTTTTTAAAAAGAATTTTAAGATTTTTCTTTATTGAACCCTATGGTCCTGCAGAACACTGTTTGGGAACCACTGCTCTAGAAGGCTATTTATCACTTCCAGTATAGGCTATGATATTCCTATGAATATAATCTATTTTGGAATAAAAGATAGAGGGTGCATTCCAACATCATCATCATCATAATCATCATTTATATACCACTTTTTCTCATGATTGGGACGCAAAATAGCAAATAATTAAAAAACCAATAATTAAAAACATATAAAAGAAATTTAAAACCATTAAAAGCAATACAGCTGCAATCAATCACTGCGATGAATCACTCTGACCAGGAGGTCATGAGTTCGAAGCCCGCTCGGAGCCTATGTTTGTCTTGTCTTTGTTCTATGTTAAAAGGCATTGAATGTTTGCCTATATGTGTAATGTGATCCGCCCTGAGTCCCCTTCGGGATGAGGAGGGCAGAATATAAATGCTGTAAATAAATAAATAAATAAATACTACTAAAACAATGCTTCGCCCCAAAGCAAATTTCTGCTTTCAGTTTCCCATAGGCAACTATTTGTCCACTGTGCAAAAATAATGCTGAACTACACAAGCCTTTGGTCAAAACCTGTGGTTCAGCCTTTGGTCTTACATGCATATTCAATATAAATCGTGTTATATGATGTTACCAGATGACAAAGAAATTGACAATTTGTCAAGTGTAGCTACTTCTCTAGGACTTGTTAGGAGACTAGGTGACTTCAGCAAAATGGAGCTCCGTTATTTCAGGATTACTCAATTCTCATTATGTTATTCATCTTGACGGAATATTTCTCTGTTAGACCTTTTTGTCCGGATTGCAGCCATTGATTGTGGAGGACAATAGCACCTTCTGGAAACACTGCATGCCTTGCAGTGTGGAATGTGTTGCTGTGGTAGGGAAGAGCTGCAAACGCAATTTGTCTTTCAACTGTGGGTTAGTTTATTTGTGTAGTACAAGCACAACTTGTCATTTGTTTTATCTTTGAAATCTATCTTTTATGCCATTCTCCATCGATTAGCAGGATCCCATGAAATGTAGAAATTATTACAAACATATTTTTCCATTATTTTTGCGACAAGTCACATGGCATACAGATGTGTTGGTCTGGTTTGAGTTTTGGATATTGCTAGTCCCCTTTCGGAATGAAGAATGGTATTTCTTTTAAAATGTGAAGATCTTCTCCCACTCCACTCTAAAACCTCAAGGTTAGAGGTTATAGAAGGGGGAGTGAAGCAATAAATAGAACAGTGTCCTTACCTTAATTTTTCATCAGTCACATGCCAACAGCTGGAACGAGGAGATAAAGCCGTTTTTCTTCTACATAAACTGCAAATAGGGCACACAAACACTCCTCCAAACCTGCCAATCGTTGGCCGCCAACTTGTGGTTTGCTGATTATGGGAATCGCTGTGAACATAAGCAAAATAACACTATGTGGACCTTCAGAAGGCGCTTCCAAAGCTCCTCCTTCACCTCAAGTGCTGAAAAGTTTCCAAGAGAAACCATCCTAGATATTCACAACACTAATGGAGGCCTACTCACAGCTATTCCCATTGCAAGAAGGCCCTCTTCCCTCTAAAAAATGCAAGGAGTTCTCCAAAAAATTCTTTATGGAACACCAATTTCAGCTGTGTGAAATGGGATTCAGTTGTCTTTTTGGAAGGCATCTTCTATTTCACGGGGTATCCAGCTCGAGTCTGATTTAAAGACATAGGTCAATATCCCGCATCAGCTACAATGTAGAACTTTACAATGAGAAAGGTACATTGCTGATGTGATAAGCTACCATGCTAGTGAATTGTGAAGATGTGCAACAGAGCAGCACACAAGATTGTGCTTCCCATTGCGCCCTGTACCCTGCTGCACAATGTTCTCCAATGCTATGAACAACTTGTCCAGATCACATGGGGACACACTGTGCATTGGGATTGTTGCACAATGGTCCCAGAGACAACTTCCTGATAATATGGCTCCTTCCACACAGCTGTATAAAATCCATACTGAACTGGATTATATGGCAGTATGGACTCAGATAACTCAGTTCAAAGCAGATATTGTGGATTATCTGCCTTGATATTCTGGATTATATGGCTGTGTGGAGTGGCCCTACGAGTGTTGTGCACCATTGTAATTCACCTTTGATGTGCTTAAACCAAATATAATCATATACATTAAACCATTGGGAGAGATAATTCAGAGTTTTGAAGTACAGTGCCACCTGTGTGCAGATAACACCCAGCTCTACTACTTCTTTCCACCTAATGCCAAGGAAGTTGTTCTGATCCTAAACCAATACCTGTCATCACTGATGGACTGGATGAGGGCAAATGAATTGAAACTTACTCTAGACAAGACAGAGGTTGGTGGGAACGAGAAAGCGGGCCTTCCTTCTCAGTGGCTGCCAATCGACCCTGGAACTTCCTTCTTCCCAGGGAAGCCAAAATAGCCCCCTCCCTGCTATCCTTAAGGCAGCAGATTAAAACCTTTTTATTCAGGCAAGCTTTAAGTAAGGTTTTTTAAGATTGTCAGGGGTTTCTATGATTTTATATGCTTTTAATGATGTTCAATACTGTTTTAATACTTGTTTATTTTAAGTTATATTGCAATGCTTTAGCTGTGAGCTGCTTTGAGTATCCATATGGAGACTTAAATAAACATAATAATAAGTCAGTTTATGATTATATATATATCTGACAGAATGTCAGGCAAAGGATAATAAGAGCATTGGGCAGAGGCTCTGAAATTGTCATCAATAGTTAGCAGCACCTGTCAACTAGTCACCTACAGTATAATAATACACACACATATCTATATCAGATAGATAGATAATAGGTAAATAGATGATAGACAGACAGATAGATAGATAGATAGATAGATAGATAGATAGATAGATAGATAGATAGATAATCTTGTTAGGGAACACAAAGTACTGTTTCACTCATTTTCTGCTATTGTCTTCCTGGGGAACAAGCTGACCACTGCATACGATTGCCATATTCTGGTCCTCCAAATCTGGCAGACTTATCATGCCAATTATTTTTTTCATCATGCAAATCATGTCATAGAGCAACACATACATGTGAATTTCCAACCCAAATCATTCCTTTCACGATTGCATTACCCACAATCAGGGCTGTAGACAGTGGGGGTGGTTGAAGGGTTGCCCCCCCCCCCAAAAAAACCCTGGTTTACTCATTAATTTTAACTGTTTTTTTAACCTGACACATTTGGGGGGGGTTGAACTCTTAACCCCTCTCCTCCACCCCAGCTATGGCCCAGCCCACAATAGATGGTAATTTTTTAAAAGTAATTCATGATCTACATGTGCTCCCATCTATTCAGCCTACTTTGTACATCATTCCTGAATATTTTAGTTCCCTATTTTTCTTACCAAAAGGATTGCCAAGAGAGGACTAACCAGGTCCTGGTATTTCAGATCCAAAATTTGAGACTTAGCAACATTACAATGTTGATATTACAGTTATGTTTTTAAACATCACAGAGCATGCCAAGTCTAACAAATCGGAAATGTACTTACACATTTCAAGTCAGCACTCCCGCTCTGAGATCCCATTCTTATAGTGCATTCTTATAGTTCTGAGATCATGCTCTGAGGGGGAAAATCCTGGAAATCTAACAAATATTAATAACTTCCCTTTGATTGAATTGGGAGGGGAAAAAATCAAAACAACAACAGTAAAAGCCCATATAACAAAACCCCAAATCCTGGTCCTTATCCATTCCCCTACTGGGCTCATGCCAGCATATTCTGGAGGCTCAGACACTATTTTTACAGGCAGGTTACTATAAATGTGACCATAGATCTTGAAAGGTGCTAAGAGAGTATATTGAGATGTTGAGTATTCTATGGTCATTTGAGGCTTCCCATCCTCGCTTTAGTTCTTGGTGTAGTTTACAGTACTATCCAAATGCTCTTTTTTTGGGGGGGGGGGGGAGTCTTTGAAGTGTTCAAGAAAATGTGATGACATCATTGACTGGTTGTGTGGCCTTGCTGTCACCTTTTGAATGCAGCTATAATTGGTTTTCAGAGCATATTTGGAAAATGGGCAGGAAACTTTCCACTTGCAGCCAGGAACAAATCTATGACAGTCCACACAACTTGTGACATGCCATACCTGGTGTGGTCTATCAGTCATATAGAGTCTTTCTTAAAGGCAGGAGTAAGCCAAATTCAACCTGCAGGCACCATGCATACCCCTCTAGTGCAGAAAAATTTTGGGGGAAGGAAATGAATTTTGTGGAGGAAATGTTCCAATAGTTTGTTCCCACAAACATCCTCTTGGGATAAGGGGACATTTTTGTCACGTTTCAGAGAGTTCCTGGGCCATTTTAGGCTCAAGACAGAACTTTTTTTTTTTTTTGAAAAATCAATCTTTTTCCAGTATAATGTTAAAGGTTCCAAAATATGTTCTCCTTGTCCCATTAGAGGGCACTTGGAAGCAAAGTTTTTTTTTTGCAGGTAGGTATGAGCTTCTGAAGCCTACTACCCTACAGTTGCTCACCCCAGCCTTGCAGTTCCCCAAATTTGATCTCCCAGGTGTTTTGAACTTCAGCTTCCAGATATCCTGACCATTGGACAAGTTGTTCAAGGTTTCTGGGACTTCACATCCAAAACAACTGGATGACCAAATGATAGAGCTGCCCACAGATGATGTTTAAAGTAGACTCATTACATTCAGTAGGATTACTGATAGTCATGTGGTTCTTGGTTTTGGTGTATTCAATCTAAGCACAACTGCCCCGATCAAACACCCATTATTTTAGAAAAGCTATTTCTATACTAGACTATTAAATATACACCTCATCTTAGACTAAGTTCAGATTATTTATCATGGATGTGAGAATGAGTAGAACATTCATTTTCCTGACAGGTTAAGAGAAAAACATCTCTAAATAGAATTTATTGCTCATTTTAGTCTATAAAAACAGAACATTTGCTATTCAACGTTTAGGAAAGAGAAAGACAATAAGTCATGTAATTAATTCCATTACTTCACATGAAACAAGGCACAGAAGGGAAAAGCCAAAGTATCTCATATTATGAAACTGGACCTCCCATCAGGTAGAGAAATTGTGGTGCTGTTTTCATAGCAGCTGAAGTTTATAGGTTTTCCTCACCTTGTTTTAGCCAAGTGACTTTTGGGACCATCTGGTTTGAATGATACTAAACAAAAATATGCAGTTTCCCTTTTACTGCATAGCCCACATGAAAGCTTCGGACACTAGAACAGAACATATTTTATATGTTGATTATAATCTTCAAATTCTGTGAGATTTTTTCCCCTTGTGGTCATGGTAGTTATATAATCCAGTGTGGTGCAATAGGACAGAAACAGCTTTGGATGACTTGGTGTATGACCCATACAAGAAACTCAATGGGGGAAATCTGTCCTGGTTGTTTCTCTCCCAGCTTTGCCCACCAGAATTCTCTATGCAGCAGCAGGTGAGGTCTGAGGGGAGCAAGAAGATGGAGTTACAGTGGTCTACTGGAAAAACATCCCCCTGACCAGGTACCCTATCCCTCAGTCTGAAGGGTTTGAGTGTGTTTACCTAAAGGTCAGGAGCCAGGACAGAACAGGAATTATGTTAGTGTATCGCCCACCCAACTGCTCAACAGTCTTCCTTCCTGAGCTACCTGGGGTGGTTTCGGTGTTGGTGTTGGAGTCTCCATGGCTTGTAGTACTGGAGGACTTCAATATCTATGCTGAGGCTGCCCTGTTGGAAGTGGCTGAGAGCTTCAGGACTACCATGACAACCATGGGTCTGTCCCAATTGGTATCTGGCCCTACACGTGCCATTTGACACACTGTGGACCATGTATTTTCTATGGAGAGTGTGGATGACAACAATCTGGCAGTGGAGGAGCTCTCTGTGGATCTGTTGTCATGGACAGATCCTTTTCTGGTAAGATTTAGATTTCCTGAAACTCATTACCTCTATAGGTGTGGGAGTCCCAGGAGGCTTATGGATCCGGATGGATTCCTGATGGCTCTTGGGGAATTTCCCGCTACCCGGGCAGGTGATCCTGCTGAAACCCTGGTCGATCTCTGGAATGGGGAAACAATCAGGGTGGTAGACACGATTGCACCAAAACATCCCTTCTCATGAAGTGGAGCTAAACCAGTTCACTAAGGAGCTGACAGCAATGAAATGCATGAGATGGGGACTAGATCAAAAGTAGCAGAGAACTCGGTTATTTATTTATTATTGCATGTCTATACAGCTTTTCTCACACCTAGGTGGACTCAAAGCAGTGTACAATATAATAAATGGCAAAAATTCAATGCCTCACATCCATATAAAAGCAATACATTACATATCTAAAAACAATAACATATAACTATAACATTAAAATCAATTAAAATATACAAACCCTCAGACATAACAACAAACATTAAACATTTAGAATTATTCTGACTGAAAACAGGCAAACATCTATCTGAAGGTTTATGGTAGGGCAATCAAAGCATTTTTATACCACTATTACTGCAACACAAAACCGACCAGCAGAGCTGTTTCGGGTGCTTAGAGGCCTAATCCAACCCGGCCCAAAAGAGAATGTTGTCTATACAACAGAGACACACATAGACTATTTAACATTTCCAGCTTCTGGCTTCATGAGCCACAGGGGGATCTGTTGCTTCATCATCCACTGTGACACTGAGTCCTTAATGGAGTACTTCCTCAATCTTCTGCACGCACGCTGCTGGGCGTTTTTATGGTGGCATAAATTAGGTAAATTTGCCTCCCCGTATAAAGCGGTCCCTAAATTTTCCTACTTGACAGATGCAACTGTCTTTTAAGTTGCTTATGTAAACAACGAGCTAGGCTATTTAACGGTCTGGCACTCAATCTGACCTGGGCTGGTGCCTTGGTTATGGGACAGAAACAGGTTTGGTCACCTTGGTGGATGACCTGCGCAGAGAACTGGACAGGGGAAGTGAGTACCATATAGTATCTTATTTGATAAGTGTTAAAGTGTTATAGTATCTTATTTTGATAAGTGCTAACATTGACCAGAGGATAGGTTAAGCCAATTTTTGTGGTTAAATTTTGGATAAAAATTCTAGACTTATAAATAAGTATATACAGTAATAGCCTATTCACATTAGTCTTTCTTTTCTTGGGTAATATCTTGTTTGTTCAGAGAAAATTGCAATGCCTGGCTTGACAACAGTACACGTTAAAGGGATCTTCTGTCTTCTGAATTACAGCCAATAGCACCCAGCATTTGTTGGTGTCCTCCTATCCAAGTACTAGCCAGGGCTGCCCCTGCTGAGCTTCCAACATCACAAGAGACCTGGTACCTTTAGTTTAAGCATTAAAAGCACATGAGTCCTCTACCATAAAATTTCCACAAGTGTCCCTAATTTTTCCCTGGTCAGAAATAAGTAATAATTTTTTTCTTTTTCATTATACTGAAATTTTGTTTTCTGGACCTCATACCTCATTTAACCTAATGGCAAAATTACCCTTGCATAATAGCCATAAATAATAATGTCCATAAATATGTGGACATTTGCACAATTCACATTATCCTGTTATAGTGTATTCCTTAATTTAATTAGGAATTTCATAAAGACAAATTTATTTTTGTTTGTCCCCAATTTTTGGCTTCCTCCTCTCTCCACTTTACACTTTGGGTTAGAATGCCAGATTCTGATGTTTTGTAGGAATTTTTTTGTATATTGGTTTTCTGTCTAAGAAGAAGACCACATTACAAGTTGATTGATTTAATAGAAAACCTGAAGAGGGCTCTAAATATCAGAGTTCTTGGAGGTATAAGTTGACTTGACAGCACATAATAAAAAAGCCAGAATATGCTTTGTTATGGGATCATAGGAAATGTAGTTTTACAAGATATTTAGCCTTTTCTGCCAAATGATGCTTATGCCTCACCAAACTACCACTCCCACAATTCCATAACATTGAGCTATGGCAATTCAAATAATAACAAACTGCATTAATTCTGCAGTGTAGATGCATCCTAAATTGTATTGGAGAGATGTATACCATAAAACTACCCAGTTTTGTAATTTCAGCAATAGCTAATCCAAAAAAGGTAAATATAACTGGAAAATATTTTGAAGAACCATGAAACAGACTGGTTAAGAATGGTGGAATGGAGGGAAAGTGAGAGAGAAAGAGAATCTCGCCACCACCTGATGTCACTTTACGGCTTGCATGCCAGCACAGAGAAGGCACACAGACCCACCACACAATGTAGATGACAAGAACTATTGGTGGGAATTTCCTTCAATAGCGCAAGATGAATTAACCATAGGGAAAAGGAGAACTAGGAGCAGGATGTGCACATCGTTGGTCCTGCTTCAATGCTGGTTTGCTTGCCTTGTGCAATAAAGTCCTAAAATTTTTACCACAATTCCAGCCTCATCTAACACAGGTTCTAAAGAGTGCTATAGCTAAGTGGAAGAACATAAGCTTTGAGTATATAATGCCCCAGATTTCATCCCTGGTATCCTCAATTAATAAGATCTCAGTAATGTGAAAGACCTCTATAGTGATCTACCATTAATCCAAGTAAATAGTATTGTGATGAATCGACAAATAATCTGCCACCATCTGCTTTCCTCTTGTTTTCATTCTCTCCCTCCCAAATAGTAATTTTCCATCTTATTTGTAGTCGAAATATTTAACACATATCACAGCAATTTTCATTCAGCCCTCTCTGTTTCTCTCTTTTTTCCCTTTTCCAGGGCTAAGCAGGGCTAAGCAAGGACCGCATGAATTGGCCCATGTGGAGCTCCAAGCAAATAGTCACTATTGTTCTCCAAAAGTGCATTTAAGGTTTTGGGAACAAACAATAAAACAAACAGCTGAACAATGTTAGGCATGGCCTCATTCCTACTTACAATTATTTTAAGCTATCCCACCACTAGCCCGACTCTGACTTCTCAGTAAGAAACATTACATAAACATAAAGCAATACTTTTCTAAAACTATATTGTTTTCAAATGCCACATGGCTTCTGTTCTGTATCCAACTGTCACTTTGCCTTGTAATTTATGAGTAAGCAAATATCATTTCAATTCAGTTGCTTAAAGGGTTCCCAAAACTTGCAAATTACAACCACTTCAACTTCCTCTGGCAACTTAAAACAAAACAAATTGTCCTCTCTTCATATCAAAAGACGTGGCTGGTGTCATATTTACTTACTAGTGGGACCATCTAGCTCCACGGAGGTTAGAAAACTTCCAAGCCACTGTTACTCATCTACTCTGGCCCATCACACACACATAAAAAACTTCCTTTCTTGCTGGTCTTTATGTTCCTCATCTTTGCAGATACATGCTTTCAAATCAACTTCTAGGCCCCTTCTACATGTCTGAATAAAATCCAGATTATCTGCTTTGAACTGGATTATATGTCAGTGTAGATTTGGATAATCCAGTTCAAAGCAGATAATGTGGATTATCTGTCTCAATATTATGGATTATGTGGCAGTTTAGAAGGCCATATAATCCAGATTATCAAAGCAAATAATTCACATTATCTGCTTTGAATTGGATTATATAAGGCCCCTTCTCTGCCATGCCACATAAAATCCAGATTATCTGCTTTGAACTGGATTATATGGCAGTGTAGATTCATATAATTCCATTCAAAGAAGATTTATTTATTTATTTTATTTACAGTATTTATATTCCGCCCTTCTCACCCCGAAGGGGACTCAGGGCGGATTACAATGAACACATATATGGCAAACATTCAATGCCAACAGACAAACAACATTCAGTTTTAGACAGACACAGAGGCATTTTAACATCTTTCCATCTTCACAATTCCGGCCACAGGGGGAGCTGTTGCTTCACCGTCCATTGGTGGCTGTTCTTCCTCATTCTTTTCCTCGTGTTTTGCTGGCAGTTTTATGGTGTTGTAGATTAGTTAAATTAGCCTCCTGCATAAAGCGTACCTAAATTTTCCCTACTTGACAGATGCAACTGTTTTTCGGGGCTGCATAGGTCAACAGCAAGCCGGGGCTATATATTTTTTTAATGGTCGGAGGTTTAACCCGACCCAAGCTTCGAACTCATGACCTCTCGGTCAGTAGTGATTTATAGCAGCTGGTTACTAGCCAGCTGCGCCACATAATCTGGATCTTATATGGCAGTGTAGATGGGGCCTTAATCCAACACTCAAACCACTACACCATGCTGGCCCGTTTCTTCCTCCTCCATTCCCAAAATTATCCTTCCTATATCAACACCTGATTTACAACCTTATCCGACACAGTCTTCTCTATATCTTCTCTCTGTTTTCAGGTGCTGGCAAAACAGAGTCCAATGGAGGCCATCCCACAATCCACAGCCATTTCTGGTGACTACCCATAGGAATCTGTCTTGCCAGTGCCTGAAAACAGAGAGAAGACTCTGTTTTCAGGAGTTGGGTGCTACCCAACTCCTAATTGGAGAACACGGGGATGATGTGGGATGGGAGGCCATCTCAGAAGGCAGGGAAAGAGAGAAAACAGTTTCCTACACTTTCCCCCACTTTCCTCCTCCCCATCTGATGAGGTCCTTAGAAACATCTTTGTCCACCCTAACTGCCCTGCCCCAGCATTTTCCCATCCTTTCCATTTTTATCTTTCTTAGTTGTCCTGCCCAGATATGGCCCTGAAACTCAGGGCCTGGCCCTGCAATCAGATAACTCAGGACTTCATCACACTAGAGCATCTATCCACTTCAAATCTGATTGCTGCCTCCTGCAGACATCTGGGGTTTGCAGTTTAGTAAAGCCCAGAATCTCTTTGGTTGGACAGTTTAAAGACCCCTCCCTAAACTACAAACCACAGATTTCTGCAAGAGGCAGCAACAGGACTTAAAGTGGATAGATGTTCTACAGTGATGAGGTCTTAAGCAGGATACTCCATTCTTGTTTTGGTTTCATGCAGTGAGGATCTCACTATTCTGGAACAAACTGTGGGGAAAGGAGGTAGTGTCAAAAAGCCTTGGTAACATAAAGCGAAACCTGAAAGCTTCCCAACCATTGATCCATTTTTCCTATATCTCCTGACATTTCACAGATGGAAGCTGGAATACATGTAGCAAAGCAACATCGGAATAAAAATGGAAAAAGTTATTAGTAAGGAAGTCCACACAAGTTAGGAGAAGCTGCATCAGTTTGCTTTTGCTTTTGCTTACTGGGAAGCATATGACACAGGGCCCTTCCACACAGCCATATAACCCAGAATATCAAGGCAGATAATCTACAATATCTGCTTTGAACTTGATTGAGTTCAATGCGGGTTTTATACAGCTGTGTGGAAGGGGGCTGAGGCCCCTTCTACACAGCTACATAAAATCAACATTACTTTGAACTGGATTATATGGTAGACTTTATAACCCATTTCAAATCAGATAATGTGGATTTTCTGATGTGATAACCTGAATTATCTAGCAGTGTAGGAAGCGTCTCAGTCTCTCACTTTCCTTTCAATATGGTTTGTGATTCCTCAATGTAAGGATGAAAAAGAACATACAGAGAGCCATGCATTTGAATTTCCTGATCAGTTTAGCAAAATTCTTGTTTAAAATACAGTCAGCTTGAAAATAAGAGATTGTGAACTCAACTCTGGGCAACAGGACAAAGCTATAAACAATTCAGGCAGTTTCTTTCAAGTGTCGGGTTTAGATGGAGTAAGACTAGAATACTGGATAAGCTGCCAGACATTATGCAGACAGCAGTAAAACTGAGTAGCATACGTTGCTTTAAGAAACATTTGGATGAGGTTTTTGGAAAACTGGGAAACATGGAATTACAAATGTCATTCCACACACACTGGCTATCAAGAATCATGAAAACATTTCTCAAAGAGAAAATAATAAATGCCAAAGTACATTTTATACTATGCTGTAAAATATTATGATGGACTTCATTCCTTTGGATAAGGCCATTTGTAATAGAAATGGAGAAAGGTGTCCTTTATTTATGTATTAAAATATCCCTGTCCTTGTTGTTGTGGGACTTGGAGTCATTTCCGATTTATGGTGACTCTAAGGCAGTGGTTTCCAACCCATGGGCTGCACCCAACTGGTGGGCTGCGAGACCTAAAATAAGGGCCATGGGATCCAAAGTTGTTATTTATTTATTATTATTATTATTATTATTATTATTATTATTATTATTATTATTATTATTATCTCCCATTGCCAAACACAAGAGTTGTAATGGGAAAGCAGCCCTTTGTAAGACTCTTTAGTTCCCCAAAGTAATTATTATTATTAATAATAATAATAATAATATTAGCTCCCATTGCCACACATCAGTTGTAATGGGAAATCAGCTCTTTGTAAGACACTGTTTAGTCCCCCAAAATAATAACTATTATTATTGTTATTACTATTATTATTAAAGCCATTAGGGACAGTTTCTTGGATCTTACACTCCACTTTTTGTATTTTTTTCCAACCTAGGCCCCCTCCCCTTCTTTTTTAACATGAGCATTAACAAAATCCACAAATAATAACACAGGCCAAGCAAAAAAAAAAATTTTTATTGGTATCTTTGTTTTTAGGCCTGCTCCTAGGGTTATTTGGGGTGCTAATTCAGAAAAATTGCATTGGATTGACCACATCAGCTCTAGATTATTAAATATGGTTTTCTGTGGATAAGCAGATGACAACTACTGGATGGCATATGTTCTGTATCAGAAACTAGAACTGATGTGATCTATCCAATGCAATTTTTTGATTCAGCACCCCAAATAACCAAAATGAATCTAAAGTTGACCAAAAACTGATTTGTAATCCTTTTGGTACTAATGTTGGAGAATGGTCCCTGGTCAACGTGGTCCCTGGTCAATGGTCCCCAGTCAAAAAAAGGTTGGGAACCACTGCTCTAAGGCAAGCCTATCAAAGGGTTTTTGGAGGCTGAGAGTGTATTCAGCTTCTGGTCTCCGGAGTCGTATGGTAGATCTACACTATAGATTTAATGCAATCTGACACTATTTTAAGTACTATGACTAAATGCTATAGAATTTTGACATTTGTAGTTTGGTGAAGCATTTGCACAGAAGGCTAAAAACCTTATAAAAGTACAGCTCCCATGATTCCATAACATTGAATGGTGGTAGTTAAAGTGGTGTCCAATTGGATTAATGCTACAATGTAGATGCATCTGTAGTCCAGTGCTGAAACCACTACATCACATTGGCTCTTATTCTTATCCTGATCTTTTTTATATGGTTCCATGATGTCATACAACTGAAATCAATTCAGTTTAAAATAGTTTAAATTTAAAATAGTGTAAGCAAATGGAAGACATAGTAAACAAGTTATATGAGGTTCAAACTCAGTTTAAACCAGATATTGTGAATTATCTGCCTTGATAATTCTGGGTTATATGGCTGTGTGGAAGGGCCCTGAGTCCACAATGTCATAAATTCCAGTTCAAAGCAGAAAATGGTAACAGTAAAGAGCAAGTCCAAGCAGCAAGATGTGGAGTATATTTTTAGCTGCTGGAACACAACCAAAAGCTGGGGCCATGTTTCCTATCTCTTCTTTCTTTAGCATGTCTCAGGAAATAGGTTTTTCAAAACATTATTTTGTTATACATTTCGTCCTACATTGTTGGCTTCTTTGGATAAAACAAAAGAGTTTCATCAGTAATATTTTGGATTTCAGTATCACTCATTTTCTGAACCATCAACGATTAGCATGGATGATTTGCTGCTTGTCTTTATTTCTTTGTATGTTTTCTTAAGAGATTGTTTAATGAGCAAAAGAACCTGAGACTCCCTGACAAGTGTTTCACAGACGCCAGGCTTGACTTTCCAAAAACCATTTGCAGATGACAAACGATACGCCTGTGCAGTAGGGGGTTTAGTGAAAGTAAGTGGGGGAGTGAAAGCACAGAGTATGAATTACTGACCTTGGGCTCCATGAAAACCACCAAACTCTTACAGATATTCCAAAACAAGAGAAACAAGCCAAATCCTAAGACCTTAAAACACACACACATTTTTCTTTTGCACAAAGAGATGCAGTTCCAGGGCCTCAGTTTGCAGAGTCCAATAAAAGAGGAGAGAGATTTCCAGTAGGAATAATTATGGCAGGCCTCTTCCACACAGCTGTACAAAGCCCACACTGAACTGGATTATATGGCAGTGTGGACTCAGATAATCCAATTCAAAGCATATATTGTGGATTATCTGCCTTGGTATTCTGGGTTATATGGCTGTGTGGAAGAACCCTCAGACTTGGTGCTCAAGAAGTGGAGCAAATAACAGTAATAGGGCACATCATTACACAAATGAAAATTGGGACATGCTTGTAACTTCCAGTTAATATATCAACAAGGTCTATAAATAAATTATTCTTATTCTTATTACACAAAGCCACCTTGCATTAAGGCCACTTCTACACTGCCATATATTCCAGATTATCAAAGCAGATAATCTACATTATCTGCTTTGAACTGAATTATATGAGTCTACACTGCGGCCAGAAATTTTGCCAAATCATATATGGGGGAACCAATGGAGCCCATAATGAGTCTGAGCGAAGTAGAGACCTTATGGATTTTTGAAAGTCCATAAAGCCTAGGAGGGAGGGCTTCGATTTGCATAGGTGTTGGTGTATGTTAAGATTAACTGAGGAGTTCTTCATCAAAGAGTTGGCTTTTCTGGTGATTTTGTTGGTTGGGTCCGTTTTTTGTATGTTGTGGGATCCAGGAGTTGTCTGATTTTTTTTCTTTCTATTGTTCTGTTTTCATGATTACCATGATATTCCTCTTGTCTGCTGGGAGAATAATGATTTCTGGATCTGAATTGAGGACTTTGGTGGCTTTTTTTTTTCTTTCCTTGTTATGTTGCCGGGGGGGGGGGGGGGGGATTTTGCCTTTCTCAGGATTTTTGCCCCTCTTGCTTCCTCTGCTTTTTCCTCAGGGAGATGGTAAATCACTGATTGAACATTAGCAATAATGTTTTCTATTGGGATCCTGGTGATGGTAACAGCAAAATTGCCTCCTTTTGCTAGGATGGGTACTTTGTCATCTGGGAGTTACCTAACAGTCAGATTGATGATGATCCGCTATGTATCCAGTTCAGGTTTCAATGGATGCTTTTGGCATTTATAGAATTTCTGTCGTTTGGTGTGGTAACCCATGTCTTTCTCCATTTTTTTGCAGGTGAAACTGTCTATTTTATCCCAGTTTTGGGTATTCCTCTTTTTGCTGGTGTTGATATGGAGGAATAACAGTTCCCTATCTGTGTTTGCAAGGTCTTTGCAGGTGGTATGGATTCTCTCACGTAAAAAGTTTTATTCCAGTTGGTAATAAATATGGTGAGCCTGTGGCATTTTGAAAGTCCTTTTGGTTGTGAGAAAAGATAGGATAGTTTCTGTGTCTCTGCAATCTAGAAGAAAGATTAGAGTTTTTCCACTCTTCATGTATCTTGCAACAGTTTCTCCCTGTAGAGATGTTCAGTGTGTTGTCAAAGGCTTTCATGGCCAGAATCACTGAGGGCACATCCAGACAGCACCTAAAATGCATACGCTCTTGTGTTTTCCCCTGGGGCATCCAAATGATATCTCGGGGAAAAACAAATGCTTTCGGCACAAAGCAGGAAACGCCAGCTTTTTCCTGAAATAATTTGTCAACCGGAAAGATGCGAGTCTTTCAGAAGACTCGGGTCTCTGCAGCTGTGGGCACTGTGTAGATGGGACCAGGGATCGCGCCCCGCAACTTCTGGTGACCATCTACACAACTGCCCTCACCCACACCCACTCCCAAAATTCTTTGAAAAGCCTTTAAAAAGAAAAAGAACTTCCTGGCCACCATTACTCTGCTGCTCCCCTTCTCCTGGCACATCATTTCTACATGCCAGGAGAGCTCTGGCAGCACAGTAATGGTGGACAGGTAAGTTCTTTTCTTTTAAAAGGTTTTTCTGGGGAGATTTATTTATTTGTTTATTTATTTGAAACATTTATATTCCGCCCTTCTCACCCCGAAGGCGACTCAGGGCGGGGCACAACATATAACATATATACGGCAAGCATTCCATGCCGGGACATAAAATAATTATAAATATACACAAATGTTAAAAACATTAAAAATATTAAACATTAAAACATTAAACATTAAAATAATTTATATCTACTTTAAAATCAGCTGTTTAAAACAGCTCAGGACACCATGCTAATAGGTTCCCTATTATTGCCTCTTTGCACTGCCCCAAAGGCTTAGTCCCCAAAGGCTTGGTCTTTACCAGGACAGGAGGGAGGGGGCTGATCTAATCTTGCCAGGGAGGGAGTTTCATAGCCGGGGGCAATCACTGAGAAGGCCATCTCTTGTCCCTGCCAATCGTGTCTGTGACAGTGGCAGGACCAAGAGCAGGTCATCCCCGGAAGATCTTAATCTCTGTAAGTTTTGTGTTGTGTCTGGGCACACACACACACACCTCATCCCAGGAAAGCATGGATGTTGGGGGGAGGCATCTGGGCTTCAACCCAAGCACAATTGCATTTAAGAAACGTGATTGCTCCTAAGTTAAACTGCTGCCTGGAACTGGCCTGGGTTGCTGGAAGTTTTTCCAGCTGCCTGACCATGTTTCAACATTGGCTCACTACTGCTGGAACATGCCCATGCAACCCAAAAAACTCACAGCAACCCAGTTATCCCAGTCATGAAAGCCTTCAACAACACATTACCAGAGATGGTAGGCAAAGGCATCTCACATGTACGGATGACATTATGGGCCTCTTACAACCTTTTGTCCCATTCTCCCTTAAAGACTCGTGTACATATAAATAAATGAAAAAGGATATTATGTCAAGTGTTGAATTAAAAAAATTCTGAAATATATGAATCCAAGCCAGCCAAGTTACACAGAAAGAAACAGAACTTAATATATAATTAAATGACTTTGACCTCAAGAAGCTAGCAAATGTTTCTCTCCAATGTAAATCAAGGGGATTCATGAAAAGGTCCCATTTTGCTTCATTGGTGTGCTATATTTCTCCCTTCATGGAAGACAGCTATCTAAAGGTTTTGATCTGCTAAAGAATGTAATAGTTGGCCTAAACCAGGCTGAACCAAATGTCTTAACTTCTAACATTGGAATGAAGTAAAACCACCGGAATGAAGCCTTAGGAAAATGTTTTCCCTAAGAGAGCTAAAGTTTGCTTTCAAGATGAGGAGAAGTATGTAAAAAGTCTGTATTATGAAATGGGATTAGAGGATTATGGCAGGTTTGTCTTCTGGCACCTGGCAAGTTCAGCAATTGGCCTGCGTTTCCCTGGCTAATAGAGGACACATAGGTTAGTCGGATTTCAATGTCAATTTAGGACAAGTCCTCACTCCACAAGGATGTATATGCCATGGAACTTGGGCATAGCTGGAAATGATTCAGTTAAGAGCTTATGAGAATTGAGGATCAGGAATCCATAGTACAGATATCATTTGTCATGTTATGTCAGCATATAAATCTAACTGTCCTCTGTTTTTCTTGCTTTGCCTCCTCATTGTTGCAATATTTTTGGCGAAGATGAAATTGGAACCAAATGAAGCTCTGCTGACATTTTGTATGCATTTTACACCCATAGTTTATAGGTGATGTAAAATGGTATTTAACACTAAAACAAGAAGAACATTTGACAGTTGAAAACAGGACCATTTGCCAAAACCACACATTCAAGCAATGCCAACAGTAAAACTTTCAGATTCCGTTGTAAATAGACAGACACATTAGCATTCATATTTTGAATTTTGAACTACAATTTTGGGAAAATTTGGGTTTTGCCAGATTTGACTCATTACTTTAATATTTGCCATGGCCAGAGTAAGTCTATGTACTATCTTACCAATCACTGCAATACTAGTAATGTAAGGTCTGTTTGTTTCGGCTCGATTCTTTGTTAAGTAATTAAAAGACTATAAGGTAAAGGTAAAGGTTGTCCCCTGACATTCAGTCTAGTCGTGTCCTACTCTGGGAGCTGGTGCTCATCTCCATTTCTAAGCCAAAGAGCCAGCATTGTCCATAGATGTCTCCTAGGTCATGTGGCTGGCATGACTGCATGAAGCGCTGTTATCTTCCTGCCGAAGCAGTACCTATTGATCTACACACATTTGCATATTTTCAAACTGCTAGGTTGGCAGAAGCTGGGGCTAACAGCGGGAGCTCACCTTGCTCCCTGGATTCTAACCACTGACTTTTTGGTCAGCAAGTTCAGCAGCTCAGCAGTTTAACCCGCTAGACTATAGCACATTTGTTATTTTGCTCTTACCCTCAGGGTAGCCTCAATTTATGCACAAGTTCAACTTTTCAGGAGAATGTATGGTTAAGTCACTCCTTTTCTGGTGCAGAACTAACTTCTTCATGATGTTCACGGTCACAAGCCAACACATGATCTTTAGTGGATATCATAAATTCAGCAAAGTGATTAAAAGAGTTGTTTGGGTTTTGTTTGTTTTTACCAAGAGTCAAGAGCTTGTAGCATTTAGCTTTTTAAACGTAAATGTTTTAATTGCTTTAGTAAACTGGAGCTGTTTTTTTAAAATGTAATTTTAACAGTTACCAACTCCTTTGGCAGTTTTGGGACAACTATAATAATTTTATTTTTAAAAGTAACTTCTCAAATCCAGACACAGATGATGTAGGTGTGTGTGCACTGGATACAATGGAGCAGTGGTTCTCAACCTGGAGTCCCCGGATGTTTTTGACCTTCAACTCCCTGAAATCCTTACAGCTGATAAACTGGCTGGGATTTCTGGGAGTTGTAGGCCAAAAACATTTGGGGACCCCAGATTGAGAACCACTGCCATAGAGGAAGATCACTGCTGCTTAAAATACCATTGAAATCTATATAATTCAAAACTATTTTTTAGCACCGCCAATGCCTGAAATTAGAACCATCTGGGTGTTTCTCTTTTGTATCCCCTCTTATTGGGTGGTAGTCTAGCAACTAGGTTTGATTCTAGCCAACATCTGGATTTGTGCAGTAAAGAAGCTACTACTGTTGTGACCTTGTTCTGTCTGAAACTGTGGTACCACCCATCCTGTAGTCTGTGATTAAGTGATTAAATTCCTTTGATACACAAGAGCTATATAATATTTTATATAAGTATTTGGTTGCTTTATGGTGGTGGATCTGCTACAAAAGAAAAAAAACTAATTCCACATTTTAAGGTTGAACATCATGTGAAATTGCCTGGAGTTATGCTGTCTCATTTCTAACTCCCCTTTGTAATTACTAGCACATTGTTGAATATTTATTTAGCCTCATCATACCATCTGTTGCATCTAACACTAAGTACAGAAACTCCTGAGCTTTAAGGACTTTCTATTGGTTTCTGCATCAGTTCAGCACATTTGCCACATTTCATGGAGGATGTGATACAGTGCTACAAGTCATGTCAGCTATATTTTACTTTCAGTACCAGAAACAGTATGATTTTGGATACCCCTTGTTGGGGAACAAGAGCAAAAGGGTGCTAGTTCATTTCCATCCTAACTATGGCTTTTCCCGGGCACCTAGTTGTCCCTAAGGAAATAATGATGGATTATGAGACTAACCTTTGGTCTGATCCATTAGGCTTCTTATGTTCTTTAAAAATCCCAAACACCACACATGGAAAACCAGTTGCATTGGTCTTTCCATTTGATAATCACTCTCCCATATCATGCCAGATGGATGTGGTGTGTATGTGACAATATCATGGTAGGCTTCAGGTGATACTGTAGTACTATGAATCAAACATATCAGTGGCCTTGACTTTTAGAGAAAAATGATTGTCCCGTCCATCAATTTCAGTCAGAAACAGTGACAATTTTCTTCCTCTGCCTCTTCCCCTGAAGGTGCCTCCTTGGCTGAATCAAAAGGAGAAGTGAGGCAGCAAAAACTTCTCCATTAGTAACACTAGATCCAACTATCTTCTTACTTACCTATTTTCTTTTTCTTTTAATGCATCTACATTGGTGAAGTAATGTAGTTTTGACACCACTTTGACTGCCATGGCTCAATGCTATGGAATCATGGTTGTCGTAATTTGAGAGGCACCAGCATCAGAAGTCCCGTGATCCCACAACACTGAGCCATAGCCATTAAAGTGGTATCAAATGCATTATATTCTACAATAGTGGTTCTCAACCTGTGGGTCTCCAGATGTTTTGGGCTACAACTCCCAGAAATCCCAGCCAGTTTACCAGCTATTAGGATTTGTGAGAGTTGAAGGCCAGAACATCTGGGGACCTACAGGTTGAGAACCACTGCTCTACCACGTAGATGCACCCAAAATCTACCCCTTCGCATGTTGTTGGGCTGCAACTCCCATAAATCCTCATTAATGACTATACTAGCTAGGACTGATGGGAACAGTAGACTAAAAGCATCTGGAAAAACCACAGCTAAAGAGAAAGATAAAATGGTGCAGTATCACAGGACTTGAAAATGTTTCGGAAGTTTTGGACTGCAATCAAGAGGGATTTGTAGCACAAAAGTAACTTTTCCAAGCTCAATTCCTATAAAAGGTCTGTTGCCAGCGACACTGTAAACAAGGAGAATGGGCATCACTGAACCATGTGAAATTTTTATTGAAAACAGCAAACCATGGATAATAAGATTGGAGTTATAACCCAAATAAGATTGGAATTATAACCCACTAGGTTTCTGTGACATCTGTCTACTTTTTATTATATAAATATATCAACCATAAAGGAGCAAATGATAGGCCCTAGTACAAATGTTTTCATGAAAGACCTATTTCCCAGGCATATTTGAGCAAGTTTCTTTCCCAAACCACTGAAAACAAGCTCAATTTCCTTAAAACGCTGCGAGGTACAAGACTGAAAATGTAATTGGCAGAAAGCTGCCCATAATACTTGCAGGGAGGCATATCTAATGTTCCACTGCTTGGAGGAGAACCCAAGTTGACAATGTTTTTGGAGTCTTAAAAATGGTAAGTTAAAGCAGAGCACAGAGCAGGCAGTTTCAAATTAGACAGTTCTCAGAGATGTTGGATTCCCATCATTCCCTGGCAACAATCATATTACACACTTTGTGAGCCGTTTTGCAAAATAGGAAGGCAACATCGAAGGGAAACAGAGCCCTTTTGAAGGAGGCATTAGGACAGGAGCCAAAGGAGCCATTAAGAAAATATGCCCCTGGGGTGAACAGTGAAACCAATGTGCCATTCCCTAGAAACCCCACAGTGTTTCCAAAATCTAATACTTATATATCCTGTCAACTGATATATTAATTATTTGAATGTTTTCAGCTATCTGTTTGTGGTCATGAATTACTCTCTCCATTTTTAATAGTCAACATTATTAAATTAATTTCCAAATCTGAGATGCTAAGCTCTGTTTTGAGAAGGAAATACCTAGGAATATCTCTTGGTAGATTGGGCCCCATTAGTTCAGCAAGAGATTTAATTTATTACAGCCTATCCTTGGTAATAAGAGAAGTACAAACAAATGTGAAAAGAGAGTGAATAGTGTTGTTATGACTGCAATAGTCAAATAAATATTAATTTGCTTTTGCATTAGCAGAGGTAAACAGGGCAGCATTGGAACACTTGAAATTATATTTATGAGGCTTCAGCTGAAGAAATTGATTCAGTCTAGAGAACTACATGAAAACAAAGTTGCAAATATTATGATAAAGTTTACATGTATACAAGTTTTTTATCATGTCAGAAGTGACTTGAGAACATATTGCAAGTTGCTTCTGCTTGAAGAGTTTCATGTCATCTATTGAGCCTTTTTCTTTTTGGATGCAGATAATGTATTTTATATTCCTCCCTAAGAAGGAACATCTGAT
This sequence comes from Anolis carolinensis, assembly GCF_035594765.1. Lineage (NCBI taxonomy): Eukaryota > Metazoa > Chordata > Lepidosauria > Squamata > Anolidae > Anolis > Anolis carolinensis. The sequence continues at coordinate 348,404,009 of NC_085841.1, forward strand.
ATCTTCAGTTCAGAGTATGTCTGGCTCCTTATCAATTGGGTTTGGTAGTGCAAATCTATTTTATATCATCTTTAAATTCTATGGGGATAGTCTTCTGGTTGTATTTTGGTATAATGATTTGTTTAGTGTTCTTCTTCAGCTTTACTCCAATTTTTGATATCAGATGTTCATGGTCTGTGCCACAATCTGTTCCTGGTCTTATTTATGTGAGAGAATGAAGCTTCTCCATCTCCTGCTTTCAGTTATATCATCTATTTTATTTATATATTTGTGAAATCCATATTTCCTCTTTCGTTGCCTAAGAATTTGTTTGGGACGAACAAATTGTTGCTCTTACAAAATTCAATCAATTGAGATTTTTTGCTTTATTTCTTGATCCTAGGACAAATTTTCCTTCCTTTTACTCTGCGTTGTTTCCTGCTTTTGCATTCTAATAATCTACAATCATCAACATGTCTTATTTTAGGGTGTGAACAATTTCCTCCAGGACCCAGGAGAGAATGTTTCCATTTCTTCATCTTCTGCATCTGTTGCTGGAGCATAAACTTGGATTCTGGTTATATTGATTAGTTCTCCCTGAAGTCTTACTGGTATTATTTGGTCAGATTTTATATCATTTAACCCTTGAATGCTTTGCTACATCTCTCCTCTCTATTAGTGCCATTCCATTTCTTCATATATTTTCAATTCCTGAGCAAAATATTGCGTGATTATCTGACTCAAAATGTCTCATTTCTGTCCACTTTTGCTCACTCTCCCCAAGTATTGCAATGTTTATACATTCCATACTTTTGTTTTACAATGTCTAGCATATAAACACACCTTCCCAAATTTCAACTTCTTAAATCATGTGTTGTGCAGGTTCAGACTTTCTTTTCACCTCTGAGCACATTACCAGCTGAACTTCCTTTCAGATGGATTCAAGTTGCATCATTGATCACAGTAGAATCATAGAATCATAGAATAGTAGAGTTGGAAGAGACCTCATGGGCCATCCAGTCCAACCCCCTGCCAAGAAGCAGGAAATCGCATTCAAAGCACCCCCGACAGATGGCCATCCAACCTCCACTTAAAAGCCTCCAAAGAAGGAGCCTCCACCGCAGTCCGGGGCAGAGTTCCACTGCCAAACAGCTCTCACAGTGAAGAAGTTCTTCCTGATGTTCAGATGGAATCTCCTTTCCTGTAGTTTGAAGCCATTGTTCCGTGTCCTAGTCTGCAGGGCAGCTGAAAACAAGCTTGCTCCCTCCTCCCTATGACTTCCCCTCACATATTTGTGCATGGCTATCATGTCTCCTCTTAGCCTTCTCTTTTGCAGGCTAAACATGCCCAGTTCTTTAAGCCGCTCCTCATAGGGCTTGTTCTCCAGACCTTTGATCATTTTAGTTGCCCTCCTCTGGACACTTTTGCCCCATTTTGCCACTTTTATGTGTAGCAAGGACAGGGCCTGCCGTGTGCCTAACCCTAACCCTAACTCTGCCCCAAAGTGGAGGAGGAGTGCCAAAAGTGCCCACTTTCCTCCCCTTTTGGCCATCTGATGGCAGAAAAGGTGGTGGGGTGCCCTTTCTGGCATCTGATGGGGGAGGGAAAGGGTGCCAAAGCCCCTTCTCCCATCCTCTCCATGTGATGAGGGGAGGAGGGAGGGAGCGTGGGGCACCATGAGCTGCCCCACATGCCTTCCCTTTCACCGGCAATTGTTGGCCATATGAAGAGGTCCTAGGAGAGGCAGGTAAGAAATTGTTGTTGTTGTTGCTGGCAATGTTGCTTCTAGTGATCACATGGCTGGGTGCCCCACTGTGACCTCTCCAAAGCGACAGCAGCAGCAAGGCTCTGCCAAGGAGATGCTTCTGGCTGGCAAACAGCAGTGGTGGCCCCAGGAAGGCAGGGCACCAGTACCAATGCACTTTGGACTGGCCAGCCATGCCATTGGTATGCTTTCTGGCTGGTACATGTGGATTTCCCATTATGTATCCAGGACAACTTCTGAGCAGACTATTCTGAATTATTTCACCTGGTGTAGATGCAGCCTTTGCCTCTTTCTCTCTGATGCTAAAAATTTGGAATATGGGAAGAAATTTCATTTGTGAGCAGAATTCTTAATCATCCTCCCTCCCTTTGCGGGTAGTTACATCCTTGGCTTCGGCAAGCAAAGGCCTAACAAATAAGGAACAAAATGGAGTAAGGATTTCCTGTTGAGCTCAAAATGTGTTTTTGCTAGCTCTGCCCAAAATGGAAATTTTTCGTATTTTATCAATCACTGTCAGACTAAAACCATTTACTCTTTTTCTCCTGCTGTTGGTGAGGACATAAAAACAAAAAAACAATTGGTGAAAGGGTCAGAACATTTGCAAAATAAACTTCTGGATGGAGCCTTGTCTGCTCAAACAGCTACTTAGAAAATAAAATAAATATGGAATTACTTTTGAGTTTTCTGGTGTTGATCACACCAAGCATTGCATCATGGATTAACAAATGCACAAATAGACACAACTGAGCAATTTATGACACTTTAGCCTCAAATGCACCAACTAATGAAGTGTGGGTGGGAGAAGAATTCAAAGCCCTCATGGGGTTATGGGAGGTAAAGCCCAGCAGCCGGGAACAAAGGATTCCATCTTTAAGCTTCAAAGAGGCCGATCCTATGAATGCGTTCAGCAGAAACATCTTCTTCTGGTTCACTTACTTGGGGACATGTTGGACATAAGAACATTATTAATACATTACAGGATCAACGCTGAATCAAATCAAAGGCCATCGTTCCATCATTCTGGTCACACAGATTGCCAATGGAAGTATCAAGCTCAATGGGTTTATCCCGCTTGGAACAGGTATTGGTTCTGGTATTTGCTGACCAATTGCTCCTGATGTAAATGGGGGTGGTTAACGGCATGGAATTCCTGTTCATGGTTTGGTGGGTTTTTTGCATATCTTCTCACTTTTTCAGCTTGGCAGTGATAGTCCTAATTTATCATTCACAACCCTCCTTATTGGGCTGCCTTTAAAACGTCCGATTTTCTCCAGGACCTGCGTCCTCATCGTAGTACAGTTTTTGCTGTGGACTTTATCACATGGAGGTGGCAAACCTGCATTAAAGCAGGACCATCTCTATCACATGATACCATGTGCAACATTTTGCTAGTTTGCCACCTCCCTGCAAAAACCAGTCTCCTCCTATTGAAGGGGGAAACCAGTTAAAAGTTCTAGATCATGCCACAATTCCAGCACTAACATTACATGGTATGGCAAATCCACTTCTGTGCCATCATGTTGGCACAGATGTGACCTCAGGGGATAGAACTGTCCTCCTCCCTCACTCTTTCCTCACAGTAATTAAAGATTTAGAATTTTTTTTAAAAACTTGGTTGGTACGTGGAGCCCTATTCTTTACCCAGATGTTCTTCCACAGTGAAGACATCAGTTTCCGGATGGAAGGCAATCCCAGTCAGACTTGACATGCCTTCCTCTTGTCACGTTTCTCCATTTCACCCTCCATTCGAGCCTCTTCAAATTTCACAGCACTGCTGGTCACAGCTGACCTCCAGCTAGAGACTCAAGGGCCAGGGCTTCCCAGTCAGTCAGCAGTCCTACCGGCACAAGGGTTTAGCCCATTGCACCACCGGGGGTTCCCTCACTCCTGGTGTCCATGTAGGTATGCTGGTGGAATTGTAGCTAGATATGAGCTTCAAATAGGGCCTTGGCTTCTAAGCATACTCAATTATGCACAACAGTGAAAACAGGCATTATTCCAACATGTGAAAAGTAGTCAAGGGAATGCCAGCATGTCTAAAGAATAAGTCAAACAGGTATTTCCTTTAATGACAGGGTCTGGAAAAAAAAACTATGAATTTTACAATCTAATTTGTTTTGCAGACTAGGAGCAGGTTCCATGCAAAAGAGATGCTTTGGGAATTAATCATAGTCTTTTCTCCAATTTTTTTTACAACAAACTGCCTGCTGAGACTGCCTTAAGATTGTGAACTTTGTTCTTCTTTTCTTTCTTTTGTTTTGTTCTTTTCAGACAAGAAAGGACAATGAAGGAAAGTGGGGGGAAGGAACCCTGGGAACCAAGCCAAATTTTAAAAATTATAAATCCATAATGGGGATCTCTGCAGCCCGCTGTGCTGTATTTCCCCACTGGGATACGAAATTTCAGTCCTTACTTGAATTGCTTCATAAACAAACCCGGGGGGGGGGGGGTTAAATGCTTCAAGATTTCCCCCCTGTTCTTCTCTCAGCTCCACTCCCTCCCCTTTCCCTCCTAATAGTTTTTCAAAAAGGGAATGATTCCTCAGAGAGCTAGCACTGTTATCTACAAGGATCTGGTAAACAACTCCAGCACTTTCTGTTTTCTGGTAAGAAAATTGCCAGAAACATGTAGCAAATCTATTGTTTCCTGCATCTAAATTTCCTTCACTTGGTATTCTTCCATAATTCAGTCTGGTCTTTTAAAAAATAAGGGCACCTGCATTATTAGAATGACACGGGCATGGTTCTTTGGATCCTTTGTTTATTCAAATGGCTTCCCAAACACATTGCCATCAAATAGCTTCCAGAAAGGAGAAAGGTGAAGTTAGGATTTTCAGAAATAGCAAGATCATCTCTGACCCCAAAGAAGACATGCTTGACTTAGTTCTTCGAGCCTCCTGTACACTTATGGTGAATTTCACAGGCTTTTCTTCACACTCCCACTATTTTTAGCATCCTTAATTTTTATAAAGAACAATCTATTTGATCTATTTTGAAACTGCCATAATGGAAAATATTATTTTACGAGCATGTTAACAAGGAAGCACAATTTTAATATGTAACAAGCCAGTCTGTGCTATTTCTAAAGCTTTTATGGTTCAAATTTTTCTTTGAGGCTGTCATGGCATGTAACAATCCCTCATGCCTCTCTATTTTCATTCCAAGAAAACAACCCCTAAGGAGAGGAAATGAAAAGTGGAGGAATTCCTTGACCATTCCCATATCCATTATTTTAACTATTCTACATCACGTCCTTTTTCCATGGGGTTCCAATACCCATTTCCTCTTATGAACATGTATTTGGCCATTCAGTCCAATCCCCTGCTATGAAGAAAAACACAACCAAAGTATTCCTGACAGATGCCCATCCAGCCTCTGCATAAAAATCTCCAGAGAAGGAGACTCCACCAGGATTCAAGGCAGCATATTCCACTGCTGAACAGCTCTTACTATCAGGAAGTTCATCCTAATGTTTAGTAGTCTTGTGCAATCCAGATAAACTGCGATCCATTTCGGTATCCTGGATTTCGGTGGGGGTCCTGATCCATTTTTTGAAAGCCTCCCGAATTCAGAAGGACAGAAATCAGTTTTCGTCAGGGAAGCCTAAAAATTCATTTTCTATCCTGCCCATTGTGGGAGGGGACTTCCCAGCTCCCCTTCCCATCATTGTAGACATTGTTTGTCCTTACAGCCTTCATTAAGAACTGGATTAAAAGCATCAGAGTTAAGATAACACTCTTTCTGTGATCCTTTCCCTTCTCTCTGTAGAGGAGACCGGATTTAATGCTTAGTTATGCTGTTTCTACTCTAGAGGAGACAGGCGCTGCAAGCGCGCACACGTGCAACGCTTTCTTCCTGTAGCAAATTTCCAAGGGATTTTAAGGAGGCTTCCCCACTTCCCACAGAAGGAAGAGTGATCAATCTGGAGCTATCCTACCCTGGGCTTCCTTTTAAAAGCCCTCTGTTTTCTCTTGGTGTCTTTTTCCCACCATGCTTTTCCTTCTAGTGGCTATCCCCCTCCCACACTCCACTTGTAACCAAAGGCAACCGGTTTTCGACAGTCACTGTTCAGTTCCGTCCAAAAAAACATGGAGGCTGAGCCCTTGCCGTTACAGCCAACCAAACAAGCTGGACCAGCTGGATTAGCCGAAGGGAACCTACGACAACGAATCTGTGCACAGGCCTAATGTTTACGTGGCATCTCTTTTTGTGCAATTTGAATCCATTGCTCTGTGTCCTCATCTCTGTTTCTGCAGAAAACAAGCCTGCTCCCTCCTCAATATGACATCCTTTCAAATATTTAAATATAGTCATCATGTCCCCTCTCAGCCTTCTTTTTACCAAGCTAAACATATCCCTCTCTTTAAGCTTGCAAACCTTTGATCATTTTGTTTTTTCTTCTCTGGACACATTTCAGCTTGTCAATATCCTTCTTGAATTGTGGTGCCCAGAACTGGACACACGGTCATTCCAGGTGAGGTCGTACTTTGGACAAGCCATACTCTCTCAACCACAGAGGAAGGCAATGGCAAATCTCCTCCAAACAAATATTATAGAGAAATCCTTGTGCTTTAGGGTCAACATAAATGGGAAAGGACTTGAAGGCACACAATAGCAACAATTCTAGATCAGTATGATTTGATTATCTTTAGCTTTTAATGAAACCTACTTGTCATTTGATTTAGGTTTCTTCTGTTGTACTAAACACTGCTGCCTTTGTTTTCTTTAGCTTTATCCCATTTTTGTGGTGTTAGTCATTTTGGTTAAATTATATAAATGTATGGGGGAAAGTATGTGTATTATCAATTCATAAAATAAACATCCACAGAAAATGGGTTATACTAAAAACAACATATAATAATATTTTCATCTGGGATTTGTAATTTTCTTTCTTTCCATCCCTTTCCCCAACTTAATTCCCCTTTGTAATATTTCATCTTAGGTCAGGAGCCAGTACTGGAGACAGGATGGCTGTAAAACAATTTTGTTTATTATGGAATACTTAACAACTAATACAACTGCAGACTACCAGCAGGATCTTTCTGGACCAAACTATATCCCATTCCAGCTGCCCTTTTTGAAACATGTTATGAATCTCTTTCTCTCACATTAATTCACTAAGCCTAATTCTCCAAAACTCTTTAGCAATGTAACACTATGAGTATATATTGTAAAATTTTGAGATTAAAAGAGCATATGCAGGAAACTGAGAGGACTAAGATGATAACACGATAGGTTTGTCAATTAATGAGATTTTTAAACTTAAACAATTCATTAATGAATTTTATGGGTGGTTTAAAATAATGAATTGAATATAGTTTGGAGAAGTTGTTTGGCATCACTAGGCATTATTTTAAGAATCTATATGTATTGTATATTATTTGTATATTTATGTGTCAAATAATAATGTTTAGGGGTATAGAGGGACTTTATTCATCTTTGATTTTGATGATTAGTAGATTTTTACAAGTAAATGTTCAGCTAAGATCCAGTTAAAGAAAATAAGCTACTGATATTTTGACACTTTGGCTAAAAAGTTGAAAGTTATGTATAGTTTCCTTTCCCTTTTGTTAAGTATGCATGTTTTAATTTAGTGCAGTGTAGAATTAAAACACTTTGATATTGCTATCGGATTTCAGCTTCTGCAAAGATCATGGGTTCAGAGTCCTGCGAGCCTAGGTCTCAAAGGATCAAATGAGACACTGATGGGATGAAGGCAATGATAGAGTCTTTATTCTCCTCTGCCAAAGAAGGTGTCGGCAGAGAGATTCCATAGGTCTGACATACCACAATTGCAAACATATGTATATGTATATGTATAGCATTTTGACAGCTCTTTAAACAAAAACATGTTGCTGCGCTAGCTCTTGATTGGTCCATGATTGTGTTGGCTAGGACTTGTTCCTTGGTAGGTCTGGGGTTCCATCCATCATTGTCACTGGTTGCCTCCAGTCATGGTGGGAAATTTAATAAATTGTCATTGGATTATTTTGAAGGTTTGTGTCCATTTATTGATCTGCCCAGGAGAAAAGTGCGGGCAGAAAGGAATGCCAGGAGATAATGGACTAAAATGAGTTTTGATATCTCAGGTCCGGTTAATACAATGGGTGCTAGTTAGTTAAATAAAAGGATACTTAGGGTGTTGGCAATTTCAATGAGGGTCCCATTTGACAACACAGAAGAGGAAATGTTCCCAGGAAGAAGAATAGTAATAGTAATAGTAAATAATAATAATAATAATAATCCCCCCCCCCCGCAGGTGCCACCTTGACGTGGTGGGGGGGGTTAACTGCTCCAATGATGACTGAGGGCTGTGCTGGCGGTAGTGTAACTACTGGTAGGTCGAACCAAGCCAGAGAGGCCTCAGCTGAGGAGCAGAACTAAGAGCACCTAATCCATTTGCATTATGGAGAAACAAACCCAAACGAAGTCTATACTGGCTCGGTCGTCGCCCAGGATAAAAAGGACCGCGGTGGATGCTGCTGATTCTGGACATCCATTGACAAGTGGGCTATGGAATCACCAAACCCCAAATGAACAGTCACAGAAGCGGCAGAAATACACAATGCCAGAAAACCGCACAATTATGAAATGCTACTACAAATCTGAACCTCAAAGGCGTGGCTACCAAAAAAGGATGCATCAACTGTGGAAACAAGAGTACCCTGACTCACAGATAACAGAACCCCGACTGGCTGACCAACGAAGATTCATAATCAGAAACAAAGTGTTCAGTGAAGTTGAACTCGAAGAAATCCAGAAAATTTGCAAAGTAAATTACCATCAGACCACAGCACAGACAGCAGCAGAGACTCCAGCAACACTTGGAATGGTGGAACAGATTGAACCAGAAGAATGTGTGGAGCTTTTGCAAGAATTTCATGAACCAGCACTTGAAACATCTGCTGAACCACCAGGAACCTTGACAGCAAGACAACAAGAGCTCAAGGATAAGATCATGGCTCATGCTGCAGCAAATGCAATAAGAAAGCGGCTCCCAACTCTAAAAACAGTGCCCAAGAGACACCTGGCGCCTCTCATGAAAGATGTGAATGCAGTACTCTCCACTGTCCAAATAACATCAATTGAACAAACAAACCAATATGCCTACAGTGCAGCAGTGATAGTAACAGAAGAGCTTGAGCTCCTACAACCAAGGCAGCCCCAAAGAAAATCGACTGGAAAACCAAAGTGGAAGGTCAGGCTAGAGTTGAAAATCAAAAAGCTTAGATCAGATGCAAGTAACCTGAAAAATATGAAAGAGAAGAAACTGAAGAATGACAAAATCAAGCAATACCTGATCCGAAAGTACTGGCTGAACACCAGAAAAATTGAAGAAGCTTTGGAAAATGTGAAAGAACAAATTACAGCAACAGCCAGAAAAATTGAAAGGTATGAAGACAGAATCATCCAGTACAGACAAAATCAACTGTTTCAATCAGACCAAAGACGGTTCTATCAGAGCCTGAACCAAAAAACAGACACAGTAACCATAAAGCCAGAGAAAACTGCAACAACGAAGTTCTGGAAAGAGCTTTGGGAAAACAATAAGAACTACAACAAAAATGCTGGGTGGATAAAGGAGTTTGAAGGAAAATTCTCACAGAACAAAATGGAACAGATGGAAATAACAACTGAAATGATCAGCAAACGAGTGCAAAAAGTCAAGAACTGGACATCGCCTGGTAGTGATCAACTTCATGGATTTTGGCTCAAACATCTGATTAGTTTACATGGAAAAATGGCCCAACAATTCAATGAGATGCTGCAGAAAGGAAGTATCAGTGAATGGCTAACAACTGGAAGAACATACCTGATACAAAAGGATCCAGCAAAAGGAGCAGCACCAGGAAACTACAGGCCAATAACGTGTCTGCCCACTATGTTTAAACTACTGACTGGCATCATAGCTGACAGAATTCAAGACTATCTTGAAGAAAAAAACATCTTGCCAGATGAACAGAAAGGCAACAAACGGAAAAGCAGGGGCACAAAAGACCAGTTATTGATTGACAAAATGATTCTGGAGAACTGTAAGAGCCGAAAAGCTAATCTTCACATGACGTGGATTGACTACAAAAAGGCCTTTGACTCACTCCCACACAGCTGGATCATCAAGTGCCTGGACGCCATCGGGATTAGTAAAAACGTTGGCACCTTCATTGAAAACATGATGGAGCACTGGAAAACTGAACTGTTTGTTGGAAATGAAAGCTATGGACTTGTCAACATCAGGAGAGGAATTTTCCAGGGAGACTCATTGTCCCCTCTGCTTTTCATTATTGGCATGATCCCTCTGTCAACAATCTTACAAAAAACAAATCTCGGCTACCAAACATCTAAGAATTCTCACAAAATTTCACATTTGATGTACATGGATGACCTGAAGCTATATGGGAAAACGGAAACTGAAATCCAATCTCTGACCAACACTGTCCGAATTTTTAGCACTGATATCAACATGGAGTTTGGTTTGGACAAATGTTCGACAGTGGCATTGAAGAAGGGAAAAATAATTGAAAGTGAGGGCATCAATATGCCCAATGGCCAAACAATAAGGTGTCACCAGCCAGAGGCCTATAAATATCTGGGCATATTACAGCTGGACAACACCAAGCATGAACATGTGAAGACTGTGGTCAGTAAAGAATACACACAAAGGGTCAGAAAAATTCTCAAAAGCAAGCTCAATGGAGGCAACACCATCAAGGCCATAAACACCTGGGCCATACCTGTCATAAGATATACTGCTGGCATTATAAATTGGACACAGGTGGAACTGGACAATTTGGACAGAAAAACAAGAAAACTCATGACCATTCATCATTCACTGCACCCTCGCAGTGATGTTGACCGGCTGTATCTGCCTAGAAGATCAGGGGGCAGAGGACTCTTGCAAGTAAAACAAGCAGTCAAAGAAGAAGAACATGCCCTGGCAGAATATATAAAACAAAGTGAAGAACCTGCTTTGATTGAAGTCAAAAATCAGAAACTCCTCAAAGCACAGCAGACAAAAAACCAGTACAAGAAAACCGCACTACAAACTAGAGCTGACAGCTGGCACAACAAAACACTGCATGGAAAGTTCCTTGACAAAATTGAAGGAAAAGCTGATAAAGAGAAGACCTGGCTCTGGCTCACGAATGGGACCCTGAAGAAGAAGACAGAAGGCCTGATCCTTGCAGCCCAGGAGCAAGCCATCAGAACAAATGCAATTAAGGCCAAGATCAAAAAATCAGCTGATGACCCAAAGTGCAGACTGTGCAAGGAAACCGATGAAACCATTGATCATATCCTCAGCTGCTGTAAGAAAATTGCACAGACAGACTACAAACAGAGGCACAACTATGTGGCCCAAATGATTCATTGGAACCTATGCCTCAAGTATCACCTCCCTGCAGTTAAGAACTGGTGGGATCACAAACCTGCAAAGGTTGTGGAAAATGAACACGCAAAGATACTGTGGGACTTCCGAATCCAGACTGACAAAGTTCTGGAACACAACACACCAGACATCACAGTTGTGGAAAAGAACAAGGTTTGGATCATTGATGTTGCCATCCCAGGTGACAGTCGCATTGAAGAAAAACAACAGGAAAAACTCAGCCGCTATCAGGACCTCAAGATTGAACTTCAAAGACTCTGGCAGAAACCAGTGCAGGTGGTCCCGGTGGTGATGGGTACACTGGGTGCTGTGCCAAAAGATCTCAGCCGGCATTTGGAAACAATAGACATTGACAAAATTACGATCTGCCAACTGCAAAAGGCCACCTTACTGGGATCTGCACGCATCATCCGAAAATACATCACACAGTCCTAGACACTTGGGAAGTGTTCGACTTGTGATTTTGTGAAATGAAATCCAGCATATCTATCTTGTTTGCTGTGTCATACAACGTCGTTGTGTCAATAATAATAATAATTATTATTATTTATTTATAACCCGCCCTAGCTCCCCAAGGGGACTAAGAGCGGTTTCCAGCAACATACAAATTGGCAAACATTCAATGCCAAAACGATACGTACTAAATTAGATCAAATACAATAAGGCAACCTAAGACTATATAAGACTAACCAAAGAATAACAAAAATTAAAACATAAATAAACATAATATAACATAATAAATCAGATAATATCAAGAGAACTAGGGGGAAAAAACCCAGCAGCTCTTTTGTAAGCCCACTGTATGTTCTGTGTGTCTTCCCAACATCTTGGAAGGGGATGTTGCTAACTAATAAGTAGTTATTCCATAAGGTCCAAGGTGTGTAAAGTGTTTATGCAACATTCCAGGGGGTTCAATAAAAAATAGTCTGAACTAAGGATGAAGTAAATATGGGCTCCCCAATGCATCCCTATGGAGACACAGAGTATGGAATTAATCATGTTGGGGTCTGGTTTTTGACAACATAACCACTTTAATTTTCATGACTCAATGCCATGGATTCCTAAGAGTTGTACTTTCATGAGACACTAGCACTATTTGGCAGAGAAGGCTAAAGACCTTGTCAAGCTACAGCTCCCTTGATTCTGTAGTAATGAGCCACAGCAGACCAAGTAGACCAAAACTGTCAAACTTTGTGCTAGCTCATACAAAAGATAGAAGACTTACCGTGGTGGCGAGGAAGCCCCTTTGCAACACTTCTCACTGCTTTGCCAACTGATGAAGCGAGGCCATGTCCTGCATGATCTAATGGGATATTTCTGGAGCTGTGGCTGAAGAAGAGCCCCAGTGTGGTAAGGGTCACCTCCCCCATCCCCTTGGTTTGATAAAGTGATAAGAGTGAAACTTTTGGGATATTATATTCAAGTCTGCCTAGAAGACAAGATGGCTAAACTGCGACTGCTTTACTTTGGACATATTATGAGAAGAGAATACTCACTAAAAAACCAATAATGATAGGTAGAATTGTTAGCTGCCCCCTGTACCTATATTGGAAGAAAGGTGGGTTAAAAATAAAGTAAATAAAATTAAAAGATAGAACGCTATAGAAGAGAAAGACAGCATGACAGATGGATAGACTCAGTTAAGGAAGTCACAATTCTGAGTTTGCAAGACCTGAACAGAGTGGTTGAGAATAGAATGACTTGGAAATCTCTTATTCATAGAGTTGCCATATGTTGAAGTCAACTTGATGGCAGTTGACAACAATACTTAGAAGGTAATCGGAGGCCCTTGTTCTGTTAAGATTCTGATCCATTCGAGTGTGGGGCAGAAATGCATTTTTCAATAGTATTGGATTTTTGATTCACCAGGGAGGGTCTTCTAATTTCTCCTACTGTTACTAGGGAAAGAAATTCCCCATCAGGATCATAATCCTAGACTATTAAGGGCTTTTAAGGTATCCTGACCTCAAGCTGGTGAGGCTTTAAAGGTTAATACCAACATCATAAAACTGAGCGTGGAAAGAAATGGTGTAGCCAAGAAAGGCAGTTAAAGGAAAATTCATGGAATCAAAGAAATGTGACATCTCACAGTACCATTAATCTTAAAACCTTGCTTAATCCTCAACCATTTAATATTTTAATGAATTCAATGTTTTGCATTTTAAGGTCTGTCTTTTAAAGGCTTGGAATTTTTAAAGAAACATTTTTGCTATATTCCATTTGCAGATATCATTCAACATGGGGAGTGATCCCCAACACAATAATGGTAGTAACAACAGCAGTTGCCAACAGTTTTTGCTGTTGCCACTGCTGCGGGTTTTTCTGTAAAGTTGAGCGCTGTCAGAGAAGACAATGGCTTTGCTTTATACTTGTGTCCTGAAATAACAATATGCGTAGGGCCGAGCGCACTGCTACAGATTATAAGAGAGGGCAGGTGGCACCAGGCTAAACCTAAACTGTGTCCTTGTATAGCTTCACAAAGAGAGAAGCAGATAACCCCTAATGAGTCTGAAAGACTGTCTGGCCCCTCGATGGTAGGGAAGGTTTCCACAGGTCAAGGCCCGCCAGGCATTGCTTTTAATTAAAATCTATGAAATAATCATTTGTAGAAGAAGAAACCCAGAAAAGAGGAGGCCTATCAGGCTTTTTCAGTCTAATTGCGAGACAGTTATGTCCACAGACTCCCACCTGCCATGGTAATACATAAGGGAAGTTGTGGGTCGATGGGGGTAGAGGATGAGGAGAGAGACAAAGACAGACGAGAAAAGGGGTGAATCTGAGGACATCGCAGCAAAATCGAGGTCACCGCTCGCTCTATCCCTTCTCTGCATCAAACAGGAACCAAAAACGCTTATTCCTTTTCCCGTCAGCTGGTCTTTGGCAGCTGCAGGGTTGATTGGGCTTCGTTTTGCATTTTAAGTCTAGCCGAACAATTTAGGAGACTATTAAATCAAATTATGAAATGAACAAATAATGAAATAAATGTTTGGGTCTTCCTTTCATTACTTGCAGTCACTGTTGCTAACATGTCACCACGAGCAATTACTCATCCCTTAAAAGCCAATAAAAAGAGAGGAGAGGAAGGAAATAGCATGACTCAACATCCAGTTTCATGCATTTTCTTTTTACCTCCAAATGAAAATCACCCCGTTCGCCCTCCCCCAACAAAGCCATCTGGAGGCCTGACATGTTTTGTGGGTGCCAGACATCAGGGGTGGTTTTGCTAATGCAACTCCCATTCATCAGTTGGTTCCAGAGGCATGTTACACTCTGTCTTACGTACCACATCTGGATGAATTAGGAATAAGGGTACATCACAAGCTAAAATGTTGGATGCATCTCAAATAATCAGCATTCCAGTTGTGCACACACAATACATAAATAACAGGCTGATATACTTGCCCTTAGGAGTCAGCAAGGAGCTCCTTCAAGGACCACACAGACAACTCTACTACCACTGGAGTGATAGGTGTACATCAACAAAGAGAGAATAAAAGCAAAAGAAGCAAAGTTATAAGGAGCATACAACTTCCTTGTTGTAACAAATCCATGGACTGCTGTCAATTTCTGGACAAATTCAAAGTGCTGGTTGTGACCTAAAAAGCCCTGTGTGACTCATGTCTAGAGATGGGAAGGCCTGGAAAAAAACTGGAAACATTGTGAGAGAAATGGGGGGAAATGAAAAAAAATGAAAACTTGGGGGGGAAACAGAAAAATCAATTTGCCCCAATTTTTCTGGGCTTACCCTGGCCCTCCCATTTCTACTCATGTCCAGACTATATGAAAGACCATATTCCCCCGTACAAGTCTGCTCGGCTTTTGAGATTTCTGAGGCCCCATCTACATTACCATATACAAATCCACATTATCTGCTTTGAACTGGGTTATATAGCTGTGTAGACACATATTATCTGCTTTGATAATCTGGATTATGTGGTAGTGAAGATCCAACCTCAAAGAAGCTCTTTTCTTCATCCATCACCATCAAAGCTATACCCAATAGGAACATGGGAGAGGTCCTTCTCAGAGGGCTGTTCTCAGGCTTTTATACTCTCTTCTAAAGATGTCAGCTTCCATCATAATTCATCTGACAAGTGAAAATACTATTTTGATTTGACAAATTTTCTAGTATTCACTTTTAGTAAGAAAAGGGTTTGGATAATGTCAGTATTTTAGTTTTTAATAGAAAAATATTTAAATTTATTTTAATTATATTAAAGGGAAGGTAACTAATGTTTGCGTGTATTATGAAATGAGATGCATCTCCTGTAGGCTGACTTCTTTTTAAAAAGTGAAAGAGACATCGAGAAGACATGGCTAATTAATGATGCACATATAGAAACAATTAATATAATTCAGATACAACTAATACATCTCATACTAAGGGGGAGAACTGTAGGTCTGCTGGTCAAATAATCGGTAATGTCTACCGTCATGCATCTCTCTTTTTATAGTTCTTCATCTTTACAGCAGATTTGAACTAGACTGTCCTGCAGATAGACAATATCTTCAGATAGAGATTTGTTCAGGGCTTAGAAAATTTGCTTTTGAGGCTGTTATCCACTAGCTACATTGGCAGAGAAAAGTAACAATATTTCCAAAGCTCTAGAAGTGTCCACTGTAAAATAGAGTTTATGACCATCCCAAGCATGTCTATGACAGCACCTTCCATGCTTTGAAACCCAGTTCTTTCCATCTGCCCTCTTGCCTTCAAGAACAAAGAAAGCAGCAAACACTCTGGTAAGCTCATAGTATAGAAATACTTGGTTTGACTCAGAGGATGCTTTTTTTTGCCAGGCATCTTCTTAGGAAGAATAATAATTTCAGGAGAAGTGAAAGATCAGAGAAGGTCCAGCTATAGATCTTGACCAGAAAGTGACAAGGTTATCAATTTTCAACTAACTGTCCAACCATCTTCTCTATCTGGAATGAGGGAAGGAGCACCGTTTTCTCCTTCATCTCAGCAAAAGGTTTCAGGCTAACATTGCTTCTTGGGTCTAAGCTGCACATGGCATTGTGTGGTTGCAGTTGACATGTCTGTTGTGTTGTTGTTGTTATTTCAATTGGCAGCCATGGAAACCTTCCCACTAGATTCAGTAGTAATTTTGCAAGGGGACCATTTTTGTTGGAGGAAGAATGTAGAGGCCATGCCAGGGGCCCAATCCCGTTTCCCTCCCCCGCGGCTCCTTAAAATATTAAAAACTACACATTAGTTGCAATCATGCAATTAGTGTCAGGTTTACTTTGGCTCTTAGTGTTGACCAGAAAACCTCTTCCATAAGTACGCTTCAGTCCAAGAATGAAGAGTCTGCTCACATCCATTTCATGATTTGCCTGGTTTCTTTTCAGCCTCTTTCTGTGCACAGATAGAAGGGGAACCTAAATGCTTTGAATGGATCATCATCTGGCTATCATCTAGGCAGATGATTTATAAATTGCACAGAGTCCTGACTCTGACATACCACCATATGGAGATTAGAGGAGCATCTACAGTGTAGAACTAATGCAGTTTGACACCATTGTAACTGGCACAGCTCTATGCTACATAATAATTTCAGTCGTAATTTTACAATGTTTTCAGCTTATGATGCCAAAGAGTCCTGATGCTTTATCAAACTACAAATCCCAGGTTTCCATAGCATTGAGCCATGGCAGTTTAAATGGTGGCAAAATGCATTAATTCTACAATGTAGGCCCCTTCCATGCAGCGTATAAAATCCACATTGAACTGGATTATATGGCAGTGTAGACTCGGATAACCCAGATCAAAGCAGATATTGTGAATTATCTGTCTTGATATTCTGGGTTATATGGCTGTGTGAAAGGGCTTTGGAGACAGCGATGGGTTAAGATTATATGGTTCCACTCTCACTCCCAATCCCCCCATATATATACACATGGGGCCAATTTACTGATGACCAGAATATGTAACATCTGCTTCTCAAAACCATAGTTTTTTTTAACAAATAATGAGATGGACTGTTTAGTTGTTCCCAAAACACTTGCTGGGACCAAATGCTAACCCAGTAGTAAAAAGCAATGGGTTTGCGCAGGCAATTTTTGGAGGGTCTGCTTTAATTTTAAAAAATGGACATGGAAACTGGCTTCAACTTAGGAACATTGCTTGCAATGGCTCAGAGCAGGGGTCCTCAAACTTTTTAAGCCGAGGGCCGGTCCACAATCCTTCAGACTGTTGAGGGGCCGGATTATCAACTGAAAAAAATACAAACAAATTCCAATGCACGCATATGTCTTATTTGTAGTGAAAAACAACAACAACAACAACAACAACAACAACAACAACAACAACAACAACAACAAGAATAATGAAAGAACAATACAATATTTAAAAATAAAACCAATTTTAATCAACATACATTTATCAGGATTTCAATTGGAAGTGTGGTCCTGCTTCTGGCCAATGAGATAGTCAAGTTAATTTCAGTCATTTCAGACTTTGGGTGAGCCTAAGTCTAAAATTTGTTTATTATTTATTTACTGCATTTATTTACTACATTTGTATCACACCCTTCTCACCCCAAAGGGGACTCAGAGTGGCTTACAAATTATATGTACATACAATATATTATATTATTAGCATAGCACAATATTAGCATTATATATTACTATATTGAACTATACCACTATACTGTAATATTATTAGTAATATTATATGTAGTATAGAATATATAATTAATATTATTATATGGTATTATTATTAGTGTTATATTGTATTACATTATAATATTATTATCAATATTATATGTATATACAATATATTATATTATAAAACTGAGGGCGGGGGCCAGGTAAATGACCTCGGAGGGCCGCATCCGGCCCCCGGGCCTTAGTTTGGGGACCCCTGGCTCAGAGGGACAATGTCATAGGATGGCCGACTTGTAAGTTTAGTTTTATGTGCATTCTATCATGAAATGAGACTCTGGGGAATTCTTTGCATTGTTGAGCATTAAAGGCTTACTTTCTCCTAAAGCAGTGTTTCTCAACCTGTGGGTCGCCAGGTGTTTTGGCCTATAACTCCCTTAAATCCCAGCCAGTTTATCAGATGTTAAGATTTCTGGGAGTTGAAGGCCAAAACATCTGGGGACCCACAGGTTGAGAACCACTGTCCTAAAGGAACCTAGTTGTTTCAGTCATCTGCAATTGTATCAAATTGCCAATTGCCATCATAGATCCTGCTAACTGGCTGAGATACGGGATGGGTATTTCTTTAAGTGGTGGTATCAAAGTGGGGGATCTCTCTATTTCCTACTCTAAAAAGTCTAATCTAGTCTCTTTCCCCATTTTAAGTTTTAAAAAATTCAAAGTGCTGTCGCAGACCTATTAAATCTTTCCTTCCTTCTTTCCTTCCTTCTGTAAATTTAATCTAGTTTTAGCTCCAGGTTTATAGTTTTTGCTGTTGTTTAGATTTTTTATTTTTAACTTGTATCTTCTTTTATGTTGTGGGTTGTATTTAGAGGGGCTGGTGAGGGTCTAAAAGATAAAATTTATCTATTTTAATAATATTCAGTGTGTGTATTTTTTTTTGTTCCTGGCTGAAAACAAGCAGCCTTTTAAACAAAACCAGAGACTGACAAACTAGGTCACTTAGTCTTTTCATTTCTGCTAATCGTAATTTTTGATTTATGTCCTGGAAATATCCATCTCTTGGCAATGAGCTGATAAGCAACAGAGAGGCAGGGAAAATATCTTGCAAAATGAGTGTAATTGTCAAAAGTAAAACTAAAAGAACAAAACAAAACCTAAAAAACTATAAAACTAGGACATCTGGCCATCCTCCCCCACTGCCTCAGCTCCAAAATTGCCGTGATGTGCCACAGTAATTTGAATAGGAGACAAGCTAGGAAAGAAGTAAATCAGGAGCAAAACTGGAAGAGAACAATGGCAAAATAACAAGGTTTTTCAAACCCCCCAGTGCTCAATATTCACTTCTAGCTGGGTTACTCATTTAACTATGAATGCTTTGCAAAACTGGGTTTCAAACAGAGTAAGAAGGAAATTATTAAACCTTGTGGGGCTGCGTTATCTTCAACATTAATCAGGGGCTGCAAATGTTGCAGGCACACTATTATTTATTGGCGTGAATCAATCTTTGTTGATAAGAGAGATAAAGACAGATTTGGTGTTTCAATCACTGCTAGGTTTACTGTACTCTTTGTGGAATGAAAGAATTCAAATGTTTTAATAGCCATATTATCTTTAGGGTGGCCACATGTCCTGTTGTACAGAGGACAGTTCTCTATCCAGACCAAGGGTGCATCTACAGTGTTTCGACAACACTTTAACTGCCATGGTTCAATGCTATGTAGTGGTGGTTTTACAGGAACTTTAGCCTTCTCTGCCAAAGAGTGATGAAGCCTCACACAGCTGAATAAAATCCCACATTATCTGCTTTGAACTGGAATATATGGCAGTCTAGACTCAGGTAACCCAGTTTAAAGCAGATATTGTGGGATTTTCTCCCTTGATATTCTGGGTTATATGGTTGTGTGGAAAGGCACAGTAGCCCTCCACATTGGTTGGGATTAGAAGCTCAGGCTCCCTGCAAAAATGGAAAATATGTGAATATAAATAAAAAAATAGCAAACACTATTGTTTTACACTTCTCTATGCATCTCTAGGTCCTTCAGTAGGATTATATCAGTAACTTCCACAAAGGAGAGTTATATATGTTTATCATATCCCCTATAGAAGGCGTTCCAACATTTCTATCTAATGTGGAACAACCATATTCAGCTCAAGCTTGCAAATGTAGGGTTGTGTTTGTGGTACCTTTTTCACACGGATGTGCATTGGATTGGATTGCAGAAAAAAAAATTAAAAACAGCATTTCAGACAAGTTTGTTTCTGGGTCCCAGACATTTCCAGTTAATCATGTGGGAAATATCTTCATTAGCAAACAGAAATATTTTATTATGGCGGGACATTTTGGCTCCCTCCTTCTTCAGCTGTTCTACATAAAAGTGAGCTATACCCAAGAAAATAGAGGTAATTATAGAATGCAGAAAATTAATAAAATATCCCTGAGTGAATGAATGTTAAATGTTAAGGTCATGAGCAATTAGTCTATAAATCCAGATGTTCTCTCTTTTTGCTACCATCTTTGTGTCCTAGTGTATTTTTAGTCCAGTCACCAACCAGACACTCTGTATTCAGTGGCATCATTAGGGCTGGTGTCACCCAATGCAGTTACTCATGGTGTCACCCCATGAACCTCCTCCTGTACCACACCATACAGAACCCTAAAAACATGCTAATGTTACTCATAAATTATTATTCTTGTATTTCACTGAATGTACAGTAATAACAAAATTCGCTACTATTGAAGGTGGAAATCAGCAGCCATGAAAACAATGCAGGCTTGTAGTGCATGCCAATGAAATAGTGTTGGCCCATGAAACAAAAAGAACCAGATACTACCATTGTTCCTTATTTAGACATAATTCCAGGTAGTCAAGAAATAAAGAACCAATGATTTCCACAGAAATTGCTCACAGGTATATGTGATTCAATTCCAGTGGAAACCATTGTTTCTTTTTCTCCTGATTAGCAGGAATTATGTATAAATAATGAACAATGATAACCTCTAGTTCTTTTTGTTTAATGATCCAGTTCTATGGAGGATGTTATATACAACACATTTTAAAGGGTGTGTATATATACACATATTGGCATATATAATAATGGAATGTATATGTTTTTAAAGAATATACTGTAGCTAATATTCTGTTGCTCTATACATTTGTATTTTTTTAGTGTGAACCCAGAAGATGTCCAATTGTAATAGAGACTGAAGCACATTAGGCTTTTAAAATAAATAAGAAGTAAACTAGTAACCACTTATCAGCAAATGGAGCTCTGCTTGCTATTTTTGTTTCTGCAAAAATGTATGACAGTCACTTTGGTGTCACCCCTTCTGATTGTGTCATCCTAGAGACACCACTACTGTAATTTTTTGAAATGGTTGCTCTGATTTTTTGGTGTGTTGTTTTGCTTACATGCTGTAGATGGCATCCTGGACATATATACTCAACAACATACATTAGATGGCATGAACTGCAGGTGATGTTTGTTCAAGATAGTGCATATTATGTCTTCCTGATGGCACACCTGATGCAGAACATGAATTCACCAGGATGTGGCCCAGGATTGCTTACTGATGGTTTGTGTATAGCTCTAACATAAAATTCAGACATCTCAGGACCTGCCTGCCTTTCTCCCCCAGGTCTCAGGGTAGGAAGAGGAATCTCAGAATGAGAGTACTGCCTTGAAAAGATGAGAACAACGATGTACTTTTTAGTCTGCTGCAAGCCACTAGAGGGAGGCAAAGGCAAGTCCTCCTCTGAACAAATCTTGCCAAGAAAACTCTGTGATCGGTTCACCTTAGGGTCGCTATAAGTCGGAAATAAATGGAAGGCATGTAACAACCAAACAACAAAACAACCTTGAGTCCCAAAGTGAAGAAAAGGCAGTGATTAATTGATTACTATCTGGTCAGGTGCCTCTGATTACTGAAGCCTGAACTCTACCCCCAATTTGGATTGTGTTAATCGGTGGTTGTCAACCTATGGGTCCCCAGGTGTATTGGCCTACAACTTCCAGAAATCCCAGCCAGTTTACCAGCTGTTAGGATTTTTGAGAGTTGAAGGTCTGGGGACCCACAGGTTAACAACCACTGGTTAACACAATTAACTGATTAACACTGATGTTAATAGAGAGTAATGCTCTCTATAAGGTAACAACTGGAAAGAGGTGCAAATGACTGAGACAAAGAGCTAGCAGCAGAAGCAACTGATGGCTTTCATAGCAGTAAAGTAATAAATCCATTCAAGAGTTTGTTTTGCTGCAAAAAGGCTTCCAATGTGCTAACTCTATTGAGGAGATATGGTTCAGCACTTGGTTAGCTCTTTTGTGCAGACCCCATAATCTTCAAGCAGTGGCAGCTGAGGCATACTGGTGACCCTGGCCATGGAAGAGGGAGGATGCAGAGAAGCTGTTAGGGGAACGTCATGACTGAACAGCAAATTGCCAGGAGAGAGACGTTGTTGCTTGGCCATCCTCTACAGGCTGTGCATTTTATCCCAATCCAGCACTCGCATGTTTTCTCCAGGAGGCTCTTTTTAAAAAGAGAGAGAATGGAGCTTCCTGTGATGCCCAAAGCAGCAGGGAAGTGGGGCGAGATTACCATTTTGTCTGCTGGCTTATAAACTGCACTGCTTTGATGTACAATGAGAGGCTTTTTTCCAGATTCTCTAAGTTTAAGAAGGAGCTATTACCTGGGATAACAGGGTATCTGAGGCCACTGGCTTTGTGGATTTTGGATAATATGTAAAAACAGGATTTGGATGTATAACAAGATTGACTGTCCTGTTTTTAAGTAGCTTTTTGTTCATAAGGATTTGCATGGTTTTGATGATGCACTCACTGAGTCCTATAATAACATATTTGTCCAACAGTTTGAATGTCTTTCTCATTCTACTAAGGCACCTACAGAGTTTAGTACCTTGGTCTAGAAGATAAGACTCAGTATCATCTATCCTCCATGGAATACTTAATCCTCTCTATTCTGTAACTGCCTCATTGGCTAAGGATTATTTTATTTCACTGCAACTGACAAAAGCAGAAGTTGAAATGTTCTGCAGCAATATGCAAATATTCTTGTTTTGTTTGTCACTCTAACACTGTGTGGATGTGTGTATCTATTAGCATATGTAATTTCTATTCAAATCTTTATCTTATTTTAGAGGGAGATGTTCCATTCTTATCAGCATTACATTTTCCTAATGTTTTGGTAGAATCTCTTTTCCTATAGTTTGAACCCATTACTTTGTGTCCTAGTCTCTGGAACAGCAAACAAAAAAATCTTGCTCCCTCTTCAACTGCCTTGGCCAATGATCCAGGGTTCTGGAAGCTGATGTCCAAAAGTTTGGGAAACACTGATCTAGATAATAAACTCCTATTGATAAACTCCTACAATACTATTGACAGTGTTGACTTATGTTTACCTTATGGTCTACTAAGGACCTCTTCACACGTCCCTTTTACACCTGCAATCGCTGGCAAAAGAGAAGGTGCTCAGGGTGGCTTGGGGTGCCCCACTTGTCCTCCCTCCTCCACTCATCACAGGGAGGGGATGGGAGAGGGTGCTTTGGCACCTTTTTCCCTCCCCCATTAGATAGCAGAAAGAGCATCAGCACGCATTGCCCCGCTGCCCTTTCTTCCATCACGTGGCAAAAGGATGGAAGCTCCATCAGAGCTACCCATCAGAGCTACCCATGGTAGCTCCATCAGAGCTACCCAAACTACACTTTCCTCCACGTAGTGGAAGACAAAGTGACTTTTGACACTTCTCCCCCACTTTGGGAGGAATGTGGGCAGGGTCTGCCATGCGTCTTGTGACAGCACACAGCAGACCCCATCCTTGCCGTGCATAAAAATAGCAAAACTGGGCAAAAATGCCCCATGTAAAGAGGTCCTAAGACTCCCAAATCCCTTTCACATATACAGTTGCCAATGTAGATGGCTCCCTCCTATATTTGTGCATTTCATTTTTTCTGTCTAAGTGTAGTACCTTAAATTTATCTCTGTTAAAATTCATTTTGGTATTTTTGGCCCAACTCTCCAATCTGTTCAGGTCATTTTGAATCCTGGTCCTGTTTTCTGGGGCATTCACTACACTTCCTAACTTGGTGTCATCTGCAAATTGGTAAGGATGCCCTCTATAAATGTCCAAGTCATTTATAAAGATGTTGAATAGCACTGAGACCAGGACAGAACCCTGTGGCCTCCCACTGGTCACTTCTCTCCAGGGTGAAAAGAAACACCCTTTAGGTTTAGCCATTCAACCACATAACAGCTGTGAGAATATCATAAGGAACCCTGTTGAAAGTCTTACTGAAATCACAACATTCTGCATCCACAGCATTCTCTTCAACCACCAAGCCTGTAACTCTCTTAAAAAGGGGATAAGATTAATCTGGCATGATTGGTGTTTGAGAAACCCATGTTAACCTTCAATGATTACAGTGTTCCCTTTTTAAATGCTCACAGGCTGTCTCTTTAATGATCTGTTCTAGAATCTTTCCTGGTATTGATGTCAAGCTGAGTGGGCAGTAATTGTTTGTGTCCTCTATTTTTCATTTTTTGAAGATAGGGACAATATTTGCCCTCCTCCAGTCTGTTGGGACTTCTCCTTTTCTCCAGGAATTCTCAGAGATCGTTGCCAGTGATTCTGAGAATGCTTCTGCCAGTTCTTTTAATACCCTTGGATGTAATTCATCTGGCCCTGGAGACTTGATTTCATATTGGCCCAGCTAATCTTTCAAATCTTGAATGCAAGCTGTAGACTTTCTAGTTAAGCTTAGTTTCCAGAATAATATTAAGCACTAAACATTGGAATGTAGTGGTCATTACCCAAACAAATTCAGGAACCAACTTGTCCATAGCCACCATCTTGGTTCTCTCAACAAAGGTCTTGAGACCTGGCCAGATTCTGTGATGACTAAAAACCTAGCCCAGGACAAAATCAGGATTGTGTAATACAACTTTCTGCATGCAGGGTGATACATTAATTTTACTATGCAACCCTTGTGTTGAAACATAGCATTGCACAACTGATTCAAGGCAATGCATGTACAAGATATGCAACCCACCATGCAAAGCATATCCACATAAAATGCACAGTACACATCCTTACACTATGGTACTACAAGCTTGAACTGGGTTAAGTCATTCCATGTTAGATTTCAATATTCAGTAGCTTCCATTGGGAAATGTAAAGAAAACTGTAAGACATAAACCATATTTAAACCCTAGAGCAAGGATATGCTTGTTTAAATTCTTTTCTGTCATAGGAGAGAATAAATAGTAAAATCAGTGTTTTCTCTGATGTGGAAATCCCTCAAAAACTGCAGTTTTTGAAGAGGTTCTGATGAGGGTGGAATCTGACCCCAACCACTTGAGGGCAGTGGTGAGGTAGCAAAGGATCATCCTTGGCTAACCACCAGTCCATTAGGGAGATGTCAAACTCCATAATCTCCAGAAACTGCCAAAAGGTTCCTGATGATGCCTGCATTATCCTTTATCCATAGGACTGGAGTATGGTGGGGATCTACGTGAAGATCATCATCATGTTGAGAAGAGGCAGGACAGAGCCAAGAAAGCATTGTAATCTACCGCTATGTCGAAAAGAGCTTGTGATAACAATCCTTCCTGCACATTTCCATGACTGAGCCATGTAATGGTTGGTGGGATGCAGGTGGATGTTAAGTGAGGATCACCGCTGATAGGTCAGAATTATTTCCAATGTATGGCAATCCTAAAGCAAATTTATCACAGAGTGTTAGGATGCTGGGAGTGTGGGACTTGATCAAGGTGGATTTCCATTGCAGAATGGGGAAGTGAATGCTGGTCTCCACGGTCATAGTCCAACACTCAAAACACTACACCATACTGGCTGTTATGTCAGAACAATGATAGACACTTGGCTTCCTGCCCTAGTTTCTACCAATATGGCCTTTGTGGGAGCAGAGGGAAGCTGAGCAAATATCATCCCATAATGATGCACATTCTCAGAGACTTTCCAGTAGTCCTGGGTAGATGACAACTTTGCCATGTGACACGCTATCAAAATGTAGACAAAAATAATTCTTAACTTCCCCCTGTCTTGGATTTAGTAGGGAGACAACATCTTCTCCCTATCTCAGCTACACCCCTGAATGAATATATTGTGGAGTATTTGTGGAGAACCAATTTCAGCAAATGTATAGACTCTAGTGTGCATAAGATTGAATCTGTTTGTGTTTAAGTTGCCACAATACTCTTATTGTTCTTGCTGCAACAGATGAATGTGACTAAATAATTTGTGTTGTGATTTTTCTCATTTTTCATAATGGTTGTACCCACTACTTTCAGAACTATGAGGCATCAAATGAAAATCATTTGTATTCCAAAAAGGAACATTTGCCTGACTATTTTAAAGTTTCAATTAGCTTGTCTATGGGAATGTGTTTCCCTGTAGTCTGGTATTTTAATGATCTAGCAAGCAGACATTACTTCTAACATTTTAAATAGATAAATATTAGCATGTGTACTATCCAGATGAATGCACACCGCTAGCTGTAGGGCTGGATGATTTTGCCACCACAACAAGACCACAGTGACTAAGGATGCTAAGTACATCTATTTAAGCTATTTAAGCTATGGCTTACACTAA
The DNA here is from genome assembly GCF_035594765.1 of Anolis carolinensis. Classification (NCBI taxonomy): domain Eukaryota; kingdom Metazoa; phylum Chordata; class Lepidosauria; order Squamata; family Anolidae; genus Anolis; species Anolis carolinensis. Next base: position 348,430,369 of record NC_085841.1, read on the forward strand.
AGGTGGGGATTCGTTTTGAGTTAGTGCCCACATTCAGAATCAAATATATTCTTGGGACCCATTTCATTGGTGACTGTGACCAAAGCTACCATCATAGTTTAACTTAAGTATTTTAATGCAGATAACCAGGCTCTGAGAGAAGAAAGATTAATGGGGCAGCTGGTACAAATTATCAGGGCCCAGAAATCTATCTTTTCAGTCATAGAGTTGTCTATTGTTTTTAACATCCCTCAAAAAAATCAGTGAATTTCAAAGAAAATAATGGTTTCAAAATTTGAAATCCCTTGCAATGATTTCTAGCTAGTCTGCCAAAGGCTCAAACATGCCACTGGGCAGGCCAGGAAGCAAACCTCCTTAGAAGTTGCTCCCACAGCTGCCAAGCAAAGTGGCTCAACTTGGGAGCAAAGCAGCTCAGACTTGCCTCCAGCTGGGCCCTGCTCCAAATAGCTCCAGTTACAGGACACGTTCGCTGGTGTCATCTCTTCCACCCACTGCCCCATACAGCCACTCTGCTGTCCTACTCCATAGGCATTAATGTGAGTGTAGGTACTTAGGAGGCTCTCTGGGCAGCAGGTTTCCAGAGCTTTCTCCCATCCCAAGGAATTCACAAATGAAAGAAGTAAGAGAAGATCCCCTTCCTCAAATTCCTTCACTTCATGCACCTTGGGGACCTTCTTTTCTGATTGCCCCAGTGACACCACCCTGGGCATCAAGTGCTCACCAGGCCAACCAATTAGGCCCACAGTCACCAGCAGCCAATGCCCACCACCCTTGTCAGCTGTTGCTAAACAGCTGGAGCAGGGGGAAATCTAGGGGGTGGGGAGTTCCCCAGGGCCAACATCTGCTATTGTTGGTTCTGAGGAAAGGAATTTAAAAACTCCTAAAACTGGATGAGAGATACAAAAGCTGGGCTACTATCTAATTATGGTGTTATAGGGGAAACAGTGCGACCATCTGAAGAAGTCCAGAGAGACAAAAATGGGCTCCAGGATGGCCAGATTCAGCCTCAGGCACAACAGTTGTCCACTCCTGGCTTAGAGTCTATGCATTCTAAGTGTTCTTTCAGCCCCCATTCTAATTTGAAGATTAACTAGCTGCGCAGGGAACAGACCGGAGACTATATAGTTGAATCAAACAGGAATTTATTAACTGACAAGAATTTTAGATTTTCTTTCCTCCTGAATCTCTCAACAAAGTCTTTATGTGGAGAGGTAAAGTCTTTGAGAGATAGACAGTTCTGGCCGAACTGAGGCTCTTGAATCTTTATTTCTTCTTATTGTCTCTTTTTTGTATGGTGTTCAACTATCTCTAAGATGGTCTCAGTATTTAACTCTGAGTGGACTACAGATCTGTCTGGACTTGAATACAACTCATACAGCTCCGACTGGACGTGCTATTTTGTAGACCTTCTGACTTTCCTCTCTCTTCACCTTCCAATCACAAAAAGGCTGACTCTTCCAGAAGTGCTTTGCCTGAGTCTCTGCCCCTGAGGGGATTTTTAAAGGGGCAGGGCGATGGAGACTTCAAATGCAAAGAGGCTGTCTAGACTGATCTACTAGAAACTGTACATAAAATATTAATCCCTCTAACTAAAAAGGGCTTAACTAGGGGTAACCAATGAAGGTCTTCATGGGGCATAACACTAAGATCCTTGACAGTTGCACTATATAGTTTTAAAAGCTGATTACAGTGACTAATCATGCTACAAAGAAAAAACCCCAAGTGCGTATTAATGTGTCAAAAGTGAAGAAATGTTCCATCTTAGCAAAACACCATACATAGCCGATCCACTATGGTATGATGATGCATGTGTATGTCTTTCTTCCATAACACACAAACATCCTCTCCATGACTTACTAAACAGCCCCTGAGGTTCCTTCATGACCATTTCATGCTTTGTGAAGAGAAGGCAAGATCCCAGAAGAACCTGGCACTGTCCCCCGGCAAAGCACCAAATAAATGTTATAAGTGTTAGTTCTACTGAGGTTCTTTCAGAGGTTTCAGCACTCCTGTAATAATTTTGCATTTAGCAACAGAAACATAACCAGACACTTCTGTGATTCTGCCTGTTCTCCATAAATCATGAAAGTAGGGGGCTTCAGGAGCAACTTAATAAGTCAGGAGATGGATCAGGCTAGCATAGATCTGCATGCAGATCTATTATGCTTCACTGAGCCATACTGGATTGCAGCCAGTATGTATGAAAAAAGATATTCTGCTTTCTGCACATCTGTAACAATCTCATTAAAATTCTATCATTAAGCAAGCAAACCACTAATAAAATGCCTCAGTTAGTTTTATGAGGCATGTCTGTAATTCTATGCACAGCTACTTACTGTAGATATTGAGATTGGTTCAATTTGATTTCAGGCATGGTTTGAATACAGAAATTGCACTATAAGATTATCTTTGCTGAGTGAAAAAGAAAAGAACGAGTCAGATTGAAAGAGTTGGGGAAGACAGATGGTGGAATAGTCTTTTTGATTCCATGGCTCTCTTCATGGTGGTCCCACAATGATTTTTCTTTTATGTTCAGTATCGTATATAAATCAGGTCTATACCTGAGTTCATACTTGGATCTGATATCTTTCATGCTACTAAATTACACCATTTTGATACCTTCTAAATCCTTCATGAAACCACAAATCCCAGGCTTCTAAGGATGATTCTTTGGTTTGAGAAATTTGATCTATCCCCTTGTTTCAGGCCCCTTCTGCACTGCCATATACAATTCAGATTATCTGCTTTGAACTGGATTATCTGGCAGTATAGACTAATATAATCCAGTTCAAAGCAGAGATTGTGCATTATCTATTGTATAATCTGAATTATATAGCAGTATAGAAAGGGCCTCAGAGGCAATGTCAGGTCAAATTATTTGCCATTGGTTATCCAATGGGGCAGTACAAAAAGCCTTTGGCATCCCTAACCTCTTCTTTCTTTCATTTCTGGTTGATGCTACTGGCCAGAATGCTATTGGTATTTTATGCATTCATACGTTTCTTACAAAAGGAGGTGTATACTTTGTCCAATGAGGAACTCCGACATTGTTGTGGAGGGGGCTTACTCATGCTGTGCCATAGAGCATGCAGAAATATATTTGTGCAAAAACATATTTCATGGCGCATAAATCAATATTAAGTTGCACATTTATTTCTACAAATGTTGCGTTGGTTCAGTTGTACAATGTTGCCATCCAGCACAAGATTTGCAGCGCATAATTAATGCATAACTCCACATGTGGAAATGTATGACACTCTGACATAGGATCTTGGTCACTTTAATTCACAATATGGAAATTCTACCACTAATACAACATTTCAGGCTTGTGATATTCCTATATCCTGGTAGGAAATTGTTGAAGGTTGTAGATATAAATAAATAGAAACTTTACCACAGTTTCTGAATCAGGATAAACCTTGCCATATAATAAGGTGTCACTCAGGCTTGTGTAACAAGTAACAGTATCTTTACTTCTGTTCAAAAGATCAAACAGGGCAACAATATATATAGCAGTCTTTTTGAATTCACACAGAGAACATAGGGAATAAACAGTCCCTTTATACAGTCTTTAAATATGCCTCATTTGCCTTATAAATAATCAGGCTTTGGAGAGTATGGCAGCCATTTCCTTCCTGGCCATTTTCAATCAGCAGCTCTCCTCACTCTCTAAGATGAAAGTGGCAGTTAAAACCATTTGTCTCAGTACCAAGCTGGAGACAGCAGCCAATCAGAATTCTGGCTCCTGGCTGGCTCAGCCAATCAGCTGTCGACACATCACATCATGGTGCCTCTTTTACAAATCCTCACAGAAATGGTGTATATGTACATGGGTTATAAGATTTCATTTGAACATAAGAAGGAATATCTTAACAGTCAGAGCTATTTGGCAATGAAACTAATTGACAAGAAAGGTGGAAGGTCTCCTTTTCTGGACATCTTCAAAAAGAGGTTGGGTGGCTTCTTGCTAAGGATGCTTTAGCTGGAAATGCTGCACTAAGGAGGACATTGGACTTTGTGGTCCATGAGGTCCTTTCCCACACATGTACAAACTCATTTGTGTATTTAGAATTCTGCATACAGTCAGTCTCCAAGTTACAAACATCTGACTTATAAACAACTCACAATTAAGAACAGGAGGGAGGCCCTTTTTACACTGCCATATAAAATCCAGATTATCTGCTTTGAACTGGATTATATGGCAGAGTGGGTTCATATAATCTAGTTCAAAGCAGATAATGTGGATTATATGGCAGTGAAGAAGGGGCCTGAGACAACAGAATGTGAGAGAAATCTACCCCTAGAAAGGGAAATTCACTTCTGGAAGAGTTTTCATGGGGAAAAGGTGTCTCCACTGAAACTTTATCACCAATCCTTGTTTCTAAAACAAGCAATTTTTTTCAAAATTCAATTCTCACAGAGACAGAAAGTGAGATGAAATCTTCTGAAGATGGGCACAGACAGCAAAACAAACCCAGAGGGGTATTAACACTTACCTATGCTATCCAAAAAGTGTGTGTGTGTGTGTGTGTGAATGGCTGAAGTTACTTTAAAAATGTACTTGTTCCAACATACAAACAAATTCAACTTAAGAACAAACTTACAGAACCTCTCTAGCTTGTAACTTGAGGACTGTCTGTATTTGTAAATGACTTTTTTCCCTACTATTTGAAAATCAGCACTCTGAATAATTGTTTGTGAGAGAAACTGAAAAAGGATTTTTGTTTTTTGTAAAAAAAAAAATGGGTGGGTGTGCAGAGCGGAGGAGGGGAAGAAGATTCTGAAAACAGAAGTTTAAGATTTCTGCTCTGCAGTGGCCTGACTAAGCAGCAGAGAACAGGCGTCGGGAATAATGTTCACTAGCAGGCATTCAGTTTCAGTGTTTCTGTGCTTATTGAAAACATCTGTCAGAAACAGAAGAGGTTTTGTTTTGTGGGCACCTCAAGCCTCTGAACTGCCAGCTGCTAATTTGTGAAGTTATGGGTTGTTTTCAGATGAGCCCACCTATTTTTTTTTCCCCAAGTCTTCAGATTTTATAGATATGGGTTATATGGATGAGGGAGTCATAGGGTTTATTCTGTTGTTGTTTTTTTCATTTGCAACAAGACTGTTCGGCAGCTTGAAAAACAAAGCAGGATGGTGCCACTTGGGTTGTCTCCTAGGCCTGGCCATTCCTAGTTTCCAAGACCAGATGGGATCTGGTACAGCAGAATAAAGTCCACATCTTATAATGACTGGCTGCATTATGAGATCTGCATGGGTTTGAGGGTTCCTGTGAGTTTTGAAATGTTGTGGAGACACAAGACTTTAGTTTGCCTGGCAACATGAGGTGTGTTAAATGGAATTCACAGCTCTGTTCTTAGATCCAACCTGTTATGCCTAAACTTTTATCAGATGTCCTGGGAATATTTTCTCTATTAAAGAATAGGATAAAATATGTATTAAGACCTCTGAAATCATCAGGAACTTGCAGGTAGGCATGGGGACAATCTGTGAATTTGGCTTCTTCCATACTTTCCGTTCCTCCAAATAAAGTTTCCATCCCTACAAAGAACAAAGAAAAGCAATTGTTTAATAAATTCTTCAGAAATGAACTGACACAAAATTAGCCCACATCTGTGCTAAATATGCATACCAACATGTCATGGAGCCAGATCCCAGGGCTGAATTTCCAAGCCCTGAATCTGACTTCATAACATAAAACAACCCTGCAAGCACCTGGCGGGAGAAGATAAAATGAGCCTGGGAACTCAGAGTTGAAAGTATAAACAATTATAATTGCTGTAGTGTGTGGGAATAGAAATCATGGTAGAAATGTGATCCCGAAGGTGGGGTTTGATGATGATATTTGCGTGTGATATTACGTTGCATCAGAAGTGATAAAATTAGATGTATGTAAACATTAGGTCATTCTCGACTTTTCCAAAGTCATGTATTCTTCAATAAAGATTGAATTTGAGAGCAGCTATCTTTGATCTGCGTTCAGACTGGTCCTTTGAAGTGAGCCTGACATTAAAGTCGAGAATCCATTTCTCACCCTCCTGCGGAATTCGCAGTGAAGTGATAATGAGTGAAGAAGGAGATCAAAGCCCAAATGGGGCAGAGAGGCCTTTGCAAGGGGCCCGGCCGAAGAGAGAAGAGACGCTGCAAGCCATAGCTTCCTCTACGGGGTACCCCAGGCCGAACGGCGTGACCCAGAGAATCCCCAGGGGAGGAAGAGGCGTCTCTGCGGCTGCAGAAACCAGTTGGGGATCTGGAGGAAGTATGCCGGAGACCGTGGCCCTGCGGTTATCCATCCTGGAAACTAATTTATCCAGGCTGTCGGAAACCGTGGGGAGATTGGTGCCATTATTGGAAGAGAATCTCCAAAAGGAGCCCAGCCGATATGGCGCCGAGAGAGAACCAAGTAAAGAAGGAGATTTGAGCCAGAGGGGCCAGCGAGCGTCAACGCAGAGTCCCGTGGCGGCAAGGGACGAGGGAGATGAGGAATACTGGCGGGAGCTGGAGTTCCGGGACAGAATGGCGCGAGAAGTGGAGCGTCAGCGAGCCCTGGGAACTCTGAGGCCGCCATCTCCAACAGAGCTCCCAACCCCCCGAATGGGCGTCGGGGTGGAAAGGCCACTGGGGCCAGGGATCGGGTCCAGTGGATTGGCAGACGAAGGCGGAGAGGAGCGGGGGATCCAGGAAGAGGAGGAGGATGTGCCGTACGACGAGGAAAGGCGAGATGAGGGGGCTACAGCAAGGCCAGTATGCGGATGGGCGGAAGAGCCGACAGCGGCGGCAGACTTTCGGGAGCCGCATAGAATGACCACCGGAGTGGGGCGCGGCGTGTTCCAAGGAGCCGCCCGAGGAAACCTGATGCAACCCTTCCCCATGCCTCCCAGACAGCATCAACGGGCTGCAGAATGGATGCCTAGAAGGGAAGATCTCAAACTAGAATACGGAGGGGAATCAGATGAACTGAACTTTTTTCTAATTAGCATCAGAGGATACATGGAAGACAATGCACACACATTCCCCTCCGAGGCAAGCAGGGTTCGAGCCATCGGCAACACACTAAAGCGAGGAGCAGCCAGCTGGTATGTGCAGCTTCATGCCAGACGCGACCCATGCCTGAGGTCAGTGCCCCGCTTCCTCGCCGCACTGGAAAACCGGTTCAGAGACCGGCTAGAGCAATTGAGGGCTCGAGACCAGCTGAAAGGAATAAAGCAGAGGGACAAAACAGTGCCCGAGTACGCAGAGGAATTCCTTCACCTCGCGGAAAGGGTACCAGAATGGTCTGAAGTGACCAAAGTGGAATTATTTAAAGAGGGACTACGCCCCGAGATTTTCAGCTGGGCAGCGCACAGAGACGACCCCGAAACGCTCCAGGGATGGATTCAACTAGCGGGGCGCGTCGAATCCACCCTGGCCCAAGTAAAGCGCTTCAGGAGCGGCAGCGGCCAGCAAAGACCGGTGGCGAGGGGTCGAGGAGAAACGAGGAAGCAGGAAAGACCCGGAGGGAGGCCGGGGATTCCCTCCAGAGGAGACGACAACAAACCTAAACCGGGATGCTTTGTATGTGGGAAGACGGGCCATCGAGCAGCAGAATGCTGGGCCCGGAAGGGGGAGCCGCCAAAAGCCCCAAAGCCCAAGCCAGCAACCGGGAGGCGCGCGGAAGAGGAGGTGCAGGCCCCAGAATCTTCAGAAAAACTGGTGAGTCGGGACAACCGCATGATAGTAGTGCCAATCTGCCTCTCAGGGCTAGAAAATCGGGCCACCTGCAAGGCATTTGTGGATTGTGGGTGTTCTAGAAATATTATAACCCCGGAGTTAGCAGGAGCGCTGAAATGCCAGCAGATGGCGCTTGACTCCCCAATTGCATTTTCGCAGCTAGATGGATCAGTCGCTGCTGGGGAAGTATCTACAAAGGAAATACGGGGAATCCCATGTAAAATAGGCAAATGGGAAGGAAGAATATCCTTTGTGATAGCCCCTATTGCCACATACCACGTAATATTAGGGATACCATGGCTCGAACAGGCAAATCCTGAAGTAGATTGGAGAGGAAAAAGCCTAGCATTCAAAGAACAGCAGATGCAATGGGAGATAAGCAAAATTGCAGAAGAGGAGGACGAGGAAGATGAAGCAGGGGAAATAGACCCACAGCTATTGCCACCTGAATACAGAGACTTTGTGGATGTTTTCAATCAGAAAGAGGCCAGTAAATTGCCTCCCAAAAGGAATATAGAAGTAGAAATTGAAATAACCCCAGGAGCAAACTTACCCAAACCAAAAGTGTATCCCATGTCTGTGCAGGAGAAGGAGGAATTGAGGAAATACATTGATAAAAACCTGGCGCGAGGCTTCATTAAGCCATCCAATTCTCCTCTCGGGGCCCCAGTGTTATTTAGGAGAAAGAAAGACAACTCCCTAAGATTGTGCATTGATTATCGAAATTTAAACGCAATTACTAAGGACAATAAATACCCTATGCCCTTAGTCAAGGATTTAATTACCGTATTGAAGAAAGGGAGCATATTTACTAAACTGGATTTAATTGAAGCGTATCATAAATTAAGGATCAAACCGGAGGATACTTGGAAAACTGCATTTTCCTGCGCATTCGGCCATTTTGAATACGAAATTTTGCCTTTCGGGTTAAAAAACGGAGGCGGCTGCTTTATGCAGCTTATAAATGAAATACTACACCCGTTATTGTACAGAGGGGTATTCATATTTCTTGATGATATCTTGATTGTAACTGAAGATAAGGAAAAGCACGTAAAATTGGTCCGGGAAGTTTTGCAGAGACTAAGAGAAGCAAAGCTGTACGCAAAACTGTCCAAATGTGAATTCAATAAAACTCAAATTGACTTTCTGGGGTATCGGATATCTCCAGAAGGGTTAGCTATGGATCCAGCTAAAGTAGCAGATGTGAAAGAATGGGGAGTGCCTCAAACAAGGAGGCAATTACAATCATTTCTGGGGTTTGCAAATTTTTACAGACCCTTCATAAAAGGTTTCGCGCAAATAACCGCACCCCTTACAGAACTTTTAAAAACGAAAGGGAAAGGGGAGACAGCAAAAGTGAAAGCTCCTGGCGCCAAACTGAGTTGGACGCCAGAATGCCAAAAGGCATTCGAAAACTTAAAAGAATGCTTCACTGAAGGACCCATCCTAAAACACCCCGATATCAGGAGCCCTTTCATAATCCATTGCGATGCCTCAGACTGTGCGTATGGGGCAGTACTACTGCAAAAAGATCAAAATGGGAACTTAAAACCCTGTGGATATTTGTCACGGAAGTTCAGTGAAACTGAAAAAAGTTGGCCAATATGGGAAAAAGAGGCATTAGCCATATTAAAAGCCTTAGAATGCTGGCGACACTTCCTCGAAGGAAGCGGAATCCCATTTGAAATTTGGTCTGACCATAAGAACCTACAGTATTTAAAGTCTCCTAGAAAATTGTCCCCCAAACAAATTAGATGGGCGCAATACTTCAGCAGATTCGATTTCCAATTAAAGTTTTTTCAAGGGAAGCAGAACGTCTTGGCAGATGCTCTTTCACGCATGCCTCAACACGAAGGCATAACCACAGCAAAAGAGGGGACAATATTCTCTGACAAACAATGGGGCTTAGCTGTCAGGACAAGAGCACAAACCCAAAAGGAGGACACGGCTTTTGTTGAACTCGGCGGGGAAGAAAACTGGGGAAATGAACTGAAACAGTCTTATGAAGGAGATCAATGGATCGCGTCCAACGCAGAAAAGGGGGAACAGAAGGGGGGATTTTGGTTTGTAAACAAGAAACTGTATATCCCAGCAATATTAAGGATTAAGATTCTGCATCGTTTTCACAACAACCAGAGCGCTGGTCATACAGGAATTACAAAAACAACAAAGGCAATAGTAAAACATTGTTGGTGGCCAGGAATGAGGAAGGACATAAAGAATCATGTTGTTCAATGTGATGATTGTGCCAGAAATAAATCGGGAGGAGGGAAGCCTATGGGATTGTTACAAACAGTAGCGGAACCTACCAGACCTTGGGAATGTGTAGCTATGGACTTTGTGGGAGAACTGCCGGTTAGCAAAGGACATCGTTATATTTGGACAGTATTAGACCTGTTTTCTAAACAGGCCCACTTTATAGCGCTGACGAAACTACCATCGGCTGAGAAACTAGCTGAATTGTACATAAATCATATTTACAAACTACATGGATGTCCCAGTAGAGTAGTCAGTGACAGAGGAGTACAGTTCACAGCAAAATTTTGGGAAAAATTCTTGGAAATGCTAGGAGCAGAAAGGAGTCTAAGTTCTGCTTTTCACCCCATGACAAACGGGGCGGTAGAACGTACTCAGCAAACGCTTGGGCAGTTCCTTCGAATGTACTCTAACATGAGACAAAATGACTGGTCTAGGTGGTTGGCTTTTGCGGAACTAGCCTTTAATTCAACTATACATTCAGCAACAAATAAAACCCCCTTTGAAGTAGTTTACGGGTATGAAATACAGCCTTTACCCCAGTTGCCAAGGTGGACAGAAAATGAGGAAACAGAGGCAGGGAAATGGAAAACGCAAATGCTAGAATGTTGGAGTCAAGTGACTGCATCCTTAAAGGAAGCACACAAAAAGTATAAAGCGTTCGCAGACAGAAAGAGGGTGGAAGGCGATAAATTAAATAAAGGAGATCTAGTGTGGTTAAGTACCCAAAACATCAAATTGGGGCTACCTTCAAGAAAACTGGGCCCCAAATATATTGGACCATTCAGAATACAGGGTGTTATCAATGAAGTGACTTTCCAGTTGGCATTGCCAAAAAGTTTAGGGAAAATACACCCAGTATTCCATCGCAGCTTACTGAAAAAGTATATGGGGACTTTGGACAAAATGGACACATAGAGTTATTGTTTGATTTGTTTCAGAACTATGATGAAAGAAGAACCGAAGAGGAGGACGAAGAAAACGAGGGCGCCATGTCATGGAGCCAGATCCCAGGGCTGAATTTCCAAGCCCTGAATCTGACTTCATAACATAAAACAACCCTGCAAGCACCTGGCGGGAGAAGATAAAATGAGCCTGGGAACTCAGAGTTGAAAGTATAAACAATTATAATTGCTGTAGTGTGTGGGAATAGAAATCATGGTAGAAATGTGATCCCGAAGGTGGGGTTTGATGATGATATTTGCGTGTGATATTACGTTGCATCAGAAGTGATAAAATTAGATGTATGTAAACATTAGGTCATTCTCGACTTTTCCAAAGTCATGTATTCTTCAATAAAGATTGAATTTGAGAGTAGCTATCTTTGATCTGCGTTCAGACTGGTCCTTTGAAGTGAGCCTGACACCAACAGCAGCATCCAATTCCCTATTATTCAGGGCCAAAAACTGAGACCAGAAAGTGGCCCTTCAACATGCTGCAGATGGTCATGTTCCAGAACATGACGATACAGCCCGGAAAACACACAACAACCCTGCGATTCCGGCCATGAAAGGCTTCGACAACACATTTTTTATTATTGCTTTTGAACTCTAGCTTCTTTTGTGTATTGCATTTTATATCCTGTCTATTTTGGATTTGCCCTTTTCCCTTTTTATATACTTTCCTTAATAAACATTCTCTTATTGGATCACTGGAATCTGGTATGCTGCTGGGTGAAAGGGTGTTCCAGTGCTCGGGTGCAACAGTCCTTGTCCTCTCCCTACTACTAATTCAGGGCAAACTACTTTTGCATCTTGATCCTGGTTTGCAGCAATTGCAGCAAACTGAAGACTAAAGGGGAAAATGGGAAAAGAGAAGAAAAACTGAGACATTTTAAATCAACTGAAAAAAGTTGGAAAACAGAGGATTAATTGGGACTAACCCTGCCAAAGATAGTTGAAAATTAGGTGGCTCAGATATGGTCCAAAAGGTATCAGGGGTCAGCTGATTGTGGGCACATGAGCAATCTGGATTTCTCTGTTAGACTAATGTAGTCTAGACCCCTATATTGCAAACCTAGAGCTCTGTGGCTGAGAAGTACCAGTACCTGGCCAAAATGCCCAACATTTTGTAGGACGGAGTCATTGCATTTAATGATATCATACTGCTATAAATGTATAGTATAGATGCACAGATTTCCATAACAGAGCTGCTGCCCCAGTGCATGGAGGACTGCAAGGGCTGACCTTTGGAAATACTACTCTAGAAGGAAATGAGCTGCCAAGACATGAGTGAATATGGCTTTTGTGATTAGTTGCAGGAGGCATCTATTTTTTTCCCTCTCCCTTTTGGCCTAAAATAATTCCTTGTGCTTTTTACAGTCAACCCGAGGTGGCCTCTAAACAAAAGGCAGAGAGTTTACTAAGAATTAGCTGTTTTAAAGCAGGCCTGCTTATTCCTCCTGGCTGTGTAGAAATTTATTGGGCTAATAAAAAGTGAGTGAAAATAAATGAAAGCAGCTTTAAATTAAAGGAGCTTAACTTTTACAAGGGCGTTATAAACTAGCCAAGGATGCAAAGGCTTTGCAAGGTTGGTGCTTGGGGCACTTTTGGGCTGTATTTTAGTGTTACTCTACCATTAATGATTTTTAAATGCAAGCAATGTGTTTCCCTTTTTGACCATCGGCTCTGTGTTTCACAACACCCAAAATTGTACTCAATGGTCTTTTGCAAACATTTTTTATAATTAAGGTATTAGCTACACTGGGGTTGTAAGCATCGGCAACATTGCAAAACCAAATATCAGCTCAAAGTCAAATGAATGTACATCTGCATCTGCAACAACATCACATGCTCAATTCCACATATTGAACTGGGGTAGAGAGAATCTACATGAGAAAAATATCTAAATGTTTCCTAAACCAACTAATGAATTCATTAAGGTACCAATAAGACAATGGCCACTGCATTAGAAGTCCTTGACCATGAAATTTCTGGACTGAACAAAAACTTGTCAATGAACAGACAATTGCAGTGGTCAACCTTCAACGTTACCAAGTTTCCAAAGGTATCTTTCAGAATTCTGGGGAATAACTGTTCTTCTGTATAATCATATTTGGCTCCTTTATGTGCAGAGACGGCTGTACAAATTAAGCAGAATAAGGCCCATATTCTGCCAGAGTATAGTTCCTGTTTCAAAGCCAGACTAGACATCATGTGTCTAGACATGATCTGATTGGTTTTCCCAAATGAAAAGCAGCTGCAGGAGTAGATTAGGTTAAACATATAGTACTAGGGGAGGGATTGCCTTTTTGGCTTTCTTACTTAAATCCTTTCGAACCCCTGCCCATCCATTCACCTAAAAACTCATGATGGAATAAACTTTTCTAAATTCTGTATTTATTATAATCATTTGCATCCCACCTTTGAATATATGGATCCTTAAAAGGCAGTTTACAAATCAGAACTAAATCTGCCATAATGGCATTAAATTAATACATAAGTAAGCCATATGGATGGGGAAATTTGTCTGCTTTGCTTTCTTCTCACATTCAAATTGTTAAAACCCTATGTTTTTTCTATCCCTATCTTGTAATGTTGCCATTCAATACACACATTGTTTTATAGAACAATGAATGAGTAACTTTGCCTGCAGAAATTTCTTCTACTCAACTCCAATGTGGGATTTCATTATATTTTGATATATAAACCCTTCTGGTATTTTGAGTTATTTTAAGCATGGTTTACCACAGGAAACAACACACAAATAAACTGATGCTGATTAATCTATGGCAGATATTTAGTGGAGATGAGCTGTTAATGGATCAAGAATATTCCAGAAAGGAGTCGCCTGAAGAAGTCTTAACAGGCCACTCCATAAACATCCTATGAAAAGCTGCGGTGAAGCTGGGATTATTTTAAGTCACTAGACAATGTGGTATTAATGTCCCCACAACAGAACAAATTAACAACATTCTTAAAGGAGACAGTGTGATGAGCAATTTCAAGTGATGACATGATGCATTAAAGGGGTGAATTTAGGATACATTGGTCAATTGCCCATATTATGAAAATAATTAAAGCAATACCAGCATTTTGGGGGGGGTTTGTTTTTTAATATTACCGCAGGAGACTATACCCTTTAGTTTGCCTATTATATTGTTCCTTTCCCCATATTTTTATGGTGGACCCATATTTGGGACAGAACCTAATCCTCAGTCCTGGTGGGTATCTAGAAGCTGAAGGGAGGTCCTCTTACCAATATCCGGCGTTATCCCACCCAACGTCATCCATCCATGTCATGGGTGGATGAGGATTTACATAACTACAAGAAATTAGAGCCAAATCCACAGTGGAATGATTGAAAATTGCAGAAGGCTTTTCTAATCATCTTCAAAAGCTTGGGCTAATACCAGCCCACTTCCCCTTATGGAGAGCTTCATGGGACATTGCTCTGATATTTACTTTGAGGAGTTAAAGAAACTGACTCAGCTGAAACAATTCATCATCTGTAACAGATGTTCTGGATCCAACTGAACTCTACTATTGTGTAAGGACAGCCCTTCTTGGCCATGTTGCCGTCCTGACAATACACAAGAAGTGTCTGGAAATATATCTTTTTACACAACAATTTCCCAAATCACGTCAGCTTGGCTATTGGGAAATAGCCTGAACCAGGGGTTCTCAAACTGTGTTCCCACGAATCTTTTGGACTTCAGCTCCCACAATTCCTAACAGCTGGTAAATTGGCTGGGATTTCTGAGAGCTGAAGTCCAAAACACCCGAAGCACAGTTTGAGAAACACTGGCCTGAACAATCATGATATTTTGCAGCCTTATACTAGTTTTAATGGGTGAGGCAATTTATCCAAGCTCTGACCAGCTCCTTATATAAGAGAAGTATATCTTTTTGAATAAATAGCATTACATTCTTTACAGTATACATACTGAACAAGAAACACAAAATGTGTTTCTGTCTTGCTCTAGCCTTTTTTAAAAAACGTAAGAATAACAAAAATGTGTTTTCCAACTGTGCAGATCCTTAATAAAACACATTATAGTCAGTTTTAAAGGACAATTTTATATCCCCCTGAGTGTGTCTGGGGTGTTCTGCTCTAAATACAGCTTTGGGGATCATACTTGTGGCCTTCTGCTCTACTGAGGTTGCCAGATAATAAAATATTATATTACTTTAGGCTGCTGCCCACCTTTATAATTTATTGCTTTGAATCATAACTCTTAAGCATACTCAGAGCATACAACATATTTATGTGGCTGTCCTGAGGGTGTTTTGAAAAACCCATCACAGAAAGGGAATCATGTTCAAAGTTCATCAGCAAGTCTTACTATGGTAGAGATATTCTTGATAAAACTCCCTCAAATCTCCCTGTTCTTCCATTAAAAGAATGCTCCTGTTTGTCCTGGGTTTTAACTTGGAATATGAGAGAATATGTACTCTATGACAAAAAAAGCCCCGGTGGCGAAGTGTGTTAAAAGCACTGAGCTGCTGAACTTGCAGACCGAAAGGTCCCAGATTCAAATCCTGGGAGCGGAGTGAGCGCCCACTGTTAGCTCCAGCTTCTGCCAACCTA
This sequence comes from Anolis carolinensis, assembly GCF_035594765.1. NCBI lineage: Eukaryota > Metazoa > Chordata > Lepidosauria > Squamata > Anolidae > Anolis > Anolis carolinensis. The sequence continues at coordinate 348,445,867 of NC_085841.1, forward strand.
GCAGTTCGAAAACATGCCAATGTGAGTAGATCAATAGGTCCCGCTCTGGCAGGAAGATAACGGCGCTCCATGCTGTCATGCCAGCCACATGTCCTGGAGGTGTCTATGAACAACGCCGGCTCTTCGGCTTAGAAATGGAGATGAGCACCAACCCCCAGAGTTGGTCACAACTGGACTTAACGTCAGGGGAAACCTTTACCTTTCCTTTTTTATGACAAAAAAATTGAAAGGTCCTAAATTGTATTAATATGTGTGTGTGTGTGTGTGTGTGTGTATAGCTGGGATCAATTTAAAGTTAAACAGACAAATAGCTAAACAGGTAGTTTGTGAATTTGAAGGCTCGGATTAATTAATTTAAGGAAATACACAGAATTAACTTTTTCATGCTTTCTACCCCTGGTGGTGAAGCGTGTTAAAGCGCTGAGCTGCTGAACTTGCAGACCGAAAGGTCCCAGGTTCAAATCCCGGGAGCGGAGCGAGCACCCGCTCAGTGCCTGAGCAGTAGCTATTGATCTACTCACATTTGCATGTTTTCGAACTGCTAGGTTGGCAAAAGCTAGGTCTAACAGCGAGAGCTCAACCACTCCCCGGATCTGAGCAGCCAACCTTTTGGTCAGCAAGTTCAGCAGCTCAGCTGTTTAACCCACTGCGCCATCAGGGGCTCCATAACATTTATTAAGACACAAAAAAATAACACATTAACCCCTAATCATTCTATTAATTTACGGCTCCCCAAAACCAGTCAGTTTTCCCCTCGTATGCCCCTTCCACACAGCTGAAAAAATCTCACACTGATACCACCACATAAAGAAATCCCCAACTCTTATCTCAACCAACTAGCAGGACCTGTGATGGCAATTAGATGTGAGTGTTGACGATGACGACTGAAGCAACTAGGACCTCTGCCACACAGCTGAATAAAATCCCACATTTTCTGCTTTGAACTGAAATATATGGCAGTGTGGACTTAGATAACCCAGTTCAAAGCAGACATTGTGGGAGTTTCTGCCTTGATATTCTGGGTTATATCGCTGTGTGGAAAGGCCCTTACTGTCCTATCTCTTGTAGGCCATCTTGTTTCTCTCAAATCAAAACTTACCTCTGTGAAATTCAAATTTATGGAATCCTATTGAGAAATAATGGGTTTTGCATGGAAATTGTTTGTCTTATGCAAAAGTAGTTTTATAGTATAAACACCAAAAATGATTTATTTATTTTTTTTGCACAAACATCATTTATGGGCTTGTGGAGTGCTTGTTTTGTATTCACAGTCCCTTTTTCAGGTAGAAACATATTTTTTATGCCTGACTTGAAGGCAAACTATTACAGATTTAAGCTGCTGACTCTGAAAGAACTTTTTTTGAGCAGACAAATGCACTGAAGTTTAGGACCTAGTTTTTTTCTTGTTGAGTAATACGTGCATCACTGACCAATTTCACAACTGTTTTTTGCTCTATCAATAGGAAGTGAATTAGTGTACCAAGCTACTGGTTTGCCAATTCCGGTTTGTACTTTAATCTCTGATTATGCTACGGTTCAACTGTTGTGTCACAGAAGAGCCTTGACTTTATAGTTAATATTTACCTTAGACAATTCTGGTAAACACATGGCCTAGGGTAACTTCTGCTTAGGACATCAGAATTACATCAGGAGTGCTAGTCATCTCTTCCCTCCAAATGATTAGACTTCATTCAAACATCTGATAGAAAGCAAAGGATGTTCTCTGGATGAAATCTGGGCTATGAACCCTCATTTCTTCATTACCAGGATTGTTTGCCCTCACAATATGTATCTTCTTAGCCATCCTTCCGACACTTGAAACATTTTGCTGAGCCAAAGAAAGGATCACAGATTATAAATTGCACAAACTTGAATTCAGCAACAATGCAAAGAGCACCTAGGGTGAACCAATTGCTAAGAGACATGTCTCAATATATGTTCGAAGATAGAACAACTTATCTGCATTGTTGTAATTTGCTGATTGAAGAACACTAGTAATGAAATGAGTTGAAACAGGGCATCCTTGCAGAGCTTGGTGACCTACTTTTAAGGCAAACAAGAATCATGACATGCTGGAGTCTTCCATAATTTAGCATTGGTAAAAGTTTAGAGATAATAGTGTTTATTGAGAGTATTGGAATGCAATTTTACCTCTGACAAAGACATGACTTCTGTTAAAGAGATTAATATGTCACAAGGTAAATTACCCAAGGTGTGCTTTGATTTAGTGGGAAACTTGAATGTAGCAGACGCAAGAAGATATAAAAATTGAGAGGCAAAAATATATATAGTAGAGTCTCACTTATCCAACATAAACGGGCCGGCAGAACATTGGATAAGCGAATATGTTGGATAATAAGGAAGGATTAAGGAAAAGCCTATTAAACATCAAATTACGTTATGATTTTACATATTAAGCACCAAAACATCACGTTATACAACAAATTTGACAGAAAAAGTAGTTCAATATGCAGTAATGCTATGTAGTAATTACTTTATTTACAAATTTAGCACCAAAATATCACGATGTATTAAAAACATTGACTACAAAAATGCGTTGGATAATCCAGAACGTTGGATAAGTGAGACTCTACTGTACTTATTTTTTTGGAAAGAAATAAATATTTTTCCAGAATTGGCATGATTTGATGTCAAATTCTCTGGCTAAGGGAAAGGTTGTGATATTAACAAAAACATGTTCACACATAACTTTGGTGTTAGAAAGATTAAGGGGAAATTTCAGATGAAGATGAAAGAATCAATTTTACCAAATGAAAGGGATGTCAAAAATGAGAGCATTTTGGAAGATAACTTGAATAAGAGAACATATTAGATTGGTCTGGAATGTAAGTAAGGTATTTATCAGAGGATGTCTGACTTAAAGTAAATGTGAACTTAAAAGAAAGCATTAAGAGAAGATTCACTTGACTGTTTTTAAGTTTTTGTTCCAAAATCTTCTTTAAAGACTATGAGTCATGGGCAGAATAAAACATTACAGGAGCAATTGTCAATGGTAATGTTGGCTGAAAAGTTTGGAAAAAAAACTAATGCAGAAAAACTTTGAATTTGTGGATAAAACTGAGTGAGAACAGAAAATGATTTTGAAGATGCAAGAGAGTAATATTGTGCCTATAGACAACAAGAAAACAGAATTTTTTTGATGTTGAGAAGGTTTTTGACAACATAAACTGGATATGGCATTTGGAGACATCATGACATGGGTTAGATCGATTTAATCTACACAGGCAGCAGAAATAGCAATAGATGGAGAGTTGTCAAACTCATATGAGATACAGAAAGGAACTATTAAGGTTGCCCACTGTCCCTGTTATTGTTTATTTTAACACTTGAAGTTTTAAGAAGCATATAAACTATGGACATTTGATTATTACTTTAATAAACCCACTAAAAGTGATGAAAGTTTGATAGTTATTTTAATAGAATTTGGGGACTTGGCATAATTTCAAATAAATCTGCAAAAATCTGCAATATTGGCTAAAAAATATGAAGACAAGGGAACAAATAGAACTGACAGGAATCATGTTTTCACCACTCCAGATGGCCAGATAATAATAATATTTCATCTGCTTTCTTCACGAGAACAAAGAGAGCTAATGGATCTGATACAGCAGTAGTGGTGAATGGACTTCAGTCTTATAGCACCTCCTTCCAAGGGCAACATTTAGGATGGTATATTCAAGTCTACTTAGAGGACAAGATAACTGAATGGAGACTGTCATACTTTGGACATATCATAAGAAGACATGACTCACTAGAAAAGACAATAATGCTTGGTCAAGTAGAAGGCACTAGAAAAAGAGGAAGACCAGATGGATAGACTCACTCAAGGAAGCCATGGCCCTGAGTCTGCAAGACCTGAGTAGAGCTGTTGATGAGTCTCTCATTCATGTGGTTGCCATCAATTGAAGTCAATTAGGTGATAATGAACAACATGTGTATGTTTCCTATACAATCCAAGCTGTGATAAGAGTAGCCACCCAAGGGTAGATTCACCATTCCTGCAGCAACAAATGCACTGCCACCACTCCATTAAGGTTCAGGTGGGCCAATGGGATTCCTCATTGCTAGCTTTAGTCGAGCTCCATTCTTTGAGCCGTCCTGGGAGGTGGCTCCCTCCCTCCCTGCTGATCAGCTGCTAGGACACCGAGCCATTCCGGGAGGTGGCCGAAGAGCTCAGCCGACCCTTCCCAGCAGAGCTGGTCCTTCTCAGCAGGCTCTCGCTCTCCTGAGCCCAAAGTGCTGCCTTGCCATCTCAGGAGGCAGCAGGAGCCCCAGTCTTTTGCCATGGGCTGTTGCTGAGCGGACGTCAGACCACTGGGAAGTGGCTGAAGAACTCAGCCAGCCCTTTCCAGCAGGCACTCGCTTTTCTGGGCCCAACGTCTCACTTCATCATCCCGGGAGGCTGCAGAAGTCCCAGTCTTTGCCGTGAGCTGCGGCTGTTGGACCACTGAGCCACCTCGCCGTTCCGGGAGGTGGCCGAAGAGCCTAGCAGATCTTCTTCCAAAGGCCTTTGCCCTCCTTGGGCCCAACGCGTCACCTCGCTGTCCCGGGAGGCGGCAAGAGTTCCAGCTGCGCGCCATCAGGTGTCTGGTCAACCATCAAGCTATTCAGCAACATTACCGACCTGGGAGGTGTGAGCAGCTACACTACACTGTTTACCATCCGATTACATTGCAGCTTGCCATCTTAGCCCTTATCCTTTTTTTTAAAATTTAATTTATTTTTATTTTATTTTTATTATTATTTTTTTTTTCCTTTCTTTGATTTTTATTTTAGTTTTAAATGTGGGAGTGAGAAAGTTTTAATTTAATTTAACAGGGGAGGAGATATTTGACTGTGATAGGAAGTGAGTTTGTGAGACTGGTATTAAAGATCATAGGAAGTGATCACATAGGATTTGAGAGCACCTTGAGTTTAATTGATTGCTGAACTGATGGTTTTGGAATGTGATTGATGTTTTGTGTATGTTTGTTGATATATTGTTGATTGAAAGTTTGACTGAAATAGGCAGTAGGAACGGTGTGTCAACTTTGAATTTTTGAAGGTCAAGAGTGGTTTACTATAGGAAGGCTTTTTGGAAGGTTATAGGAAATTAGTATGCAGGAAACTCTGAGGAATAATGACCTCTCTTACCTATGTGATCTTCTGGGGAAATCGTTCAGTACGGTTTTACATCAGATGGAGATACTGAGCAAGAAAATTGACCATCTTTTTAAAGGAATTTCCCTGATTGTGAAAAACTCTACCCCTATGGACATTACAACAACTGTACCAGCCAGTTTTATTAACATTGATGAGGATACAAGTGCTTTGGAAGGCCAGGGAAGGAAGAGGCTGGAGGGGCAGAAGGTAGCCAGTAGGCTAGGATCTGAAGTTGCTAGGGGAGGGGAGGGGTTTGTGCCTGGGAGGGAGGGACAGGGGAGGGATGGTTGGAAGGAGACTAGCAGAGTCTTGCAGAGGACAAACAACTCTTTAACATCTGAATTGTTTGGACAATCTCTGGACACTCCCTGCAATTTTCAACATCTGCTACGAACAAACAATGTGGCAGTGGAAGTTTCAGACTCACTACTGAACAGAGGCAGATGGACATCTAAGAGAGCGGTCCAGATATCTCTATCGCAAATTCTATCTGTAAGCTGGTCGGCAGTGAAGATCAGGACTATTGACTGGCTTCATAGAGATTATCAACCCCGGAACCGCTCCTCGTGTCTTCTTATTGGACTGGTAGACAGATTGTTAGTGGAGGAATTGTTCTCACTTGGGCCCAAATTACAACAGTGGGGCATCACTCTTAGAAGGGTATTAGTAGACCCATTGATCCGCCCTTTGGTCACCGGGCTGAAATCTGATATACAAGATTCAATAATTTCCAACAATGGGGTTGAATGTTCGCCGGTGTTGGCCCCCTTCTCAGAGTTCCATTTTGAGACTCCCTCCTCCTTCGAGTCCTGCCTGCTTCAACTCCCAATCCCGCCCACAGACGCTACTCTTGTTCAGTCCCCTTTCCACGTCAGATGACTCCATGTCAGATGACTCCTTTTCTCTCCGACCAGTGGAGATGGGCTCTTTCCCTAGACAAACAAGTACATTTGGAGGCTCTCCATCATTGGACAGCTGACTAACCCCTTCAGAAGGCAACCTCAATCAGCCAACCCACCAGGGGAAAGAGGGGTCACATGGGTGGGGCACCATCGAGGTGGTGTGGGGGAGGAGGAAGATCGGTCACTTGCTGCCCAGGGAGAAGTGCAACAGAGTTCTTGCGACCCTGGAGAGGAATAGGTGTGGTAGTCTCCATGACAGACCCCCCCGGTCTTAAGGTTCTGCTTTTGAACGCCAGATCCGTCAACGGTAAAACAGCTGTCATTCAGGATTTGATCCTGGATGAGGGGGCGGATCTGGCATGCATCACCGAGACGTGGTTGGATGAGCTGGGTGGGGTGAATCTCACCCAGTTGTGTCCACCAGGTTTCGGGGTGCATCAGCAGGCCAGGGCTGGGGGGCGGGGAGGAGGAGTCGCGGTGATCTTTCGGCAGTCCATCGCCCTGATCAGATGCGCCGTTCTGCAATCTTCGAGGTTTGAGTGTGTCTTCTTGAAGGTGGGAGCCCGAGACAGCTTGGGGATTCTGCTGGTGTACCGTCCACCCCGCGACCCAGCAGTCTCTCTGTCTGAGCTAGCAGAAGTGGTCTCGAATTCGGCCCCGGTCTCCCAACAACTCATAGTTTTGGGAGACTTTAACATCCATGCTGAGACCACATTGACAGGTGCAGCTCAGGATTTCATGGTTGCCATGACAACCATGGGGCTGACTCAAGTTATATCTGGGCCCACACATCAGGTGGGACACACGCTGGACCTTGTCTTTATTGTGGATGGTGGGACAGTCAGAGGGGAAGAGCAAAATATTCTTCCATTGTCATGGTCTGACCATCATCTGATCTGTTTAAGTTTCGCCGTGTCTTCTAACCTCCGCAGGGGTGGTGGACCCACTAAGATGGTCCGCCCCAGGAGGCTGATGGATCCGGATGGACTCCTGAGGTCTCTTGGGGATCTTCCTGTTCTGGAGACTGGCGATCCTGTCGATGTCCTGGCTGATCACTACAATAGTGAGCTGTCAAGGGCACTTGACACGATCGCTCCCGAACGTCCCCTCTCGCTGCGTAGAGTCACGTCGACTCCTTGGTTCACTGAGGAGCTGGCTGTGATGAAGCGTGCGAGGAGGGGACTAGAGTGCATCTGGAGGAAATCTCAGGATGTGTCTGACCAAGCACGGGCTAAAGCCGCCATTAAGGCTTACTCCGTGGCTTTGCGAGCAGCCAGGAAAGCTTTCACGACTGCCCGCATAGCGTCTGCGCCCAGCAGGCCATCAGAGTTGTTCCGAGTTGTTGGGGAGCTCCTGCGGCCTCCTGAGACCCAGGGGCTTCCTGATGACTTGGCAACTTGGTGCAGCGATTTCGCGCACCATTTTGCAGGCAAAGTTGCTCAGATACGCCGTGAGTTGGACTCCAGCTTAACTGTAGTTCCAGCGGAGGTAACCGAGGTACCTGTCTGTCCGATTTTGTGGGATTCTTTCCGGCTTGTTCTTCCTGATGACGTGGAGGGGATTCTTGGGTCTGTGAGGGCGACCACTTGCGCTCTGGATCCTTGTCCTTCTTGGCTGGTTAAGCTGGCCAAAGATGGGTTGTTGGATTGGTTTGTGGCTATTATAAATGCCTCCTTGGGGCAGGGGACAGTTCCATCCTGCTTTAAGCAGGCGGTGGTAAAACCGCTATTAAAAAAGACCTCCCTGGACCCATCTGTATGTAGCAACTACAGACCAATCTCCAACCTCCTGTTTCTGGGCAAGGTGCTGGAGCAGGTGGTTGCCACGCAGCTCCAGGAATTCTTCGATGACACTGATTTTCTGGACCGCTCGCAGTCTGGCTTCAGGCCTGGGCACAGTACTGAGACGGCTTTGGTCGCCTTGGTGGATGACCTCCGCAGGGAGCTGGACAGGGGGAGTGTGACCCTGCTGGTTCTCTTGGACATCTCAGCGGCTTTCGATACCATCGACCATGGTATCCTTCTGGGGAGGCTCTCCGGGATGGGGCTTGGTGGCACGGTTTTGCTGTGGCTCCAGTCCTTCCTGGAGGGCCGTTCCCAGATGGTGAAGCTGGGGGACACCTGCTCGGACCCCTGGCCATTGACCTGTGGGGTCCCGCAAGGGTCTATCCTATCCCCCATGCTTTTCAACATCTACATGAAACCGCTGGGAGAGGTCATCCGGAGTTTTGGAGGGCGTTGCCATCTCTACGCAGATGACACGCAAATCCACTACTCGTTTCCATCTAACTCCAAGGAAGCCCCTCGGATGCTGAACCAGTGCCTGGCCGCTGTGGCAGACTGGATGAGGAGGAACAAACTGAGGATCAATCCTGACAAGACAGAGGCCCTCCTGGTCAGTCGCTCGTCTGATCGGGGTATTGGGTGGCAGCCTGTGCTGGACGGGGTTGCACTCCCCCTGAAATCACAGGTCCGCAGTTTGGGGGTCCTCCTGGATTCAGCGTTGACACTTGAGGCTCAGGTGTCGGGGGTGGCCAGGAGGGCTTTCGCACAACTAAAACTCGTGCGCCAACTGCGACCATACCTCGTGAAGTCTGACTTGACCACGGTGGTGCATGCCTTAGTTACCTCTAGACTGGACTACTGTAATGCGCTCTACGTGGGGCTTCCCTTGAAGACGGCCCGGAAATTACAATTGGTCCAGCGGTCGGCGGCCAGACTAATAACTGGGGCGAGTTACAGGGAGAGATCCACTCCCTTGTTCAAGGAGCTCCACTGGCTGCCGTTTATTTTCTGGTCCCAATTCAAGGTACAGACCATCACTTATAAAGCCCTAAACGGTTTGGGACTGTGATGACCCATGGGCCTTGTAGTCCTGCTCAGGACATTGTAATTCCTGATGAAGATGAAAACTTGGGTTTTTTACCTTCCCAGTCTGAACTGGATTCCTCTCAGCCAGATCTTTCCCAGGCAGATCTGGGAACCTTGCACCTGCAAGAAAGTTGTCTCCCAGAAGTATGTCAAACAAGCCCAGAGCCTACTTCTCCCGTGTTCTTGCGCCGGGAGTTTTGTAAACAACAGAGAAGTTTGGAATCAGCTTCGCGCAGGAGTGCGAGGATTGCAGCTAAGAATGTGGCCAATTAAGACTGCTTCTCGTGAGAATCTTTGGGGAGTCTCACATCTGGTCTCAGAGTTAGCTTTCGGTTCTGATTCCCAGAGAACTGCTTCGGCGGGAAAGTTAGACTCTATTTAGGTGTTTTACCCGCGTAGTAACTTTGCGGAGTCAATTCGTCAGCCTACGGAGCGAGTTGTGTCTGGACAGCGCGCTCCGATTCAAGCCTCGCTCCTGCTCAAGCCTTGCCTTGCTATCCAGCCTTCGCCTTGCTTCCCAGCCTTTGTTTATCTACGGACCTTGCCTTGTTTCCCAGGATCAATCCTTGCCTTGTTCCACGGATTTTATCAAGTTATTCCACGGACCTTGTTCTTGTTCTTAGTTACCTTGTTCCACGTTCAAGCCTTGTTTCAAGTATCAAGTATTTCCTAGCCTCGCTCAAGTTTCATGGACTAAAGGACCTTGTCATCTCCCCTCACTTTGCTTGGCAAAGTGGGTGTTTCGGTTATTGGATTACAACTTTGGACCTTAATATTTCTTATTGGACATTGCTTTTTTGGACTATTTCTGACCTTTCCTGAAAGGTCTAATTCTGGACTATTTTCTACACTTGTTTTTATTAACTTTATATATTCCTTCAATAAAGATATTAGATAGATTCTGGCCTCTGTGTATGGTTATTGGTGCTCTGCAGCCTGGGTCGTGACAGTTTGACTCCGCCGCCCTAAGCACCAATTAACCTCGGCCAGAATGTCTACCGGAGTCGTACCTGGGCCGAGCGGCCAGCCGATTACCTACACCATCGACAAGGAAGAGGTGGATCGTATCCGTGATAAGCTCAATGCACAGGATGGAGAAATAAGGGGTTTGAAGGAACGCGGAATTCGTCTTCCGGCCATGGCGTTGCCAACCAAGTTTACTGGAGAAGCTTCTAAGGTTCATGTCTTCCGTCGCCAATGTCAAGCTTATCTTGAGGCCCGTGCTGCCGAGTTTCCCCAAGAAGACATCAAAGTGGCATGGGTTTACAGTCTTCTAGACGGGCCAGCGGCCAACTGGGCGACGGCACTGTTCGACCAAACCTCTCCACACCTAAGATCAGCGCAACACTTCTTGGACCACCTCAAGGAGACTTGGGGAATCGAGGACAATTTGGAGGCAGCCGGTCACAAACTCCGACGCCTTCTCCAAGGAGACAGACCTATGTCTCAGTATATAGCCGAGTTCCGAGTGCTGGCCCACAACACCGGCTGGAACGATGTAGCCCTCAGGGGACAATTCCGGGAGGGTCTCAACATTGAAATGCTGGAAGAAATCTCCAAGGTGGACCCTCCCCAGACCCTCGAGGCACTCATTGATCAATGTTTACGGGCTGAAGTCATGATTGCCAACAGGAAACAGTGGGTTCGAGGCCAGGGCAGTAGAGCCGGGGCAAAACCCCCCGCTCCCGCCAGCGTTCAGCCACGACCAGTGTGGAGACCCCCACCGCCAACCCCATACCCCAGAGGAGGCGAGGAGGTGCCGATGCAGTTGGGCAATGTGCGTCCCAGACTAGATGCCGCCGAGAAGGCCCGTCGTCAACGCTTAAACCTCTGCTGGTACTGCGGGAACGGGGGCCACTTCGCCAGAGAGTGCCCAGCCAAAGGGAAGCCTGCCGCCCGTCTTGCGGCGGCGTCCTCCACGGAGACGAAGGCGTCTGAGCCGACTGGCACACAGCCGGCGGGGGAAGCCAACGACCGGGTGTAGAGAGGCTCGCCCACCCGGTCAAAAAATCCATCCAAGAGCCGCCAACCGGGGTCCTGTTCCTTCTCGTGGTCACTTTATGGTCAGCAAAAAGGGGACCCGTCATGATCCACGCCATGATAGACTCTGGAGCTACCAACAATTTCATCGATAGAGAGTATGCCGACTCTCTGGGATTACAATATCATGATTTCAAGAATGCCCGTGTGGTGCAAGCCATAGACGGCCGCCCCCTCAAGACGGGCCCCGTAAGTCAGTGGTCGGAACCCACCAGGATGTGGATAAGGGAACATATGGAAGAGATTTCCTTCTTTGTCACCGAGGTCCCCCATTTCCCTGTGATTTTGGGAATTCCATGGCTGACTCTCCACGACCCTAACATCTCCTGGTCCAACAGAGAACTGCAGTTTGCTTCACCGTACTGCCAAAACCATTGCCTCGTAGCCAAGGTCTGCCATGCCACAGACACCGAACCCATCATCACCTTGCCAAAGAAGTACTCCGAGTATTGGGATGTATTCAATGAGAAAGAAGCCGAAAAATTACCCCCACATAGACCTTATGACTGTGCCATTGACTTGGTGGAGGGGGCCCCGATCCCGTGAGGGCATCTCTACTCCCTGACTGAACCAGAGCAAGAAGCTCTCAGGGAATTCCTAGAGACAAACCTTCGCAAGGGATTCATCAGACCCTCTCAATCCCCAGCCGCCTCCCCAGTGATGTTTGTGAAGAAGAAGTCAGGGGAACTACGCTTGGTGGTGGACTACAGAGCATTGAACAATATCACCAAGCGGAACAGCTATCCCCTGCCCTTAATCTCGGATCTACTGGATCGGCTTCGAGGAGCCAAGGTTTACACCAAGCTGGATCTTCGGGGGGCTTACAACTTAGTTCGCATCAGGGAAGGGGACGAGTGGAAGACCGCCTTCCAGACCAAATTCGGATTATTTGAGTCCCGAGTTATGAATTTCGGTTTATGCGGAGCCCCCGCAACGTTCCAGCATTTTGTCAATGACATTTTTCAGGACTATCTAGACAGGTTCTTGATAATCTACCTGGACGATTTTTTGGTGTTTTCCAGATCACAATCAGAACATGAGAACCACGTCAAAATGGTGTTACAACGATTGCGGGATCATGGACTTTATGCCAAGCTGGAAAAATGCGCCTTTGATCTACAAGAGGTAGATTTCCTTGGTTACCGCATCTCGCCTCTAGGGCTTTCCATGGATCCAGCCAAGGTTTCAGCAGTATTGGAATGGCGGGCGCCAACTAACAAGAAAGAGGTGCAGCGTTTCTTGGGGTTCGCGAACTATTACCGCAAGTTCATTCCAGATTTTGCCCGCTGGTCCGACCCCATCACTAGCTGCATCCGTGGAAAGCAGCCTTTCCGCTGGACTGATCAAGCAGAGAAAGGGTTCCAGCAACTAAAGAAACTATTCACCTCCCAGCCAATTCTACAGCACCCAAATCCTGGAACCCCTTTTGTGGTGCAAGCGGACGCCTCTGATGTGGCAATTGGGGCTGTACTCTTACAACCGGTGGGAGATCACCTCCACCCCTGTGCCTTTTATTCTCGTCAACTAACCACACCAGAGAGGAATTACACCATTTGGGAAAAAGAACTACTGGCCATAAAGGCAGCCTTTGAAACTTGGAGACATTGGCTAGAAGGGGCCAAATTTCCCATTGAAGTCCACACTGATCATCGTAATCTAGAACATCTAAGAACTGCCCGCAAACTAAATCAGAGGCAGCAACGTTGGGCTTTATTCTTTGAACGTTTCAACTTCCAGATCCATTATGTGACTCCAGCCCAAACCAAGCAAGCAGACGCCCTGTCACGTAAACCGGAATACGCTGCAGGACGCAAGGAGACCTTTGAATCCCAACTGCTACAACCCGAGAACTTTGCCACGCTCACGGTGGGGAACACCAAATCCATTCCCATTGGTTCAACTTCCCCTACTCCAGGACCCATCTGTGCTCAAGAAATCAGGGCTAGTCAGCAAGCAGATGCCTGGGCGCAGGACCAACTTCGCCAGGGTCTGCATTTTCCCTTTTCGCTTAAAGATGGGCTGCTCTGCTATAGAAATCATGTTTATATCCCACCCGGACCGGGCAGGGAAAAAGCGCTTCGTCTGTGTCATGACTGCAAACCAGCAGGACACTTCGGACTATTTAAAACTATGCATTTGATCCTAAGGGATTTTTGGTGGCCCAAGATCCGCAAGGATGTGGAAAAATATGTCAACACCTGCCCAGTATGCCAGCGCTCCAAGATACGAAGGGAGAAGCCCTCAGGGCTTTTACACCCCCTTCCTACCCCATCTCGCCCATGGGAAATAATTTCCGCGGATTTCATCACTGACCTACCACCTTCCTGTGGATTCACCACGATCTTAGTGGTGGTGGACCTTTTCACCAAGTTAGCCCATTTCATTCCCTGCGAAGGCCTCCCCACGGCCAAAGAAACTGCGGATCTATTTCTTCAACATGTTTTCAGATTACATGGATTGCCCAAGAGTTTAGTCACAGACCGTGGATCTCAATTCACCTCTCGTTTTTGGAAGGCACTACAAAAACTATTGGGCATAGACTCTCGCTTATCTTCAGCTCATCATCCCCAAACAGATGGGCAAACGGAGCGCACCAATGCCACTTTGGAGCAGTATCTTCGCTGTTATGTAAACTACCAACAGGACAATTGGGCTTCTCTGTTACCACTGTCTGAGTTTGCCTACAACAATGGAGTTCAAGCTTCTACAAAAGAAACGCCGTTCTTTGCAAACTACGGCTTCCATCCACGTTTCTTCCCCCCTGTCATTGAAACTTCAGAAGTTCCCGCAGCAGAGGGTTGGCTGCAGGAACTCACAGCGGTGCAACAACTTTTGCTCCAGCAACTGGACCAAGCCAAGGAGGACTATAAACGCCACGCTGACAAACATCGCCAGCCGGGCCCCGAAATCAAGGTAGGAGATCGGGTTTTCCTGTCCACTCGCTTTCTGCCCTCCCACCGCCCTTGCCGGAAGTTAGATGCCCGTTTCATTGGCCCCTATCCAGTGGTGGCGCAATTAAACCCCGTGACTTTCAAACTCCAACTTCCGCGTTCAATGCGCATTCACCCAGTGTTTCACCGTTCCCTGCTCCTTCCGGCGGATGGTGTACGACCTGATACAGACCAACCGGCCCCCCCTCCTGTTTTGATGAATGGGGAGGAGGAGTTCGAGGTTGAGGACATTTTGGATTCTCGCCTTCACCGCCGCCGCCTACAATATCTCATTGACTGGGTGGGTTTTGGCCCTGAGGAACGCTCTTGGGAAGACGCCTCCACAGTCCATGCTCCTGATCTAACCCGTCGCTTTCATCAGACCTATCCCACCAAACCGCGACCTCGCGCCTCAGGGAGAGGGCCCCAGTTTGGGAGGGGCCTTGAGGAGGGGGATAGTGTGATGACCCATGGGCCTTGTAGTCCTGCTCAGGACATTGTAATTCCTGATGAAGATGAAAACTTGGGTTTTTTACCTTCCCAGTCTGAACTGGATTCCTCTCAGCCAGATCTTTCCCAGGCAGATCTGGGAACCTTGCACCTGCAAGAAAGTTGTCTCCCAGAAGTATGTCAAACAAGCCCAGAGCCTACTTCTCCCGTGTTCTTGCGCCGGGAGTTTTGTAAACAACAGAGAAGTTTGGAATCAGCTTCGCGCAGGAGTGCGAGGATTGCAGCTAAGAATGTGGCCAATTAAGACTGCTTCTCGTGAGAATCTTTGGGGAGTCTCACATCTGGTCTCAGAGTTAGCTTTCGGTTCTGATTCCCAGAGAACTGCTTCGGCGGGAAAGTTAGACTCTATTTAGGTGTTTTACCCGCGTAGTAACTTTGCGGAGTCAATTCGTCAGCCTACGGAGCGAGTTGTGTCTGGACAGCGCGCTCCGATTCAAGCCTCGCTCCTGCTCAAGCCTTGCCTTGCTATCCAGCCTTCGCCTTGCTTCCCAGCCTTTGTTTATCTACGGACCTTGCCTTGTTTCCCAGGATCAATCCTTGCCTTGTTCCACGGATTTTATCAAGTTATTCCACGGACCTTGTTCTTGTTCTTAGTTACCTTGTTCCACGTTCAAGCCTTGTTTCAAGTATCAAGTATTTCCTAGCCTCGCTCAAGTTTCATGGACTAAAGGACCTTGTCATCTCCCCTCACTTTGCTTGGCAAAGTGGGTGTTTCGGTTATTGGATTACAACTTTGGACCTTAATATTTCTTATTGGACATTGCTTTTTTGGACTATTTCTGACCTTTCCTGAAAGGTCTAATTCTGGACTATTTTCTACACTTGTTTTTATTAACTTTATATATTCCTTCAATAAAGATATTAGATAGATTCTGGCCTCTGTGTATGGTTATTGGTGCTCTGCAGCCTGGGTCGTGACAGGGACCCACCTACCTTCGTGACCGTATCTCCTATCATAAACCTGCCCGATCCCTTCGATCGTCAGGGGAGGCTCTCCTGTCACCACTGCCAATATCTCAGGCCCGCCTTGTGGGAACAAGGGAGAGGGCCTTCTCTGCTGTGGCCCCCCGATTGTGGAACTCACTGCCCGGTGAGATTAGGCAAGCCCCCACACTAGCAGCCTTTAAGAAAGACCTGAAAACATGGCTCTTCCGTTGTGCCTTTGGAGAGTAATCACTACATACATCCCTTTTGCTGCTCTCCTTCAATATTTGTCCTCCAGATCGCACCGCCACTTTATGACCCTGTCCTCTGTGGTTTTTACTCCTACTTCCTTTCTCACCTCGAGTTTTAATCTAGTGTTCATGTGGCCCGCCCTTGGTTTTATTGTTCTTTGATCTTGTTTAATGTAGTGTATATTTTCTTTTATTGTGTTGTTTAATATGCTATGATTTGTTGTTCTATTATATTTTGTTATATTGTATTGTTCTGGGCATGGCCCCATGTAAGCCGCCCTGAGTCCCCGTTGGGAAGATGGTGGCGGGGTATAAATAAAGTTTATTATTATTATTATTACTTGTCCCTGAGTGGAATATTTCCTTTCTCGCTTGGCTTACACACACCTCTGCTTTAATGTCTTCTTGATTTGTGACTCAGTTAGATGGCTGGCTGGTAGCCACTCACCTCCTGACCACTAACCCTGCCAATGTTCTTGTTTTTGCCAGTTCTGTTGTTAAGTTAGCATTTATGCTGGCATGAAATCAAAGACTTAGGAAATACTGATGATGCTAAGCTGGAAATGTTCCTAAATGTGTACTAGGTCAGTTTTCTGAGAATGGGATTTGTGTGTATTGACTAAAATTCTGCCAGTGCTATGCCAATGACATTGCCCAAGAGACTCAAATGATCCACCTTGAAAACAGGAGTAGTTATTATACAAAGGAAGTCAATGGCTTGTCTGTCAAATAAATGATGACATTCTATACTGTAACATGTCAGTGGGCTCCAGTAAACCTGAAATCTTCCTAAGTCTTGCATAAAGCAAAGAAAAATCCTATCCATATGGATTTCAGATTTGCAGGAACTAATTTACTTTTTAATAAATGATAAATTGATGAGATTTGTCAACTAAGCCAAAATTATTGGGATTAAAGCATTGGGAACCCAGGAGTTCTAGACATAATCCATCCACACATAAAATGCACTTATGGATATCCCCAAGTATTCACAATTTCAGCCATATAAATTTGGGGAGCAAATTTGTGGTGGAGATGATTTTAAAAACTGGAGTTAGAAATTCTTCCCTGTATGTTGAAAATCCCCAGGAAGTTACCAGTAGATTCTGATCTTCTTCTCTCCAACACTGCTTTATATCCTTTAAAAATCTACATTTGAAGTCTTGTGGGATTTTTGAAGGGATGCTGTGACCAAGGTTAGCCTAAAACATCTACCAGCTTGTAATAGATCAGAATTGTCTTCAACTTGATTTCCATCCAAAGCAAGGGTGCAACAGACTTCAGCAAGGAAGCCACAGCACTGAATTTGCAAGATCTGAACAGGGCTTTTGATAACAAGATAACTTGGAGGCCTTCCATTCATAGAGTCACCATAGGTCAGAGCCAACCTGATGGCAGTTAACAGCAAATGGATTGTGGAACAAAATTAAATCCTGTAGAACATTGTAGTCCAGTATTAATGACATTGGCAAAGTATCTCTCAAAATCATCTTCTGAAATCAACCTGCCAGTCTCATCCCAGACAACTGTTTCAGAAGGATACTGTAATCAACGCCAGTGAGAGGATCAGCAGAAACAACACAGGCACATTCTCCCTCTCCAGGTCCTAGTGTAGATTATCAGCAAAAGCTAACAAAGTAGTCTCTGTTCCATAAACAGGACTGAAGCCAGCCTGAGACTGATTTAATCTCAACAAGGCACTAGGAGCATGGCTATATGGACATTATTGACTTTTCACTTGCTATTGATTTTAGTGGAAGATATTTAAAATTTAACTCTTCCATTAAACATCAAGATCCTGCATCTCACTGATGGATTGTAAAATGCTGTTCAGTATAACTCCACTCACTTCTGACTTCTCACACCAAAATAAGGTCAACCTTCCACATAGTTGAAGAAGACAGAAGTAGCATCTTACTATGTTCTTGGAGTGAGAGATATAATGACAACATCATCTTCCTGGATTTCCCTGGAGTCCTCGCCAGAGTTCCAAGAGATCCAAAATAAAATTATCTTGTCAATTCCACATCCTTCCCTGGCTATTAAATTTCAACAAAAGCTTAGTTCCACTGTTGATTGATAATTAGAGAGCATAAAGAGTCAATATGGATTGAGATAGTGAATTGTAACATCTGCAATCTTGTTATTGTATGCCTTCAAGTTATTCTGACTTATGGTGATGCCCTAAATTTTGGGGGGGTTTTGGCAAGTTTTGTCCAAAGGGGGTTTATCATTAGCTTCTTTTGAGGCTGAGAGAGTATGATGTGCCCATGGTCATCAGGGAACTTCTGTAGCCAAGAAGAGCTTTGAACTCAAATCATAACACTGTGCTGGCTCTCCATCTACCTTGACTTCCTCCCCAAAAATCCCTACATATAGAATCATAGAGTTGAAAGAGACCACATAGACCATCCAGTCCATCCACCTACCGTGCAGGAAATGTACAATCAAAGCATCCCTGACAGATGGCCATCCAGTCTCTGTTTAAAAGCCTTTAGAATCATAGAATCATAGAATAGTAGAGTTGGAAGAGACCTCATGGGCCATCCTGTCCAACCCCCTGCCAAGAAGCAGGAAATCGCATTCAAAGCACCCCCGACAGATGGCCATCCAGCCTCTGCTTAAAAGCCTCCAAAGAAGGAATCTCCACCACAGTCCGGGGCAGAGAGTTCCACTGCCGAACAGCTCTCACAGTGAGGAAGTTCTTCCTGATGTTCAGGTGGAATCTCCTTTCTTGTAGTTTGAAGCCATTGTTCCGCGTCCTAATCTGCAGGGCAGCAGAAAACAAGCTTGCTCCCTCCTCCCTATGACTTCCCCTCACATATTTGTACATGGCTATCATGTCTCCTCTCTGCCTTCTCTTCTGCAGGCTAAACATGCCCAGTTCTTTAATGCCCAGTTCTCCTCATAGGGCTTGTTCTCCAGACCTTTGATCATTTTAGTTGCCCTCCTCTGGACACATTCCAGCTTGTCAACATCTCCCTTCAACTGTGGTGCCCAGAATTGGACACAGTATTCCAGGTGTGGTCTGACCAAGGCAGAATAGAGGGGGAGCATGACTTCCCTGGATCTAGACGCTATACCCCTATTGATGCAGGCCAAAATCCCGTTGGCTTTTTTAGCAGCTGCATCACATTGCTGGCTCATGTTTAACTTGTCCACAAGGACTCCAAGATCTTTGTCACATGTACTGCTGTCTAGCCAGGCATCTCCCATTCTGTATCTTTGCATTCCATTTTTTCTGCCGAAGTGAAGTATCTTGCATTTGTCCCTGTTGAACTTCATTTTGTTAGTTTCAGCCCATCTGTTAAGATCATTTTGAATTCTGCTCCTTTCTTCTGGAGTGTTGGCTTTAAAGAAGGAGCCTTCACCACACTCTGAGGCAGAGAGTACCACTGTTGAACAGCTCTTACAGTCATGAGGTTCTTCCTAACTTTCAGGTCAAATATTTAAACATGGTCCTCATGTCTCCTTTCCAACTTCTCTTCTGCAGGCTAAACATGCCCAGCTCTTTAAGCTTCTCCTCATCAAGCATGGTTTCCAGGACTTTGATCATTTTAGCCATGTAATGTTCAATTATATCCATGTATGACACTCAGTATGGGTATGCTACCCATGCTCAGTAAGTTTTATGAATACAAAACTGCTTCATTAATACCTTCGAGCTTCCAAACATAGAGATCACATGGCTATACTGGTGGCATATATATGTGTCAGAAGCCCATCACATTGAAGTGCTGAAGTGAAGCGTCAGTGGGAGAACCCATGGGGCAGTGTGGTGAATCTGTGGGGCAGCAGGGCAAACTATTGCTCCATGCCCCTATTGCCTGCATCACCCCCCTTCCCCATCACATGGAGGAAGTCATTGCTTACTCAATCAGAACACAGGCAGTCACCCACATACTGAATTCTTCCTCCCAACATGCTTTCAACATGGAGCTGGCATGGAGCCCTGCCAGAAGTAGCCCTACATCATGTGATGGGCTCCAGCAGACTCCGTACCAGCTCCGTGTTGAAAGCATTCTACAACAGGGCAAAAGCCCCATGTGATGACGTCCTTAGTGTGGTTGAACGGAGGCATTTTAGATGGGAGAAGAAAAATATTTCTCTACAGCAGTTCAGACCTACTTATTCTTTGTCAGTTTGGATTCTGTTTTTTGGCATGTTATTAGACAAGCTTTATCTAAAGCAGCAAAAGAATAGGACAAAGAAAAGCTGCCAGACTGCAAAGCCAGTGGCAAAACTGCACCTGATTCTCCAAAGTTGTCCTCATTTGACTGAACTTTCTGGGTGACATAACAGATTCAAACACTAGCCTCTTCTCTCATGAAGAGACTTTTCCTTTCAAATCTGGCCCTGGGGAAATGAGTTTCATGGTCTAAATTTAGCCTCAAGTGAAAGTTTATCCACATTTAAAAAGAGAGGAGAGAAAGAAAAGAAAAGAAAGATCACCGCACAATTATGCACGTCTGTCTAATTGGCAGATCCTCGAGGCAAGAGAAACCCAAGCTTAGGAATAGCAGGGGTGGCTCAGGTCAAAGAGGGGACTGGCAGAGCAAACTGTGAAGATCTTACCAGCCCCGTCCGCCCCTCACTTTCATAAACACTGACCCTTAAACATTCAAAGCGGAACACGGCGTCTGAGGACACGTAGCTAGCTATACCCCCCTGAGAACTACTTTGAACATTACAGCACCAACAGAAACCAAATATTTGGCAATCAAAGCAGTGGAAGTGGGAGGAAATACTTCACAATCATAATGAAGAAAATTAGAAGTTTTGAGGGTTTTTTAATCATGTCTTTAAAATCCAAATTACCAACAAAACAACAACAACAACACTTGAAAATCCTGAAAATAATGAGCACAATGGGGGGTGTACTAATGACAATCCATCAGCCCAAAGAAAACAAAACTGTACCAATTATTCTGAACTGAAGGCAGTGACTAGATTTGATGCTCATCCTCTGGAGATGTTACTTGTGGGATTGTTGTTTGACTCATTCGTTGTCTGCAGCTACATGTGTATAAAATTTACATAATCTTTTACGAGTGTTAAACTGATTTAAGTCTGGGTGTTTTTATCGGGCCAGCTTATACCTGGATGGTCTGACTTGAAACAAGGGAAATTGAAATATTCAGGCATTGTAAACCTGTGAGCAGTTTGGAGGGGGGGATGTCTTCACTGCGTTCATATAGCAGGTCTTTGAATCCCACCCAGGGAGAGTGCGGATGAGCTCCCTCTATCAGCTTCAGCTCCATGCGGGGTCATGAGAGAAGCCTCCCACAAGGATGGTAAAAACATCAAAACATCCGGGCATCCTCTGGGTAACGTCCTTGCAGATAGCCAATTCTCTCACTCCAGAAGTGACTCAAGTTGCTCCTGACACGAGAAAAAAAAGCAGGTCTTTAGGGCTGGTTGTAAACTGAGTGCAAAAAAATTATATCCTCTTTGATTTCCTCCCCATTGTTTTTATTTTTGTTCCTATCATTGTGAATTTTAAATACTTTTCACGTGTTTTTCATTGTGAAAACAAATTGTGAAAGAAAACAAAAATGAAAAAAAATAACTGTATGTGAAATTATATGTGTATGTATTTATGTGTATTTTTCCATTACTTTCACCAGATTCTTAAAGGGGCGCAGCATCCCAAAAAAGACTAATAAGTACCTTGGATCCACTTGAAATCCATTTTAAGGAGGGACCTTTAAACAGCTCAGCCAAGCAGGTCCTGGGCCTCACCAAACTACAAACCCCAGAATTCTGCAGGAGGCAGAATTTAAAGTGGATCCATGCTCTGGAGTGATGAGGCACTAAGAATGACTGAAGCAAACATGCATGGTGTGATACTATGCTAGCCCTGCTCCCTCCAGGCATCTTCTATACAAGGAGGTCTAACTTTGAAAGGCTAAAAGACTTTCTGTCTATAGTGATTCAACACAAGAATTTGAATTCTGATATTCTATGGTTCCATAATAGTATGGTGATCCTCCATGAACAGAGGAGCCTAAACACTGACAAAGCATTATTAAAATAGCAATGGAACCTTGAAGGAATTCTCCATAGTCTCATGCTTGTATTCAGCACAGATCCATAATAGTGTAAGGAGACATCTAATACTGAATCATCTGACTAAATATTGTCATCTCAGACTGGCAGTAGTTGCTATAAGTTTCGAGCAGGATGCCTTTCTGAAGATCCTTAATACAGGTTCAGTATCTCTTCTGCCTCCTCGTTCTTGTCCTCCTCCTCCATCCCTCCTCCTCCTCCTCCTCCTCCTCCTCCTCCTTCTTCTTCTTCTTCTTCTTCTTCTTCTTCTTCTTCTTCTTCTTCTTCTTTTTATTGTATCCAGGTGCTCAATCATCTCTCTCTTCCTCTGTCCTCTGTAGCCATAGCGATACAGTGTTCCCTCACTTATCATGTGGGTTAGGTTCCAGGACCACCCGCAATAAGTGAAAATCTGCAAAGTATTTATTTTAATATTTATACATTATTTTAGTAGTTATACACTATTTTAAGTCTTTATCAACCAATTGTGTGTTGATAAATCGCCTCCTTCTCCTGCCGTTGCCGCTTGGGCTCCTTTTCTCTCTCTTTGGCTTCTCCTTCCTCCCTTCCTTAGGCTGTAAATTGTAATTTTTTATGATTTATAATAGTCTTTTATAGTTTTTTGAAACTGCAAAAAATAAACCATGAAGTAGTGAGGGAACACTGTAGTCCCATGGAGTTTGGCAGGTGTCTGGAGTAGAGAAAGATGGAGTTCTACATGCACCATGCAGTATATCAAGCAAATTGTTTCCCTGTTATTCCAATATGTTTTAAATGTGTTTTTTTTAAAAAAACAAAAAAAAACAAATGACCCTTGGATGCAACCATTGTAAAATACTGTAAAATCAGTTCTCTGAATACATTACTTAATTCAAGAATTAAATTCAACATGACACATGTACTTCCCTTGCAAATGATTTAGGGGTGGAAAACCTTGTTCTTTATTTAAAACATGTATTCCTGGCATTTCCTCATATAGTTTAGTGTGGCTTCTAAGAGAGAGGAAAGCCACCAATATGTAAAAAAAACCAAACCAGAATAAAATCAAAGATGAAATCAATTTAAAAATAGCCTCAGTAAAATAAAATCACAAAACACAATTTAAAAAACAGAGTTTTAAAACCATGAATATAATGAAGGCTGGCAAGCAATAAAATTCAGTCACTAAGGACTTCTTAAAGAGGACTGTCTTAACATTGCAACAGAAGGCCAGCAAGGAACACACATGATGAACATTCATAGGGACACGGTTCTGAAATCCCAGCATGGCAACAAAGAATTATCTCATCTTTACAATGAAACGAGTTTTTAAGTGACAAAAAAAATCCCATTGGCAATCACAGAATCTATAGTTCAACATGTCAAGAGGGCAATAGGCTTGGAAAACACAGGTTAGGGTTCTTTGGGATTCAGTTTTTGCCATGCTCATGGATAGAGATACTGTTGACTAATTCAGGCTGGGTAAAGAATTCTAGAGGTGCACAATACTGTAGAATTAATGCTGCTTGATACCACTTTAACTGTCATGGCCCAATGCCATGAAAGTTGTCATTTTGTGAAGCATCAGCATTCTTTAGAAGAAAGGACAAAAGACTTTCTAAACCTAAAATTCCCATAGTTCCATAGCAATGAACCATAGCAATTAAAGTGGTGTCAAACCATGTAGATCAGTGGTTCTCAACCTGTGGATCCCCAGATATTTTGGCCTTCAATTCCCAGAAATACTAACAGCTGGTAAACTGGCTGGGATTTCTGGGAGTTGTAGGCCAAAACACCTGGGGACCCACAGGTTGAGAACCACTGGTGTAGATGAACCCCTGAAGAATGTGGATTTGGCCATAGTAGCATAAGTCTTAGTTAAATCATGGTTGAACTCCTGCAGCACGCCCTATATTAGGAATATCAAACTTGTTTTCATGAAGGGCCACATCAGCCTTATGGTTGCCTGCAAAGGTCCATTTGTAATTGTAAGAATGTATAAATGTAATTTTGATGTCCTTTCATTGAAAACCTCAGGGATCACATAAAATGACATGAAGGACTGGATTTGGCCTTGCATTTGGCACCTGTGAAACTATACGATATAGAACAGTCATCACTTTGGAAGCTTGAATGAGGATGATACTTTGTCTAAAGCCATCTTGTCATCTTTCATATGAAATGGCTTTGACCTTTAAAATTATAAATGGTTTAGGATTATTCTGTCTGCTGGACAACATTCTGTCATACGAGTCCATTTGAGGATTAAATTCTACATCAGAGGCTTTTCAAAAGCATTTGTGAAGCATCTTGCCCATTCAAGAAGTACTTAAAAATTCAAAACACTTATCAAAATCTTCCAGTGAAACAAAACTTTGGCAATGCCAGATTGCGAAGTGGTAAATTTATTTATTATTTATTTATTTACTGCATTTCTATCTCACCCCAGAGAGGGCTCAGAGCGACTTATGCCCTATTGGAAACGAATATGTTAAGCATTGAAAATAATTCCACCGACTTTTTTTTTCTTTCTTTCTTTTCTTTTCTTTTTTTGCCTCTCCTAAAAAAATCTTCTTTTTTCCCTTTCTCCTTTTTTCTCATTCTATCTTTCCTATACCCACCATTGTTCTCACTCTTTCTATGTACAGAAACACTTAATAAAAACATTTAAAAAAGGAAAAGAAAAGAATTCCATTGAATAATTCCACCTACAAAATAATTCAACATGTTCCTAGGTATGGTCATCTTGCCATCATACATACCCTGAATACATAAGAACTTTCTTTTGACTTTATTTTATTTCAACATATTAAGATTAGAATAAATAGTTTTCTATAAGAGTTTTTAATCCATATTAAGATTTTTTGGAATTCCATTCACACCCACATTTTTGTGGTCATTTAACTTGATTTACTACCAGGTTTTGGGATTAACATTGGTTGAAATATTATACACTGCTTCAATCATTTGTCTAAGGCAGCTTATTTATTTATGACACTCTTATTTGATATGCGTGATTTTCCAAGCCATCTATCCAAGAACCCTCTTTGAGGAACCAACTAGAAAACAAGGAGTGGAGAAACAGTCTTCTTGGAATTGCTCTTTTTCTGAGAAAAGATTCACTATGATTTAAAAAAAATATTAGGTTTGAAGACTTGTTTTCTGCTGTTCTAGAGATTAGGGCACAGAGCAATGGATTCAAACTGCAGGAAAAAGAGATTCCATCTGAACACTAGGAAAAAGACTTCAATATGGTGAGACCTGTTTGACAGTGAAATATGCTACTTTGGAGGACAGTGGTGTCTCCTTCTTGGTTTTTAAATAGAGGCTGGTAATACATCTGTTTCAAATGCCTTGATCTTGTGTTCCTTCATGGCAGAATGGGTTGGATTGGATGGCCTTTGGGGTCTCTTCCAGCTTGTTAATTATATGGGCCCTCCTGTAAAACCCAGAAATAACTGGGTTAAAAGGAGGGATGGCTAAAGAACGTTTAGCCAAAGTTCAGTAGGGATCAGGTTAAAAGGTAAAAAAATACGCGTTAAAAAGGTGTACTTAAAACCCGATTTAGCCTGAAAAAAATGCACCTTTCATTACTGTATATCCTTGCAGTCATGCAAAACACATGCTTTCCTTCCCTCCCCCTATGCAGACTGCTCCAGCACACATATGCTTTATAAAAACCCAAAACAATGAGTCAGCTGATCGGGCTATCAAACAGAAACACAAACAGAAGCACAAATGGAGAGCAATTAGAACTCTCTGAAACTCTTTATTTTACACTTTATTATCTTAAACAGAGGTTGAATTAAAATTGGGGGGGGAGAAAGACGTAATTGCAGTTTTTTTAAAAAAAAAATCCCTCCCAGACCCTATATGGACACATGCGAATCTGCTTGTGTTTATATTTAGATATTTGCATGTGTGCATATATGGTCCAGCGCATAACAGAGGGAAGTCAAGCAGACTCCCTCCCTCTTATCCTTTTGTAGGAAAGTTAAGACCTGGTTGTGGGACCAGGCCTTTGAATAACAATAGCAGCGTTAAGTATTATTATGTGTGCTGGAATTCAATTTGATAGACTTGTATTTCTAGATCTGATTACGTCCATCTGCTTATTTAGTATTGTATTTTATGAATGTTGCTGTAATTAATTAATTAGTTAACTAATTTTAATTGATTTGCATTGTATTTTATATTTTTATATGTGTGTGTTTTATTGTAAACCTCCCTGAGTCTCCTTTTGGGTGAGAAGGTCAGGATAAAAATGTTGTAATAAATAAAAAAAAATTCGTGTCAGGAGCAACTAGAATCGCTTCTGGAGTGAGAGAATTGGTCATCTGCAAGGACGTTGCCCAGGGGACGCCCAGATGTTTTGATGTTTTTACCATCCTTGTGGGAGGCTTCTCTCATGTCCCCGCATGGAGCTGGAGCTGATAGAGGGAGCTCATCCGCACTCTCCCCAGGTGGGATTTGAACCTGGCAACCTTCAGGTCAGCAACCCAACCTTCAAGTCACAAGGCTTTAAACCACTACACCACCGGAGACTCCTAAATAAATAATAAAATATTATTATTAATTATAAATAAATAATAAAAAATTAAAAAAACTTCCGGCAGATGTCCCCCCCTCTGCCCTCCATCTTGATTCGCTAAAGAGGAAGGCTGTGATGACTCCAGGGGGCCATATCCTGGGACTGACAGGTCTATGTGTGGACCTGATATCAGGTCCCGGGATTTTTTGTCATAGATTTAAAACATGGATTTTGGCGCTGTCTGGAAGTGCCCTTTGATATAGTGTTTCTATCAAATAGAAATAGAGGCAAATAATCACTTTCAATTCTGCCAGCCACAAAATAACAAGAGCCAAAAGAACGTCAGAGGTGCCTGCTTGGAACTTACAGTCTCCTCCTTCCTGGGCAATGCTGTCTGCAATTCCTTTCTGTCATTGTGAAAAACTATCCTACAATATACACTGTCACAGTGCACCATGATGGCCAGATAGGTAGATACCTTCATAATGTCTCAATGTGAGCATTTCATATTAATAACAACAGTCACTTATATTGAACATCTTTGAACACTTCAGCAGAAATCTTCTGAGTTAACCACTTGAACTTTGTAAAATGTGAGATCGATGTCAACAGATAATATGAAACGAGCCATCAGGAAGTAGATGGAAATGTGCTTTGATGAAAACTCAGCTTGCCACTATGTGGCAAACTTGGAAAACCTACAGCAGGAACATCTTTTCTCCTTTTTTTCAATCAATACATGCACTCGTCTGGGTGCTGGCAACACTGTTTAGCTGCTGCTTTCCATGAAGGCAGCAAAGACCAAGTTAGATAATGAGCTGGCACGTCTTTCTGAAATGTTTACTGTGTTCCATAAAATAAAAGGACATGCTGGTTCTTAAACTAATTTGGAGTTTTGTCAGTTGCTTCATCCCTCCTCTTCCTGCTGGCTTACTTGTATTTGGAATAAAAACTGGAGCAATGAAAAGGCTTGGCTACAGAAACTGTACACAAACTTGTATGTTGGATTACGACTCTAAAGATCAGGGTACAATTCCTCGCTCAGACATGGAAACTCACTGGGTGACATCGGGCAAATGACACATTCTCAGCCCCAGAAAACCCCATGATCAATTTACTTTAGGCTTGCCATAAAATGGAAACAACTTGAAGGCACACCGTTACAGCAATGTAACCTCGAGTCCCCTGCTGACATATGGTGACCTCATGAATTACGTAAGGTTTTCTCAGGCGAGGAATATTCAGAAGTGGTTTTGTCAGTTTCTTCCTCTGAAAGGAAGCACCTGGTATCCATTGGTGGTCCTAAATCCAAGAATTAACCAGAGCTGACCCTACTTAGCTCCCAAGATCAGATGGGAATCTGGTGCATTTAGGGTACTTAAGCCAACTGATTTGCATTTTAGGGAGACATATTAAGAATTCTCAGTATGAGAGCACCAGTGCTTTCTCACACTGCAGTACCAGAACTTCATAGGATGGGACAATGGCAATTAGAATGGAATCTAATTTACTTGGGACTAGCAATTTGGATCTATAAATACAGCTACAGATTTATACTCAAATGAAAGTCAATCTTGTGGATAAACTGAGGTCATGTTTTGGAAGCTGAAATGAGGGACGACAAAGCACTGTCCCAAAAGGGATTTTTGTACACTGATGTCAATAACTCTGAAAGCTCCCTGAAAATGGAGGATCATGGACCCACTGACCCAAAAGGGCACATGAAAGTGCACGTGCCCCTGGAAGTTCCCCTTTTTTGGGCAATGCTCTATGATCCCCTGTTTCTGGAGAACAGAGATGTTGATTTCCATGAGCATCCCTTTTCAGGCAGCGCACAAAGGGCTATTCTGTTGCCTATGTACTCCGTAAACCTCCTGCATGCAACAGCCTCAGGCTTCAGTGGTGGCAGTGACACTTGCACCACATGGCGAGCATCCTTCATGATCTCTCGCTTCTGGGGAGCAGAGGGCCTTTCTACACTGCCATAGAAAATCCAGATTTTCTGCTTTAAATGGGATTATATGGCAGTGTAGACACATATAATCCAGTTCAAAGCAGATAATGTGGACTATCTAATTTGATAATCTGGATTATATGGCAGTGTAAAAGGGGCCAGAGTGACTGACTTCCATGTGCACTGGTCCCTTTACACATAGGCAAAGTAATTGACTTCCGTGTGCACAATTAGAGTTTAGACAGTTCTTCATGATCACCTTCTTCTGAGGAGCAGAGACGAGCTTTTAGATAATAATAATAATAATAAACTTTATTTATACCCCGCCACCATCTCCCCGTGGGGACTCGGGGCAGCTTACATGGGGCAGAGGCCCAAACAACACAAGGACAAAATATAAACAACATAATACAATCACAATATAAAACAGATAAAACAGTAATGCAATATATCAGTTAAAACAACAATACAGGATAAAAAATTACATTAAAAACACATAAAAGGCAAGACCGTAATAAATACAGGATAGATTATTAAAAACCCTCTGGGGCTGATTAATTAATGACTGTATCTCCGAAAGCCTGCTGAAACATCCAAGTCTTCAGTTGTTTCCTGAAGGCAGATAGAGAGGGAGCCAACCTAATCTCCCTGGGGAGGGAGTTCCAGAGTCGGGGGGCCACGGCCGAGAAGGCCCTCTCTCTCGTCCCCACCAAACGCAGTTGTGAGGAGGGCAGAAGCGAGAGGAGGGCCTCCCCGGAAGATGTTTCAGCAGTCCCTGCTTTTTCCTTCCTCCTACCCTGAGCTGGTCAGGCCAGTCCCAACCCCTATGGAAATAGCATGAATAATCTTTTCAAGATGAGTTTTTTGACTAACATTTCTTGACTTTTAGTTGACTGTAGAATATATATATATATATACTGCAAATGATCAGGGGCGGCCCTAGGTAATTTCACCTTATAAGTGAACCTAGTGGCGTGCCCCCCCTCCGAAATTGCACCCCCCACCCTCAAAGCCCCGCACATACCTCCTTCGTCGGCAGCGGCAGCGGCGGGGAGGACCATCACCTCCCTCTTCAGCAAACGTGGAAGTACAGTGCCATCGGCCCAAATGGCCAATGGTGCTGTGCGCATGCGCACAGCATCGATCAGCACTGTGCGCATGCGTACAGCACCATGGCCCATTGGGGCCGATGGTGCTGTACTTCCGCGTTCGCCAAGGAGGGAGGCGGTGGCGGGGACCATCGCCTCCCTCCTCGGCAAAAGTTGAGGAGGGAGATGGGCGATGGTGCTGTGCGCAGGCGCACAGCGCCGATCGTAACGCTGTGCGCATGCTCACAGCACCATCGGCCATTTTGTGCGATAGTGCTGTGCAGGTTGGCGCGGGGCTTCTATCACTCGTGCAGATGCGAGCGATCGAAGCTCCGTGCCAACGGCGGTGGCACAGCGGCACCGGCGGCGCTATGGCGCCGCTGTCAAGGCCTCGATAGTGCCCCTATCGTCGTGCGCCCAAAGTGGCGGCTTCAGTTGCCTCTACGTTCAACCGGGCCTGCAAATGATAGACACAGTAGATAAAGAGTTTATAACCTATTTTACTTTCTTTTAGTAATGCACTTCAATACTATGCCAATTAAAATTATGCAAATTTTAACGCAAACTGTTTAGAGATCTGACTTTCTCAAGTGGCACAAAATTATTGAAAATAAGGACAGTATATGGATAAAGTTGTAAATGCTGTCCCTGGCTAGCCATCTTGCCAACCGGGCCTGCCTGACAACAGGGGAATGTCCCACCCACAAGACCTTCAGGTAAATCCAAGCAACTTAGAAGTTCCTGCTGATGCTGTGCAAGATTACATCAGTACTCTGTCTGCAGATTCCAGAATGCAGAGAGAAAATTTTGCAAGAAGAAATCCAACCCTGATTGAGGATCAAAGTTGCCAAGGGTTAAAAGAGGCATTCACCTCATCTGGCTTTGTTTTATCTTCAGAACTCATAAGCAAGTGAAGCAAAGAATTTATATCATGTGTAAGCATCCAGTACAAACAGATTTGTCTGTCTCAAGGTATGTGGATGTTGCTTTCATGGACGACAATTCTCCAGATTCCCCAGCAAACACAATCACTAAAGCACAGCCCCAAATTCCCCATCCAGCACAGCCATTGGGCAGTCCTGGAAGCTGTTGTCCCCAAAAATAATGGTCATGAACTCTAAAGATTTGAAATTGCAACAGTACTTATTGGTAGTCATAACTGTAAGATGTGGGGAAATGATTCTAGTTCTGGGAAAACAGTAATTAGTAAAGACAGCATCTATTGTGTATTCTCAAAGGAGTCTTCCTGAAATTTGTTGAGCTCACAAACCATTCTTCATTGTTTAAAGGACCATTATATTAATACTTTGTTATTGGATGCGTCATTCTTATAAACCTGGCTTTGCTTGAACCTGTGAGGTGCATGTGTAACACAATTCTTGGAAATAGAAGCTCCCTCTCATAAATGGAACTATAGTTCACTAGAGCCACACTGAAATTTCATACATACACATTCATCATCCCCCTCCCTGATCTCCAGAAGTTTTCTAAAAACCCACAATTATTATTATTATTATTATTATTATTATTATTATTATTATTATTATTATCATTATTATCATTATTATCATTATTATCATTATTATCATTATTGTTATTATTATTATCCTGCCTTTTTCCCCATGGGGACTCAAGGCGGTTAACATCTATCCACACTAAACAGTTTAAAAAGAGCAATACAAAAGTTGAAAACAATTAAATAATAGATAAAGGTAAAGGTTTCCCCTGACGTTAAGTCCAGTCATGTTTGACTCTGGTTGTTGGTGCTCATCTCAATTTCTAAGCCGAAGAGCCGGCATTGTCCGTAGACACCTCCAAGGTCATGTGGCTGGCATGACTGCATGGAGCACCGTTGCCTTCCCGCCGGAGCGGTACCTATTGATCTACTCACATTGACATGTTTTCAAACTGCTAGGTTGGCAGAAGCTGGAGCTAATAGCGGGCGCTCACTCTGCTCCCGGGATTTTAACCTGGGACCTTTCGGTCTGCAAATTCAGCAGTTCAGTGCTTTAACACACTTTGCCACTGGGGCTCCTTAATTAAATAATAACAGTGTGGTAAAAACAGAATTAAAATACAGCAAATACATTTAAATGGCCTTTAAAATTCATATCCTCTCCCCAATCCCACTCATCCTCTCCAGAGCCTCCCGTTCCCTTCCCCAAAAGCCTGTTGGCAGAGGAAGGTCTTGACCTGGTTGCGGAAGGAAAGCCAGCAGGGATGGGGAAATTCTGGTTTCTTTTGGGAGGGAGTTCCACAGCCTGGGAGCAGCCACTGAAAAGGCCCTCTCCCATGTTCCCACCAAGCTAAAGATGCCAGCCACAGATGCAAATGTCAGGGGGAAATGCTGCTAGAGCACAGCCATACAGCTCGGAAACCACACAACACTCCAGTGATTCTGGCCATGAAATAATAATAATAATAATAATAATAATAATAATAATAAACCACGTTATTTATATTCTGCCCTTCTCCCCCAGGGGACTCAGAGCAGATTACAGCATTAACATAGGTAAACATTCAATGCCTTTATAGTCAAATACAATCAGGACATACAAGCACAAACAAGGCAAGGCTTCTCCTTTCATGTCCGGCTTCTGGAGGCAATGTTCATCTCTGGCTTTGATTTTTTGCCATCAATGAAAATCAGTTGTGCAGTCGAAGACCAGTAACAGAAATGAGGGACTGGACTGGGCAGACTACAAATTGCCTATCTGTGCCTTAAAATAATGTATGCACCTGGAACTTTAGAAGAAACTCGACAAAATGAAAGGAAGATATAAGGACTCCCAATGAAGGCTTACACTATGTTCTTTCCAAACCAGCTGGAAATGTCAAAATATGGATACAATCAGCTTATAACCCTCAGACAAGATTCCTCCTGCTTCTTTTCAGCTGTCTGTATCTAAAATGCGTGTAATTGGGTTTTAAATTATTTCCTTTCGATGCCAAAAATAATTAATTGTTGGAGGTCTCTCTCCATTATACGCTTTTCTTCAGGCTGTGAAGAAAATATTGCTAATAAAGTTTGAGTCAGCAGCCTGATTTGAAGGTCACTTAAGGCTATTGCTTGGAGGATTAAAAGATTTTGTCTACTCCCAGAGTTCCTTTGTTCAAAAGAAGGCACCACCTTAAAACAAAAAAAAATTAAATAAGGAATTATCCAGAAGTCAGAATAGAATAATAAAGATTAAGGACACCAAAGAAAAGGCATTTTTGAAAGATACATATTAAGCCACTCAACCTGACTTAAGCCATGAATACAAATGGAGCCAAAAGAGATATTTATGCAAACAACTATTTGGGGGAAATGGGATGAGAGGCTGATGCTAGAAGAAGCCAAAACTGAAAGAAAGAAGTAATTTGTTTTGTGATGAAAACTTCAAGTAGCCGCTGCAACTCTGACAGTAGAGAACTTACAGTCTTCTCTTCCGTGACTTGACCTTCCTTATTGTTTCATTTTTACATCATAGAAATTACACAGCATAGAAATTTTACATTTTACAGCATAGAAATTACACAGAAAAGAAGTAGCACCATATTCCTATCCTCATTTATACAGTAGAGTCTCACTTATCCAAGCCTCGCTTATCCAAGCCTCTGGATAATCCAAGCCATTTTTGTAGTCAATGTTTTCAATATATCATGATATTTTGGTGCTAAAGTCATAAATACAGTAATTACAACATAACATTACTGTGTATTGAACTACTTTTTCTGTCAAATTTGTTGTATAACATGATGTTTTGGTGCTTAATTTGTAAAATCATAACCTAATTTGATGTTTAATAGGCTTTTCCTTAATCCCTCCTTATTATCCAAGATATTCGCTTATCCAAGCTTCTGCTGGCCCGCTTAGCTTGGATAAGTGAGACTCTACTGTATTTGCATTCATCTTGAAGGTGGTGATGATTATGTGAATGAGGAAACCAATCTCAAAGCTGCAAATTCTGTTCTTACATTTGATCATCCGTCTTTGTTCTGCTTCTTAATCCTTAGAGCGATCTCTGGGTTTTCTTAGACCACCCAAGCTAAATATGTTCTTATCTTGGCATGTGAGTAATCATAATGCTCACTGATGTAAGCGTGGCCAAGTCATCATCACAGTTAACATATGCAATTCAGTCTTGACTGGAAGTGCTGGGTTTATAGGGTGATGCTGGAATTGACTCTTACAAAACAGACACACTCTAAAGCTGCAATCTTAAGCATACTGACCTGGAAATAAGATCTGGACTTTTGGGCAGTTTTTTAAAACACACCTGGGCTGAACTCAAAATGTAAATGATTGTTTAAATGTTGCATTGCAGGAGGTTTCAGAGAAATGACAACAGCCTTAGAATGAATGTGCACAGCTCTTCATGAAACTGCGTAGCAATTTTCAGTCTAGGAGAGATGACATTGCCACCTTTAACAAAAGCAGTTACAAAATTGCAAGCTGGATGTTTACGGTCTTGGATGACCAAGTGTGGCCCCCAAAGTGTATCTTTGCAGCCTGCTAGCTCCCTAATCAAAGGTTTTCTAAAGCATTGGAGACTGGGACACTGGGAGAGGACATCTGCAGGGCTCTTCCCATCGTGGGCAACCTTGAGACAAGCAGTTGTGACAGTGCCCTGAGTGGTCTCTCCAGCTAACAGTTTTTGATGTATCTCATGGCTTGGAGGGAGCTGCAGACCTTTTCTCCCAGTGCCCTTGTCTCCAGAATCTTGGAAATGCTTCAATCAGGACACTGCCAAGTTGGAAAGATGGGATTTTGCAGGAAGACGTCCTCAAATGTAACTACAGTGATGGTGCTTTACCATCATAGTTATATTAATCAGCCAATTTTTCATTAAAATTCCCCCTCATTATTTAGAAAACAAATCCTCACACTTGGTTAATTATTATTTGAATTATTCTATATTAAAAAAAAACCTGGTTTATTAATACTGAACTAAAAGGAACTACATGATAGTAATTGTCCCTTTATGCATTCATGCAGTTTGACAGCACTTCACTGACATGGCTCAATGCATTGGTATCATGGGACTTGTAGTTTTACAAGGCCTTTAGTCTTCTCTGACAAAGAATGCTGGTGCTTTGCCAAATGACTAGCTCCATGGCACTGAGCCATGGCAATGAAAGTGGCATCGAATTCCATTAACTCTACAGGATAGATGCATTTTACATTTGCCACTAGACTTAAGGTCTGGACTGGATGGCTCTTGTGGTCTCTTCCAACTCTATAATTCTATGATTTAAACAGTAAATCATGACACTTACTTTTAATGCAAATGAACTTCATGGGGAGACCTGAGGGCACTGAGTGGTGCCACAGAAAGGAAATCGGGTCACGTACATGGCCTGCAGATGGCAAAGTTTGCAAAAGGTTTATTCTTAAGGGAACCTGCATGTTTAACCTGAGCACAGGTTTATCTTTACTGTTAGACCCGCTCTGCATCCTAGCAAAGATAATTTGTCCCCAAACCTCTCTAAAATGTCATTCATAAGTTTAGGCTGAAATTGGTTCCTCATAAGTCAGCTTGATCCTGTATCCTTCAGAGCAGCTGCTCTTGGCACTGAGTCTACACAGGAGTTCATGTGAGGATGCATGGGATCACCAAAGTCTGAGGTGACAGTTTGATGAAGCAATTCAAAGCCATGTTGATCGACTTAGCATCAGTTGCCCTCATTTGAGGTACGGTGGAAATCTGTCACATCGCACTTGTCTTACTGGAAGCTTAAATGTGTGAATTGCTGTCCTAGAGAG
The DNA here is from genome assembly GCF_035594765.1 of Anolis carolinensis. Lineage (NCBI taxonomy): Eukaryota > Metazoa > Chordata > Lepidosauria > Squamata > Anolidae > Anolis > Anolis carolinensis. The sequence goes on from NC_085841.1 coordinate 348,480,806, forward strand.
AAGCTAGCACTCTGCCAAAAAACTAGCGATAATCCCTGGCTCTTATTCTTGCATATGATTTCTCGTAGGAAGAGATCATTTGTATATCAAGATTCTTGCTCCAATATGTGATTAAACTGGTGCAGGAGATCCTAGAAACTGGCATACTAGAGAACATGCTATCTAGTGGCTCCATTTCTAACATTATAAATCATATGAATTTGTTCTGTCTTCCACTTCCTCTACCAGCAGGAGATTAAGACATGTCTTTTTCTGGTTTCCCTGCGATATATGATGTTTTGGTAATATCTTTTAAGTGTCTATCAGTTGAGTAGCCCTAATCCAAGATTGTTGAAACCAGAATTTTTTAACATTTTGGAACAGCTGTATTTGCATATATGGACATAATGAGATATTTTGGAAATGGGACCAAACATTTACTTACGTTTCACGTTCACCTTATATACATACTGCAAGTCACTCTGTTCGAATATCAGCCCGCATGCCAACAACCTAAATCAAGAAACAGCTTCCTAAGATCTACAGAGATATTTGCAAGAACACTTCAGCAAGCGAGAGTCCAAAAGTGGCAGGCTAAAACCCAGAACCTCAATCAGTGGCTGATATCAGCTGAGAAACTCCCTCCTGGGAACACAGAAGACTGGGAGACTAGCAAGGCACTGAACGGACCGTGCGCTGGCACTGCAAGATGCAGAGACAATCTTAAGAAATGGGGCTATAAAGTGGAGTCCACGACATGCGAGTGTGGAGAAGAGCAAACCACAGACCACTTATTACAATGCGACCTGAGCCCTGCTGCATGCTCAATGGAGGACCTTCTTACAGCTACACCAGAGGTAAATGAAGTGGTCAACTTCTAGTCAAAGGAAATTTAGTACAGTAGAATCTCACTTATTCAAGCTAAACGGGCCGGCACAACCTTGGATAAGCAAATATCTTGGATAATAAGGAGGGATTAAGGAAAAGCCTATCAAACATCAAATTAGGTTATGATTTTACAAATTGAGCACCAAAACATCATGTTATACAACAAATTTGACAGAAAAAGTAGTTCAATACGCAGTAATGTTATGTTGTAATTACTGTATTTGCGATTTTAGCACCAAAATATCATATATATTGAAAACATTGACTACAAAAATGTCTTGGATAATCCAGAACCTTGGATAAGCGAGTCTTGGATAAGTGAGACTCTACTGTATAATGCCAAGTTTTTAACTTTGTTTACATTATAACTGTATTCTCAATTTGCTTCTGACACAATAAATAAATACCTTATATACACTCCATGGAGGTAATTGTATACAATATTTTGAACATTTTTGTGTATGATACAATTTTGTGTACATTGAACCATAAGGGTGCAAAGGTGTCTATCTCAATCACCCACATGAACAATCTTGGATCTTGGAGTATTTGGGATTTCAGATGCTCATCCTCTACTAGCTGAGTTGAGAGACAGGGAATTAAGTTATCACATTGTATGCCAAGTAATTTTGCATCCTGGGAAAAGCAATTCTAACAGCCAGAGCATGCTAGAAATTGTAGTCCAAATAAACCAACTTTCCCAAGATTTCATTTTTGTCATTGTCGTCATCATCGTTGTTGTTGTTGTTGTTGTTGTCGTCATCATCATCATAGCAGCCTGCTGCTAAATATCCCTCTATTTTGCAGTGAAGAAAGTAACACAATATTTTATGAGGTCAAACATTCTATTTTCCAGGTATCATTTTCTTGCAATGTTTTCCTCTTCTAAACTGTCATTAGAACGACTACCATAAATATCAAAACTTACTTACAAACAGAATCCAGAGGGGCTCTAAGACAAGACATACTCTAAACTTGATACATGAAAGAGTTCCCACAACAGCCAGATTAAACTTCTAGCTTGTTGGGAGAAACAAAATTTAAAAGGTCTTTAATTTCATCTCTGCAACTAATGCTGGAGTCCATCCATCCCATGTGATACATAAAAATTCCCCTGTCACATCAATGTGCCCTGGTGCTTTGATGCTTGACCATGTTTCCTAAGGGTCTTGTTGCTGTTAAGATCTTGACCTGAACATTGACGAACAAGGGCTGAAAATACACAGATTTTAACAAACTTGCATATTTCCTAGGAGTCTTTAATGGCATTGTTCTTCATATTTCAGAATATGCTTTTTAAAAACAAATATATAACCTGACGTGCAATTTAGGAACTACGGAGGTGAAGTGCAAACACAATGACATTTTCCGCAGTTTCTTCTCATTGAGCTAGTGTATAAATAAATGTATAAATAGCAATTTTACAAGGTCTGTATCAATTTCATATTTATGGTTTTGTAGAATGTTAAATAGTCATATATTTTAAAGGACCTCAGATTTGTGAGAGTGCTGGAAGATTTTTTGATTGATGCACAATTGGCCAGCTTTTGGATATTGTTGCAGAAACAAGCAAAGAACAGTTTGTTGTGTAGAAAAATTGCACTTTTAGAGCTTGCAGTTTCCAGGATGGATTGCACTGGAGAAGGATGTGCCCTGTTTCACATTATATCTAGTCTTTTGGCGTGGGGGAAGAGTATAGAGTATACAAAGATGCACACTGTGAAAGTGGGAAAACTGCAGGGGGAAAACACCATTTTTGAAACCTGAGAACACCTCTTTAAGTTCTTCAGCACCAAAGATGATGTCACTGCTTCAGTGCTAATTTGCCTCCCTCATGCAATGAAGTCAATGGTCTGTTTTTATCATTTTATTATAGGATTTGTACCTACCCATCAGTCTTACCAGGGCACTTTATAAATGACAACTGCAAATGTAAACTTACAAGTCAAGTCATTGTTGGTGGAAATCTAAGGATGGATTTTTCCTTTCTTGAAATGCTAGATTTCCACAAGCAATTAGTTTTACGTATTTAAGGAGACAAATTCAGGCATGCAGTTAAGATCCTGGTAAGACTGCACTAAATATTATTTCCCAAAATTTGCTTTCTGTCTCAATCTTACACACATCTTAAAATAGATTGGTAGAATTAATGAGGGAGCCAAAAATAGTTGAGTGAACTTGTTTGAAAGCTAGTGGCATAGCAGAATCTACTATAGGTAATATTTTAACTTCTGAAAAGTGTAAAATCAGCTTAATAGATCATGTAAACTTCAGATTTCATTGTGGATTAGATTTAGCACCCCACTATAATGAAAGACAACAGCAGCCCTTGATTTAAATGATCTAGAATTAGAACTAGGCTGAAAAAAATGCTATATGGTTCCCAGAATCCCTCCATCAACAGACTGTTTGACATGTTAACTAGATGTTTCTAAGAGATGTCTTGTGAAAAAGCAGCTTTTCTAATTTCTCAATATGAAATCGATTCAGAAACTACTTTGCATAATACACTTCACAATTCTGACTTTAATAGCCCTGAATGTAATGTTTATTCACTCAACACTATATTATTATGACTCATGTCACAATAATCACTATTAAATTTGGGTCAAATACTAAATGAACCATCTTAAAACTACTTAACTTCAAAATCTCTACAGAAAACAAAATAAGCTAAGATACTTATCATACTTGAGCAGACTTGGCCTTTGTGAAATAAGCTTGATGCTCTTGCCAAAAAGGAGTGTTTTTGGAAAATCCTTTTCTCCTATTTATTTCTTCATTTATTCAAGGGAGAGTGGAAGGAAGCAATTCCTTGAGCCTTACTAAATCTCATGGCTATAATCCTAAATCCACTTTTGAGGGTACATTGACTTTGCTTAGTCTACTTACCAGTAAATGGCTTTAAGATCACAGCCAATTGGGGTTTCCCAGCCCAGAATGTGTTGTTTTTTTGCTTGTTTTTTGCATTTGTTTCCTGTGACTCTAGATGTAAAACAAGTTATTAAGAAGGCTGACTCATTGACTGGAGCTATCACCTCACTTTCTTTCCTTTTTGAAGTGATTTCAGCTAGGACCACAGATAAGGAGGTCTGCGCTCGGTAAGCTTCCACTAAACCAGATCAGCCAGGACAGAGAACAAGCACTCCAGGTTGAAGGCAAACTATAGACGTTTATTACAATTTGGCCAAAAGGCATGCAAGTGCCATCAAAGTGCTTCAAAATGACACACATAAATTCACAGAAAAATACAAGACATTTTATACAGTTCTTACAGCTATTCAGACTTCCTTCACCTCCCCATAATTGGTTGAGAAACTGTTTCGGCTAGGATCCATGCAGAGATTTCCCGGAGATTCCCCTGATGTCACAGGCTGAAGGAGGAGATCCTCATGGCAGAAAGAAAAACAGCTGAAGCTTGGTTATTTAAAGGTCCAGTCTATTTCACAGTTGCCCTCTAGGAGGGTGCAAAACTGGGGGAAGTGATGGGGTGGGTATGCAGATGACTCCTTGATTAATCCAGTTTCATGGAGACAAAGGTACAAGACCCAAAAGACAAAGGGTGACAATCCCAAATAACCAGAGTCTTGGTTGCCTGTGCGATGGAGGTGCACATGAAAGTGTCCAATACATTCTTGTGGAATGTCCTCCAAAAGACCTACCACCATGAAACTTTGGCTTTTGGGAAGATATGTCACCAACAAAACTTTGGCCCCTAAGTGTAGTATTGAGTAATAACCTAATGGATATATAACCCAGGCACACCCAGTACTAAGGCCTCTTCCTTTCTACTTCATGGGCAAACCATTCAAGCTGAGCAAAGCTCCAGGGAGAACCAAAGCAGTGGTCTATCTGAGGTAGAAAGGTGAGCTGTTGAATACCAAGTGGCATTAAGCCTTGGGAGCCTATTTCCTCTGTTTGAAGAACTGGGGCCCCTATTCCAGATGATTATGTAATTCAGTATAATCTAAAACCGAAATCATGCCAAGTAGAAATTCTCTGTGGGTCCTTAGAATTGTCAGCCTCCATGGTCAGGACTATTATTTATTATTTATTTATTTACAGCATTTATATTCCGCCCTTCTCACCCCGAAGGGGACTCAGGGCAGATCACATTACACATATAGGCAAACATTCAATGCCTTTTAACATAGAACAAAGACAAACAAACATAGGCTCCGAGCGGGCCTCGAACTCATGACCTCCTGGTCAGAGTGATTCATTGCAGTGATTCATTGCAGCTGCTCTTCAGCCTGCGCCACAGCCCACAGCCCGACTATCTCAATTCCTAGATCCACTTTCATCAAAAAGTGTCCCTCACCCCACCCCCATGACAAAAATATCAAGGAAAGGTTTCCTGCATCTGGAACAATTATCTGGCTGAGGATTTGTCCTGGTACATGTGTTAGACTGATAACATTTGGGGAGAGCACTGTAACAACCATGCTTGCCCTAAACCAGGTCCAAATCAGTTGTCCTCAGGAGCCCATTCAGCTTCCCTAAGAGCTTTGCATCACGAATGATAATGCAGCTGAAACCAAATTATTTCATGGAAAGAGGCTGCTATAATATACAGTAGAGTCTCACTTATCCAACACAAACAGGCCAGCAGAACGTTGGATACGTGAAAATGTTGGATAATAAGGAGGGATTAAGGAAAAGTCTATTAAACGTCAATTTACATTATGATTTTACAAATTAAGCACCAAAACATCATGTTTTACAACATAGTAACATTATGTAGTAATAACGGTATTTATGAATTTAGCCCCAAAACATCACAATGTATTGAAAATATTGATCACAAAAACATTGATTACTAAAAAGCAGACTGTGTTGGATATTGCAGAATGTTGGATAAGCGAAGGTTGGATAAGTGAGACACTACTGTACTGCTATATATTCTGTTTCTGATCTCAGCCCCAGGAACAGGTTCTGAGGCTAAGCCCCACTGGACCCCTTGTTTAAATAAAGCATTGTGTGACTTTGGCGTCAGGCCTTGAGTATTTATCTCACAGGTGTTTGATCAGCATAACTGCTGGCTGCCCTACTGACCTTCATATATCAAAGCCTGATTTATATCCTATTTGTAGTCCTTGAGACAACCTCCTGTTGTTATGTGTTTCCAGCATTGCTTTGTTTGCTGTCTGGCTCTATAGATGTCTGGCATAGATTGCAGAGCTATAGTAGTTCTATTTTCCCCCTCAAAAATCAGCTGTCCTCATGTCTCTAGTGAGGAAATGATTGCAATTGTCTATTCATGTATATCTATTATGAAACCTACTTTAGAAGAGTTCCAATAGAAGTGCTCCATAAGATGCTTCACATCTGTGCCTAGGATTATATTTTTCAGAATGCATAACCTTTGAAGAATTGAAAAAGACAAAAGCTGGACCAAAAAAAACGAAATAAAATCATATGTTCTTTGGGTTGTTGTATGTTTTCCGGGCTGTATGGCCATGTTCGAGAAGTATTCTCTCCTGACGTTTTGCCCACATCTATGGCAGGCATCCTCAGAGATTACCTCACAACCTCTGAGGATGCCTGCCATAGATGTGGGCAAAACGTCAGGAGAGAATACTTCTGGAACATGGCCATATAGGCCGGAAAACATACAACAACCCTGTGATCCCAGCCATGAAAGCCTTCGACAACACATACATTCTTCGTTTGTTAAAATAATAAAACAGTACGTTAGCCACAATGGAAATTACAAATATTTCATAATGATTAAGCAAGTTCTGCTTAATCCCTTTCAAATATGCACAGTAATAAATAATCTCGAAAAATAGCTTCATATGAGTCCAAAGGCAAGTTATGAAAACTAAGTTTGGGAAATGCCATTCCCAAAATCTTCCATCCAGTACAACCATTGGCCATGCAGGAAAGGGGCCTCTGGGAGTTATCATCCCAAAAAAGTAACATTTCTAAGCTTTGACCCAGAGTACAAATTAAAACTGCCTGTAATGCTGCAAGTGTCTGATCCATTGGGCTAGTACTAGAATGGATTGTTGTAGTTATTGCATACCTTCAAGTTATTTCTGACTTTTAGTGACAATAAGGCGAACCAATTATTGGGTTGCCTAGGGCTGAGAATGTGAGATGTACTACCCATGAATCCTTTGAATGTGGCTCTGAACTCTGAGGAAGGATCAGAAGGTATAGTTACAATGAGACTTAATGATCCTTTTTTAAGGATTCATCTACACTGTAGATTTAATGCAGTTTGACACCACTTTAACTGTCATGGTTCAGCACTATGTAATTTGGTGAGGCACCAACCATCTTTGGCAGAGAACATGAAAGATGTTATAAAATTGCAACTCCCATGATTCCATTGCCTGGAGCCTTGACAGTTAGTGTAGTGTTGAACTGCATTAACTATCTTATCATACCTCCGTTGTCTGGCAACAAAGGTGCAGGGCATGGGGAATCAGGCGCCCCACACCCCGCATCACCCAGATCTAAGGGAGGGTGATCACATAGGGGAAAGCATGAGCATGCGTGATGCGCACGGCTTCCCCCATTGACTATATGGCCACATGAGAGCTTGCCCGGGTTGCCCTATCCGCGCCATGCATCAGTTCCGCCCTCTTTCACCCCCGGAGCTGGCATGGGTTCATGTGATGGGAGCCAGGGGCTTTGTGGGTGACCTGGGCTAAAATCGCCGCATGCCCAATGTGATGAAGTCGTAATTCTACTATGTAGATGCATTCTAGGTCAATGTAGTGTTTTGGTAGAAAACAAAAGCTTTCACTAGCTTTCGCAGTTGATACTGTCATCCTAACTATTTTATTTATATTCTCTATTAGGTAAAATGAAACTTCTCTAGAGTAAGTGGTGTCTGGATTATATTTAGATTTACAAATGATGACAACTATATAGGTAGGTAAAGGTTTCCCCTGATGTTAAGTCCAGTCGTGACCGACTCTGGGGGTTAGTGCTCATCTCCATTTCTAAGCCGAAGAGCCAGTGTTGTCCATAGATACCTCCAGGTCATGTGGCCGGCATGACTGCATGGAGCGCCATTACCTTCCTGCCAGAGTGGTACCTATTGATCTACTCACATTTGCATGTTTTCGAACTGCTAGGTTGGCAGGAGCTGGGGCTAACAGCAGGCGCTCATTCCGCTCCTGGGATTTGAACCTGACACCTTTCGGTCCGCAAGTTCAGCAGCTCAGCACTTTAACACACTGTGCCACCAGGGGATAAATAGTTATCCATTTATTTCATGCCTACGTATTGCTGACCTTGATCTCACAGGAATGAAACAAAGCATACATTTATATCGTTATGAACCTGCATAATTGCTAAACATGAGCTCATTCAGTTTAAGCCTAGCATTGCTGGATTCATTCCAGTGATCAACTTGAAGTGGAAAGATAAAAATTGTTTCCTATTACAACTCTGGCACATCCATTTGTAGGAATTGGCAGAGATGCGATGCCTTGAGGAATAACCAAGTGAAATGCAAGACTTAGAATAACAACCCCCCCCCCCAAAGGAAAAAAAATAGCCGTGTACATTAAGAGAATATCAGCATTAATTCATGTAAAAAGCTCCAGAGAGATTTATGTTTATTTGGTTTTGGTTGTTGTAGCAATGAGAAGAATGTACAATAACCTGAGAGTGTGAAAGGGCCCTTGGTTTTAGATGTTTTAATGTTTTTATTTTGAGTCTCCTAAAGCACTCACTAGCTGACTAGATTATTGTAAACAAATGATACAAAATGGATCTCTATTTCTGCTCCTTTTCCTGATCAATGCTATTGCCATTTTTTCCTAAGTGGCATCCCCATGTGCTGCTGGATCTGTAAGAAAGTATATACACGTAAGCCTCACTTTCATACATGGTTCCTTTTCTGAAAGGGATATGCATGCAGAAATCTAGTTCATCACACACACATGGCCCCTGGCTGAAGTGGCACTGTTTCCACTAATAAATGCCCATTGATTTCAACATCCTGTCTTGTCACGTTGAAGATACAGAATTTTAAACTGTATTTCTACATAGTATCTAAAGGTGCAGAGATCAGTTACTGCCCTTACTGTATTCCTGAATCCAAGGTGTATTTGTTTAAGATAAGTTAGTCATATAGAACTATACAGTTCAGATAATCAGTTCAAGGATCAAACAAGACAGAGGGCAATCCAATAGCACCGGACTCCTAAGTACTTCTGATCTTTCAGTAAGTCCATTGTGTTACTGTCTATATTACCATCTCTGAACTACCACCACCACCACCCATTTTAGGAACATGGTGCAGTGATTTGAAAATTGGACTCCCACTCTGGAGAGCAAGGTTCAAATACCTGCTCAGCCATGGAAACCCAGTCAGTGACCTTGGAAAAATCATGCTCTTTCAGCCTCAGGCTGAACAAATCTTGCCAAGAAAACTCCATGATAAGTGCACCTTAGGGTCACCATAAATCAGAAATGACTTGAGACACACAACAGTATTTTCTAAAACCCAACCTTTAATGGCCATATAAATTTGGTATTCCAGAAACCAGAGCAGCTGCTACAAATGAATAAGCCATTAGAATATAGTGCTAGGACTGGGAAGACTGAGGTTTGAAATACAACTCAGCCATTAAATACACTAAATGGTTTTAGCCAATCACCAATGTTGGCCTTTATCTACCTCACAGAATTGTTATGAAAATAAATGTTGACAATTACATATACTGCCTTGGAGAAAGACCAGAAATTATAATAAACCAATAAAGCATTATATTTATTGGGTTGGACTCAGATCTCAAGAGCAATCCCAGTGTGAAATTCAAGTGTTGGATTATGAGTCTGGAAACCAAGGTTTGAATCCTCATTCAACCACTGAAATCCAACAGATGAACATGGGCAGGTCACTTTTTCTCAGCCTCAGAGGAAAGCGACAGCAAACCCTCTCTAGACAAAAGGACATAACAGGGTCTTCATAAATTAGAAATGACTTGAAGGTACACAATAGCAACTGTAGAAGAAGCAGCAGCAGCAGCAACAACAACAAATCTCCATCCTGGCATATATTTGTTACATCATTGAACTGGACACAGGTGGAGAAAAGCTAAAATTGCCTAAACAGCTTGGTGTCTGGCAGATAGAATCATAGAATCATAGAGTTGGAAGAGATCTTATGGGCCATCCAGTCCAACCCGCTGCCAAGAATCAGGAAAACCACATTCAAAGCACTCTGACAGATGGCCATCCAGCCTCTGTTTAAAAGCCTCCAAAGAAGGAGCCTCCACCACACTCTGGGGCAGGGAGTTCCACTGCTGAACAGCCCTCACAGTGAGGAAGTTCTTCCTAATGTTCAGGTGGAATCTCCTTTCCTGTAGTTTGAAGTCATTGCTCAACATCCTAGTCTCCAGGGCAGCAGAAAACAAGCTTGCACCCTCCTCCCTATGACTTCCTCTCACATATTTATACATGGCCATCATGTTTTCTCTCAACCTTTCCTTCTGCAGGCTAAACATGCCCAGCTCTTTAAACCGCTCCTCATAGGTCTTGTTCTCCAGACTCTTGATCATAATAAATCTCTGGGATCAGATGGCAGAAAAAGTTACTTCCTGCAAAAGACCATTTCTGTAAGAAGAATAAGCTTGTCCCTAATCCTAACCCTCTACAGCTGACACAACTTTGCATTAGAATAGCCATATTTGAACAGACCCAACAAAATCGATAGTGCTTAATCCAGCATGATTGGCTCTAATCTGAACAAGTTCATTGGCCGCATAGGGTGCCATTGCAATCCCCTTTTTCCTATGGTGGCATGGCAGAGTCCAAACCATCAGCAAAGACACTTCTGTGACCAGGGAGAAAACATTGTTGGCAAAGGTAGCCAGTGAAAGCTCCCGGGAATTCTGTGACCATCTGTCACCATGGTGGGATGAGGACACATGTTCAATCCGTTCCTTTGTCTCTACACCACGGTATGGTCAGTGGACTGGTTTGAACTGTAGAACTGGCATGTGTGGACAGTGAACTGGTTTGGATTAGAGTTGGTTGTTCTGTCCACACTCACCCAAAGGGTTAGGCTGCTTCAGAGTTTCACAGTGGACCAGTATGGAGTAGAACCAGTGGTACTGCTCACATTCACCTCAAAGTGCAGGGCTGCTTCGCCGACACTCTGGAGCATTTCCCAACTTTGTACAACATAAAGTAAAATTGAGTTAGCCCATTTTATCTCACGTTAAGTCCCTGAACATCATTTGGAAATCCTTATTTGACTTCTGGTCCAATGAGAGATATAGAGATCAGTCTACACAAGCCCAAAGGAAAAAGGAATAGAAAGGATATACCATAAAAGATATATTTTAAGTCTGAAATACAATAAAACACAATACAATGAAGCATTAAAACATTGTTACTTAAAGGGGAAGACAGGAGCATGAACAGCAAAGAGCAGCAATAAAGTATGGCATGTCAACGTTAATTAAAATGAAACCTCCTAGAAAGTCTTCTGAAAAAGAAATACTTCTTCAACGCAATACAGAACCAGCAGGGCCTGGAACTCCACAGCCTGAGTACAACCATTGGAAAAAAAAAAAACCTTTTTGATATAATGCAAATGTGAATTTGGTCTGCACCAAAACAATCCAGGCAACCAGTAGATCCTTGAAAGCAAATTTGCAATTGGGCCAGAAGAAAATAGAAACAGTCACGTTATGATTCTGGAAAGGGAACAGTGGGCAAAATTCACCAATGAGAAAGAGATCGCCTCCATCATTCAAGCTGGTGAGTCTGAGAAAATTAGTCTGGCACATCCTCAATTTTGCCAGCATTTTTTAACTTGTTGTGAAAACTAATACTGAAACAGATAATCTTGATAGCCATAATGCAAGATGTGACTGTTATGAATATTTAGCAGAACTGTAGATAATGATGCAGAAGACAACAATATTTGTAAGGAAGCTAATTTCAATCACTTGTCTCAACCTGCACTTTCCAGACTTTCTGTGGGGGAAAACATTCTCCAGTAAAAAAAAAAAGCATTGGTGATTTTTATTTACATTGCAATTTTTCTACTTTTGTGGAGCTCTTGCTCCATTAACCCTCTCAAAAGTTGAGTGCCGACTATACAATTAAATTCTATGTTGAAAGACTGAGATCTTTTCTCATTTTGTTTCCTTATTCTAGCTCAGATATTCAAACAAGAGCATTTAGATCGGTCTTTCTTTCCAAGCTTTATCAGAGAAAATGTTATGAAATCTAAGGGAGGCATCAATGTTTGCTGTTGCAGGAAAAGTGAAGGGTCTTGCATTTGACATGTGTTTTTCTTCTTGGTCACAGATGATCAGCATGTGCTACAACCAGTTTCCTGGGGGAAACCCATTACTGCCTCAGTGCAACAGTATAATGAATGGAACATGCAGAGAAGGGGAAAAGAAGCTGCCAAAAAATCCAGCTGCCAGAATACAGACTGCACCTGCAAGAGATGTAGATGCAACCAAAAAATTAATGGTATTTTTTGTCTTACATTCTATTTTATTTTAGAGGACATCTCTTTGTATAGCTTTTCTTTCAGTAGGAACAAAATAATTGTTCTCCACAAGCATGTTAAAGACTGTTTGGTTCAAGCCCTGGCATATAAAAAGATGTACTATCAGATACTCAACAGGACAGAGCTTTAAAAAGTTTCTTTTCTGGACTGCTGCTCTCAGAGTCCCATGTTGCTAATGGGGAATTCTAGGAATTGTAATCAGAAGGGGCAATTTTTCCAATCTTGGCTCAAGATAGGCCATGATTCAGCCAAAGTTCAAGATTTTAAAATGATTTATGGACAAATTTTAATCTTCTGTTGCAATCAATGAACTTTTAAAGAGATCAAATTAGAAGTATCATTATGTGGGATGGGACAGAGATTTATATTTTTGTGACAAAATTATTCCAAAATTCGGTTTCTCCATAATCAGGTTGGAAAAATTAAAATATTTGAATCCAGGGGGGACTGAAATTGATTTGCGCATCCATCCAGATCCAAGGGTGGAGTCATCAAACTTTTAAAAGTCTAAATATGAATCTTTATGCATTTAACCATGCTGGTGCTGAAGACAAACATATATAATGTAGTCTCTACATGCTATGAATATTATACCTATTAAATTCAACTAGTGCAAATGCAGGAGAACTTCATTAACTTCTGAGAAATTTATGAAAATTCACACATTCTTTCATTAGATGGAGGTAAAGAACTTGAATGTGGGAGAAAGTGAAACCAAGGGTTTTTTTCTAACCTAAAGCCTAAAAAGTCCAAACTTTACTTTTCAAATCATGGGCCAGAGAAGGAAGGGAAATGCAAGAGTCCAACATGTTTTTATCAATCAATCCTCTTACATCAAGAGTGGACGATGTCCAGGGATTGGGGGACACACTCCTGCTGGACTATATCCCAAATAATTATTTATTGACTAAATGACAGACCACCATCACTGATCCTCATGCCAGTTTCTCGGAGCCAAAGCCATGCCTCGGGTCCTACATGCTTGGAGATGAGGACTTGCAGGAAGGTGAAGTGATTTTAGCTCCACTAAAACAACACTTCGAGGCACAGAGTGCCAAACTTCCAAAGGACCAGATCAGACACAGACAGGCTTTAGGCAAAATCACAGGGTTTGTTCTCAATGGCCAGAGATAACCCTCCAAAGAACTGACATACCACATACCCAGCTCCTGATGGGTTAAGAAACTGTCCAGCTCATGAGTTAAGAAACTGTCTCATAGCTGGATGGCACTTCATGGTGGAGGGAAATTTAATAAACTGTCATTGGAGCATTTGAAGTGTCAGTCCATTTTTATCTGCCTCTGAGAAGAGCGCAGTCAAGAAGAAATGTGATGTGGCAATCACCAATGGTTTTATGATGGGCTTAATGGTGTGGTTCTGGTGGACATAATCGGATTAGTCCAAAGTACCCAATAGGTGCTTGAAGGTGATGATTATTTCAATGGGTGCTGCAAGGATGAGGCTGGCTTGGGGCATGGAAGACAGATCATTCCCACAGATAGTTTTGATCATATCAGGAGAAACAAGAAAAAGGACCCCAGTATTCTGAGGCAACTTTATTGCAAGTTCCCCTCACATCTCCCAGTCCATTGTTAGGGGATTATGGTGATTTTAAGGGACTGTTTCCCTTTTTTCACTAAAATTCTTTCCATTAGAATGTATTTAACAGGTACTAGAACTTGGGGCATGGGTTGTTGCAAGTGGTATAGCCTATGTTCAGTTTCTCATAACAATCATTGAAAGACTCTAAGTACCAAAAAATGATATTGGGCAAAAAAAAAAGATGGGCGAAGGAATTAACCCTCATCAGTGCTCTAGCAATATCTAATGGACCCACTTTCCTTATTCCTGGTGGAAAACCAGCATACAATCCTGTTCTAGATTAGCAAACAAGCTGTCTAAGGGATCCTATGAGTTGTAGTTCAAAAAAAAATAATCTTTCCAAACTTTCTATATTATTATAAAATTAACATCTCCTTATAAAAATCTGATATGACGTCTAGGAATTGATTGAAGCAAGGCAATTTAATATGTGGTGAACTTTCATAACAACAGAAATACTGGAGACCCCATTTTAATGTGTTTGACCCTTCAGCTTCTCACAAGGCTCTTCTTAACTTATTTGCCTGGTTATCCTCTTCTGACCCCAAATGACATTAGCTCTCTAGGATCTCAGGCAAACATCCTACCCAGTCCAACTATCTGACATCACATTAACTAGAAATGCCAGAGGTTGTATACCTTCTGCATACAAAGCTTGTGCTGTACCACTAAACTGGGGTCCTTTCTCTAGGAAGGTCCACTAGACTGCTAAGATCCAATGTGGTCTGTCGGCAAGACTGTGTTGAGCTTGGACCAAAGAGTTTGTGGTTTTAAATCCCTTCTCACTTGTGAAGCTCCCAGGGTGGTCTTCAGTGAGGCATGTTCTCACAGCCCAATATAGACTCTAAGGTTGTGGTTGTTGTTGTTGCTGCTAGTGCTGTTGTTACAAGGAGGCATCCGTGTTTGCTTCACTGAAGGTATAAGAAGGATATGGAAATACGTTAAACTAACAGTGTCGCTTTTATTTAGACTCCATTTCCAATGTACCTTTTTCACTGGCACTAGGACTGCTTTCCCTCTACTTTTACTATACTCTGACAAGTTCAACATGACCACAATTTACACTGTGGTTGTCATTACTCAATACCAATGACATCTAGGTTTCCAAAGTTCTTCTTTCGAGTGGTAACACTGGGATTTCACTGACCTACAGAAAGAGCTTTAGGAAACACCAGCTGGTTGTGTATGAATAGAGGTACTAAAAGTTCTCACCACCACTCATGGAAAAAATTGAAGGAGACACTTACTGGTGACCAATGCCAGGAATAACAATTACCCACAATCCATTAGGCTAACATGGAAACTCATCAAAGAAACCAGCCATATATTCCTACCTCACCAAGAGGTTCTCATTTATTTAAATGTGGAATTTCTATGCTGCACACAGGCTTACTGCTTTCTAGTCAGAAAAATGAAACTGTCTCTAAACACATTTACCCAAAGGTAAACCTTTTGCAGATATAAGAATATATAGAAATACAGACTGAGTCTCCCCTATCCAAAATGTTTAGGACCAGAATGTTTTTAGAATTTGGATTTATTTAAAAATGGAATACCAATATTTGCATATGCAGTACATAGTGAATGAAAAATAGGGGGGAAAGGGCTAGTCACACACCCTTTTAGCAAAGTAGCTAATGTATATACACGCACAAGTCTTTTCCATTCTTTCTGGACTAGATACAGACAATGTCCAATGGGATCACTGCATGCTTGCCCTTGCAGGCTGTTTCTGTGCACCTATCCTTGGCCAGATGGAAAGCAAGCATGGAAGCTTCTGAGCCATATGCTTTTTACAGAGACCAGGTGTCAGCAGAGTCCTTCTCCTTATTCCCTTTGTGTCAGCCCACCCCTCCTCCCTCCTGGTCGGTGTTGCATTAGGGCCCCAAAGTCTCTTCATCACAAACCACACACTGTCCAGATAATCCAATGTAAGAGTTTATTAACAGCAGAGTATAATAAAAGCTGGATAAATGAAAAGCTAGTGAATATAAAAAGGAATTAAAGTTCAAAAGGTTATGTCCTTAAAAGCCAAAAGTTCAAAAAATCCCTTTAGAGAAAGTCTCTCAACAATTCCAGTGAGATATACAAATACAAGGTAAATAAATCCAAAGCAGCCAAAACTATGCCATTCAAAGACAAGGTACATAAATCCAAGGCAGGCAAAACTATGCTACACAAGACCAGAATGCAGGGGCAGATTGACACTTGATTACATGAATTTCACGGCCCATGACACTGAGAGCTCTGTACCTGAATGCAGTGTTGCTTTCACAAAAATTGTATCAACATGAACCACTTTTTAAAAACCAAAATCCTTCCCAGGAAATCACTTCTTTTGCTCTCTCCTTATCACTCTCCTTATCTCTAAGATGCTTGGAGGAGCAAGTCTTTAATTGCAGGCCCTGTTGTCTCAACTCCAATCTCTCTAACCTTGACAAACATTTGTCTACCCCATTTCCCCTCGATCTACACTTCTGGCAGGTTCCCATGGGAACGGCCTTCACCATTCTCTTGGGAACTGCCAATAGATTCCAAAACATTTCTCTCTGGGCCCTCTGAATCTCTCCCAGCATTCCCTTCCTCACCTTCTGAACACTCAGAATCTGACCAGGCTACAATAGTCAATAGTTCAGTTGGGTGTGTGACTAGCCCCCTTTCCTCCAAGGTGAAAGTGGGTGACTGGTCGCAAAAAGTTTACATTTTTGGAATATTTCAAATTTCCAAGGGAGATTTAACTTGTCTAACAATACAATGCAAGAAAAAATGAACTCTTGCTATAGATGTGGGTGAAACGTCAGGAGAGAATACTTCTGGAACATGGCCATACAGCCCGGAATACATACAACAGCCCAACTCGTGCTATGGCTACTCACACTGATAGATGAGCTATTGGTGCCTTTGAAATGTAAGAAACCTCCACTTCTAACTTTTCATCAGAAGTGTGAAAAGAATTCCACACATCAGATGAACCTCTAATGCAAAATGGACATTTTTCTACCGGGTGTGATCCGCCTCCTTCTCCAGGGTCAGATCTAATGTCAAACATCACATCCCACTCTCTCTGTAACAATGAGGAAGAAAGCCTACAAAGAAATATCCTGCTTTTCATAACCACTAATTCAGAATACTATTAAAATATTACATCAGGTATAGACAAATTTATCAAAATGGAAACCATACTGATTGCTCCTCCTCCCAAAAGACAACGTACATCCATGCTGCTGAAATTCAATGCTATCCATCAAGATTCCTACCATCATCATAGTTATCCCCAATTGCAGTGGCGGGAGTCCCAAAGCAGTCTCATTCCCAAATGACATGGATTGGCAAGTCTCCCGGACAAAGAGCATCATATTTTCTTTGAAGTGAGAGGAGAGGGAAGATTGGAATAGCTGGGTCTTACAGCACTGCTAATTTTCATTAGCTCGGTTTTGCTGTCATAGGCAGGAATACTATTGATTGGTATGACAGTAGGAGCAAGTGATAGCTTTAGCAATGGCCTTGGAAAGTCACACATGTTGCCCTAAATTAGACAAAAACAATGTCCTGATATTCAGTTCTCTCCCACAATTACAATAATGTAAGGAAGAATGGCATTGGACTACAACCTTAGGCAAGTCATACACACTTAGCATAAAAAACCCTTTGTGATAGGTTCATATACAACAACAGGATAGAACAGGGATGCAAAACCCTCTCTTTGCAGTCCTTATTTCCATCCTCATTGTACTTCACAAATCAGAGGATAGAAATCTATGGCATAGAGTTTCTTCTAGTGACAAAGGTTTTATACACAATTTACAAACATGGACGATCTACTTCAAACTTGGCAAAGTGAAGCCATGGGTTATGGGGGACATTTCCACTGGAGAAAACACAAGCCATGTCAAAAAACATCTCAGTAGATAGGAAAAGAAGACAACAGGAGTAAAAATAACGTCAAAGATCAAATACCTAGGCATTCATATTTCAACCAACAATAACAATCTAATTAAAAACAACTATGAGAACAAATGGAAAGAAATTAAGAAAAAGCTAAACGGTTGGAACAACCTGGGACTCTCACTACTAGGGAGAATTGCAGCAATCAAAACATATGTTCTCCCAAAGATGCTCTTTCTATTTCAAAGCTTGCCAATAATCCAAATCAGAAAATGTTCTCCGAATGGCAAAAAGATATTTCAAAGTTTATATGGCAAAAGAAAAAACCAAGGATCAAAATGAAAAACCTTTCAGATGACAGAGAGAGAGGAGGAATGAATCTCCCGGACCTTCGGCTGTATTACGAAGCATGTGCCCTAACATGGGTCAAAGAATGGCTATCCTTAAAGGATAAGAAAACACTAAATCTGGAAGGCTCTAATCTAAATTCGGGCTGGCATCTATACCTATGGGACACACCAGACAAAAATGAAAAGAAAATCTTTAGAAATCATGATATAAGAGACCCATTAAATAAGATTTGGGAGAAATACAAGAAAAGAATGTTCCCAAAAACACCAATGTGGCTATCGCCTTTAGAACTAATCCAGAAGAACTACCAAAGAAGTTCAAATGGCCCAATTTACAAAGACATTTTGATAAGAAACGATAGGGAATACATCCTAAAACCACAGGAAGAAATACTCAAATCATTTAAGCATTTAACATGGCTAAATTTTAGACAACTAAAGGCACAATATAATAGAGATAAAAAAAGAAGGCTTTATGGCGAAAAACTCAGAATGGGAAAAAATACTAGAGTCAGAAAACAAGTTAATTACAAAAATCTATAAAAAATTACTGGAATGGAGCACCGAACCAGAACTTGTCAAGAGTTGTATGACCCAATGGGCCAGAGATATTGGGAGACCCATAAATTTCAAGGAATGGGAAAAGATCTGGAAGAAGAATATCAAACTTACCTACGCCACTGACCTAAAAGAAAACCAATATAAAATGGTATATAGATGGTATATTACTCCGAAAAAACTAGGTCTCATAAACAAAGATATAAACACAAAGTGTTGGAAGTGCCAAGACCACGAGGGAAATTTTTACCATATGTGGTGGTCTTGCACCAAAACAAAGAGGTACTGGATTGGAATACATAAAGAATGCGGGAAAATAATGAAAATGAAACTTAAAATGAGTCCAAAACTATATCTCCATGGTCTAACAAACATGAAGTTAAATAAAAACGAGGAAAAGATACTAAACTATCTGGTTATAGGAGCAAGAATTGTTTTTGCCAAAATATGGAGATCATCCCAGATACCAACCACAGATCAATGGACAACGAAGATACGGGAGATAAAGAACATGGATAGGCTAACATTTTTGATGAGAAACCACCAAGGCAAACCAATAAAAGAAACAGACTGGTGTAATCTGGAAGATTACCTAAAAACAAGAAAAGATACAAGCATAGGTAGCGAAAATAAGAGCTAGAAAACCCGAAGAAGATCAAAACTAAAAATATAATAGCTAAGAAGGAGAAAACCCCCAGATCAGAAACTGCAATCATCCCTCCCTCAAAAAAAACAACAACAAACAAACAAACAAACTGTAATTACTCCCCCATCAAAAATCAAGAATTGTGGGAAGGAACTTTATGACATCTCTACCAACAAAGAAACTTACCTCACAAACCCTCCTCATACCTCTGTTCCCTCCTGCACTTTTTTTTTGTTTTTGTTTTTTTGTTTCTGTCTTTGTTTCTTTCCTCCCCTTTTTCTCCTTTTTTCTTTTTTATTATTTATGTATTAAAAAATCTTCAATAAAAATGATTTAAAAAACCCCTTTGTGATAGGTTCATATACAACAACAGGATAGAACAGGGATGCACAACCCTCTCTTTGCAGTCCTTATTTCCATCCTCATTGTGCTTCACAAATCAGAGGATAGAAATCTATGGCATAGAGTTTCTTCTAGTCACAAAGGTTTTATACACAATTTACAAACATGGACGATCTACTTCAAACTTGGGCAAAGTGAAGCCATGGGTTATGGGGGACATTTCCACTATGTTAGGCATCAATAAAACATTTTGCAAAATATGTTTTTACTTCAAAATGTCCTGTAGCGATGTAGGGACGTTTTCATCACATTCTAGGAACAGTTGAGTCCTAGGAGAAGCCTCATTTCATGGCGCAAATGCCTCCATCTTCCCTGGAGGGCATTTGGTGGCAACTTATTCAATTTTATTTTATTTATAAATGTGGGTGTGGAGGGATGCATGGCATTTCAAGATCTCCTAGTCTTCAACCGCTTCCTCCATCCCTTCTAAATTCGAAGTTATGTAAGGTAGCTTAACAAATATAGCAGGCTCTCTGCTGCTCATCACTACAACATTTTATTCTTTACCTCTAAATATTTGATAAAAGGGATACAACAACAGGAAATGCCTGCTTGGTGAGGACCCAAAAGTATTTGTCTGACCACAGCTGGAAACACAAAGCTGAATGAGATCCTAGAGTCCAGCAAGGCTGTATTTATGCTCTGGTGTTTATTTAATTTTTATTTATTTTTAAAACTTATATCCCACCGCCTTTGGGCTGCTTTGCAAGAGTAAAACCACAAAGCAAAATAAAACCAAGGACAAAACAGTAAAATCAGAAAGCATTGACCGATTCCTTAAAAAAGAGAAAAACAAAACTACTCGGGCACAAGATGTACTATTTAAAAAAAACCAGACCTTGCCTCCAAACAAGTGGTAAAGAAGCCAAAAAAGCTTTAGCTAACATCCACATGTTCTTTTGACTTGTTAAAATTAGCTCTAGGAGAAACAGAGGCTGGGGAGACCGCTTTTGTGGTCTACTGTTCTCAGAACTGGGGATTCTGTTATCATAAAAAATGTGACTTATCCAACTCTTAAAAGTGTGCATTAAGTCTGCATGTGCGTAAAGATATACAGTCAGCCCTCCATACCCATTCAACCAGAATTCTACTGACAGGATTGATAGTAATTATTGTGTACACTGGGGGGGGGGGATTATTTAGCCAAAACAAATATAATCCACATAGCAGGTATCAGCAGAGCTTGTAAACATTACTGTTTGGGGTAACGACTTTCTCCATTCTTCACCCATTGTAGGCAATGGGCATAGTGACTTGGGGTATTTTGAGAGTTATAGCCCCACAAAGTAACTTTTCAAAACTGTAAGGCCTGTATTATCAGATCCAATTTTAACTGAGGATATCAGGGATCAAGCCTGGAACATTCCCCAGACAAAGCATATGACTAGTCCATTTATTTTATTCAGGTTTGCTCATAAGAATTAGCAAGACTATTATGTCAATCTAGACATAACACGACTGACTATACTTTTAGACAGATTCAGCAGGGCACATCAGGGCAAATGGTTCTGGCCATCATGACAAGGCAGCACATTGCTATGTATTTACTTTGACTAATGAGATTTTTCTAAAATAAGTTTACTGCATTCCAGAAGCAGCTGTTCTAATTTCTGTACCCTCCAACTGTCCAATTTGACAAGGGCCATGCTGATGACTCCTCTTTCCTTCCACTTTTCCAGCTGCTTTTAGAATGCCCCAGTTTCTCCTTTCTCCACCTAGTTTCCCTGTTAGTCCTGAATTACTTCAATTGCTGCAAACTGAATTCAAAGTGCTAATTCACTTAGCAGGGAGCAGAGAAGCAGAGAATGTAATCCTTTGCCCTTCTCAATAGGCTCAGGCAAAAGCAAACTGCTGCAGCCTCTCCTAGCTTGTATGTTATCTTGCCATCTTGACCACACTTCTGGGTGTACCTATAAAACGAGACCACACCACAACCCTTTTCACTTCTGGCAGTCATGGTTTGAGTTGGGGAACCCTGTTTTAGTAATTATCTATTTGATAGTTCCAGTAGGTTGAGGGTGAATCCAGCAAAGACGGAGATCCTATGGCTGGGCCGACCGGGCAGTGGGGATATCCAGTTGCCAACCCTGGGTGGCGAAGTGCTACGCCCGTCTTTACTGGTAAAGAGTCTGGGAGTCCTCTTGGACCCTTCATTGACGATGGAGGCCCAGGTCTCCGCCGTTACCAAAACTGCCTTTTTTCATCTTCGGCAGGCTAGACGGCTAGCCCCCTATCTGTCTAGGGACAACCTGGCTACGGTGATCCAGGCTACAGTCATCTTGAGACTGGATTACTGTAACGCCCTTTACATTGGCCTTCCTGTGTCGGTGATCCGGAAGCTCAAATTGGTGCAAAATGCAGCTGCCCGGCTCCTTGCGGGAGTCCCGATAAGATGCCACATAACACCAATCTTACGGCAGCTGCGCTGGTTACCAGTTGAGCACCGGATCACTTTCAAAGTGATGGTGCTTACCTTCAAGGCCTTACATGGTCTAGGGCCAATGTACCTGAGGGACCGCCTCACTCCCTACAAACCCCAGAGATCCCTCCGTTCTGAGGACCAAGACCTGTTGGAAGTCCCCAGTTTTAAGACCTTGCGTCTAACAACAACCAGATGCAGAGCCTTTTCAGTAGTAGCGCCATGTCTTTGGAACACCTTGCCACCTGAAGTTCGTGCCTTGCGGGACTTGTTGGCCTTCCGTAGGGTATGTAAGACACACCTGTTTCGACAGGCTTTTGAGTTCTGTTGTTGATGTTTTAAAAGGTGCTTTTAGGATGTTTTTTAAGATGTTTCTTAAGATGTTTTTTAAAGATGTTTTTAAGATGTTTTTTAAATTGTTGATTTTAGCCGGTTCTTGTAAGCCGCTCCGAGCCCTAGGGGAGTGGCGGCATATAAGTTTGAAAAATAAATAAATAAATAAAAATGTGTTACAGTCCTGACACAGCCTGCTTCTCTCATGGCAGCTTTTAAGTAAACATAAATCACTCTTGCAATTCATGATCTCAAATTGTGCTTCATCTTTTCAGGCCATTGTTGTTCCAGATCAGTGGTTCTCAACCTTTGGTCTTCCAGGTGTTTTGGACATCAGCTCCCACAATTCCTAACAGCTGGCAAGCTGACTGGGACTTCTGGGAGTTGACGTTGAAAATATCTGGAGGACTAAAGACTGAGAACCACTAATTGAGATTATTTAAACAGACGTGGCCAGATATGTTTCAGCATGCCTGAAATAATGCAATATCACTTCCAACTAACATTTTGGCCGATTTGGGGGTAGAGTATCCATGTCAGGACTATCTTAGACTCTGAAAGTTTGCAGCCGGAAATCTTAGACCCCTTATGATATTACATAGAGCAGACCCCACAAATATTATAAGGGTTATGCTAGGAGAGGCATCCCCTGGTGATGTTACAAAGTATGACACATTAAGTGCCAAATATAATTACACAAAGTATGGCATATAAAGGGCCCCTGGTGGTGGTGCAGTGTGTTAAAGCGCTGAGCTGCTGAACTTGCAGACCGAAAGGTCCCAGGTTTAAATCCCGGGAGCGGAATGAGCGCCCGCTGTTAGCCCCAGCTCCTGCCAACCTAGCAGTTCGAAAATATGCCAATGTGAGTAGATCAATAGGTACTGCTCCAATGGGAAGGTAACGGCGCTCCATGCAGTCATGCCAGCCACATGACCTTGGAGGTGTCTACGGACGACACCGGCTCTTCGGCTTAGAAATGGAGATGAGCACCAACCCCCAGAGTCGGTCACGACTGGACTTAACGTCAGGGGAAAACCTTTAACTATGGCATATAAATTCAAAAAATCAAGTCTAACCATTAAGGAAATATAAATAAAGCACTTTCCAAGGCAGCACACTTGCCCTGAGATTTCTCTTCATCCCGAGGGCGATGGAAGACAGTTCAGGCAGGCCTTAGATTTGGCAACCTTATCCCCAGCAACTCTATTTCTATTCCAGTGGTACAAAGGTCCATATTCAAATATTTCACTGAAGTTTAATAAAGGAGAAGCTCTTGAAGCTTTGTGCCTTCATCATTGCCTGTTTTAAAAAAATTTAGACTTTGTATGATAATCTGATGCAGCAAATTGATGAGACTTCTGTCTCCCATGGGAACTGAGTACAAGCTGTTAAAGAGGGAAAATAGATGTTACTGCTGAGATACGGATTTTACCGACAGACAAGTGTGAGCAAACAAAGCTGTCTCCTCAAACAGAGCAGTAAGAAGGTGCCAGGTTGTCTGGTGTTAAAATTAATGTCCTTAATCGAAGCAGTCAACAGAGCTGCTGCTGCTTGTTTAACACTTTCCTCATCTGCAGGAGCTGAAGTTACCAGACAGGTTATATGACAGCAGAACCTCATTTTTAGATGCTCAGTTAACTCCCCAAGGACCTTGTTATGCAACTATTCAAATCAGACCAGTGTAGAAAATGCAGAGCTGTATTAGATAATATAAATGAAGCTCAGAAGAAAAACTGTAAGCCCACTGAGTGGGAAAAGAATGCTATGCTCCGAAGACAGTGCTTTTTTTGTAAATATTATGTTCTGGAATCATGCAGACAGTATTGGCTCAAGATGTATTTGATGTATTGCCTGAAGCTGAGAGTTTGTGATGTACTGTATTTAAAAGTACCATAATTTGCTGTTTCGCTTAGAATCACTGCCAAAATCAGAAGTTGGGGAAGTGATTTTTTGGACTATAAATCCCATAACCCTCTAGCTAACCATTGGGAAACAGACAAGTAATTTTGGCCAAAAATATATATTGAAACAAGAATCTGGAGCAATGGATTTGTTGGCTAGGGGACACTGAGAGCTGAAGTCAAAATGCTAGGATCTAGATTACAACATTGGTATAGTGTCTGGTTTCTGTAGCCCTTTTGTAGGATGCTTCTTCCTGCTGATGGCACACTGTTCGTTGCTTGCAATGCATTGTTTTGGTTAGCTTTCAGAAGAGTCTGAGTCGATTATGTAATTTTGTTCGAGTCGTATAATTTATTCCATAATTTAGAAAGGATGGATGGATATGTTTGACATAAGAAAAGCTTCTCTCTTCATACTTCTCTAAGCTCCAAGTGAGTTATTAGAAAAACAGGCCACTTGGCATTTCTTCTACAATCATTTCTTCTTTTGTTCTAATATTTTCTGATAATATTTTCTAGACAGTCTGCAAGTACACAACATTATGTCTGAATATTCACCCTCTTTTCTTACACTAACAACATTTTCTTGAACTTCATGGGTCTCTGTGAAGGAAGGGGCATCATCATCATCATTATTTTATTACCTGCCTCATCTTGTGACTTGAAGCGAATGCCATTGATATACATTTTCGGAGGGGGCACTTTCGTGGGTTTCACTATCATGAATTTGATTATTTGCAATTTATTTGCTGCCACATCTGCTGCTGTCCTGTGCCATTTTAATAGGGGCTGCAAGTCTCACAAGACTGAGTGAGACAGCAAATGCATGATGAGTCAGACACAATTAGACTTAATGTCAAGGGGAAACCTTTACTTTACTTTTACCACTTAGAAGGGATTTTGCTTCATCCTTGTTTCTTTCAAACCACCATAACATTTCTGTCATTCTTTCTGACATCCACAAAATGTTTTTCCCCTTATATCGTCTCCCCAACCCCAAGTCCATCAATTAGAAAAAGCTGTATATAGCTCATCATTCATATTGATAGATGTATTCTCATTAGGGATTGGGGAGCATTTTTGGTTTGACCTGCATTTTTTTAAAAGGCTGGTCTAATTTATATTTCGCAGACTAATCTTCATATTCATCTGGCAAGTGTGAACTAGGTCAGCTTATTTAAAAATGCAGGCCAAATGGAAGTCTCCCCAATCCCTAATGAGAAGAGATCTGTCATATGGATCAGACTCATTCTCACTTCCTGGACTAATATGCAAATCAGAATACAGCTGCCCTCAGAATTGTGTATTTTACAATGCAGTATTCAAATTTAAAAACAAAAGAAGGGGTACAAAAGTGCCAACATGAGAGACAGCTGCATATGCTATAGCAGGAAATTGCACAGGAAAAATCTGAATTTGGATGCTTTTTAAAAATTGTAAATGGATGGGAAAATTGAATACAACTGATTTATAATTAAGCACAAGGCCCAGATATGTATGTATGTGTGCATCTGTTTTCCTCGAACCTTGAAATGTTGAGAGGCTTATGAGTCAATTCCATATGATTTAGTTGATAGTAGTGTCAACACTGTATTATTTATTTATCTATTTATCTTTTGTATGCCACCTTTCAGAGTCCCTGATGACGCAACGGTTAAACCAATGAGCTGCTGAACTTGTTGACCGAAAGGTCAGCGATTCAAATCTGGGGAGTGGGGTGAGTTCCCACTGTAGCCCCCACTTCTGCCAACCTAGCAGTTCAACATGCAAATGTGAGTAGATCAATAGGTACCGCTCTGGGGGGAAGGTAGTGGCGCTCCATGCAGTCATGCCAGCCACATGACCTTGGAAGTGTCTACAGACAATGCCGGCTCTTCGGCTTAGAACTGGAGATGAGCACCAACCCCCAGAGTTGACTAAACTTAATGTCAGGGGAAAACCTTTATCCTTTACCTATGCTACCTTTCTCCAAGAGTGAGACAGAAGCTGGTTCCCAAAGACAATCATTTGAAAAACAGTAACAATAAACATGAAGAAAGCAAGCCCTGAAAAGTGATATTCAATATGCAACAGCTCCCTCTGCTCAGTGTAGTAGCTGCCTACATACACAAAAACAATTCATTGATGTAACTTTAATGAAGAAAAAAGTGCATCGTATTTTAGACATTAATTTGTTGATCCCATGTGCCTTTAAGTCATTTCTGACTTATGATGACCCGAAGACAAACCTATCATATGGTTTTCTTGGCAAAATGTGTTCAAAGTGGGATTTGCCCTTGCCTTCCTTTGAAGCTGAGAGAGTGTGACTTGTCCGGGGTCATGCAAGGGTTTCCATGGCTGAGTGGAGATGCAGACTCTGGTCTCCCAATGTCTTAGTCCAAGACTCAAAAACTGTACTACTCTGAATCTCACAGACATTAATGCATCCAGATAAAGAGTTGCATACTTCCCACCAGGTTTGTTTCACCAACGCTCATTGTCCCCTCATCTACAAATCACCTGTCCCAAGAAATGTGTACCTTACTTGTACACCATGATTACCCCCATCATCTTCATCTTATGGAATCCTGAGATTTATTATTGAGCAAGGTACTTAGAATGATTTGATGGACAAGTGAATTTCCTTGAATGATAGTTCCTAAGATTATTTTTTCATGTCAGGAGTGACTTGAGAAACTGCAAGTCGCTACTGGTGTGAGAGAATTGGCCATCTGCAAAGATATTGCCCAGGGGACACCCAGATGTTTGATGTTTTACCATCCTTGTGGGAGGCTTCTCATGTCCCCGCGTGAAGCTGGAACTGACAGAGGGAGCTCACTCACTCTCCCCAAATTCGAACTGCCAACCTGTTGCTCAGAAGTCCTGCCAGCACAAGAGTTTTTAACCTAAGATACCCAAAGAAGAGAAAATCTATGAACTAAATCAAGGTAGTAGATGGGTATAGTTTAATGAAGAGTGGTCTAGAGCTGTCCAGTGGAGAATTCTAAATGCCTCATCAAGTTCGAAATCCCAGGATTTTAGAGCCATTAACAGTTAAAGTGGGATCAAACTACTATAATTGTGCAGTATAGATACACCTCAACATTGTCCTCAGCAAGTGTCATTTATCAGCTTTGACCACAGATGGCAATTCACCCACTTCTTTCCTTTGTTCACATCTCCAGTGTTTGAGTGTTCGGCTTGGTTGTCCTCTGCCTCTCATCCTGGATCAAGTGTTCCTTCTCCCGCTGCCAGTTCCCAGCTGAAATTATTTAGAAAACATTTGCTTCACTCAAATGATTGTTCTGCAAAATCCAATACTTTGCCAAAAGAGCCTTGCTAGCTCTACACTTCCAAAGTATTGTGATTTTTCTTGCTGTGGGGAACCTTGTTGATTTGCTGTCTCAGAGAACAATAGCCCCCCAAGAAGTGTTTCAGCTCCAATGAAGTTTCCACACTATTTCTACGTTTCTTGTCTTCCCCCTCTGCATCTATAAAATCATTCCACCCAAACCAAATCCATCTTCAGGAAGAACCATGTGAGACCCTGGAAAAACTATCTTTAAGTCCTGTTCTATCTCAGATATCAGTTCTCTACACATTGTAGAGTAACAATTTTTGTGTGTTTGCACTATTGAGTGCTTTTGTGAGGCGCTCCAAGTCCCTCCAGAGAGATGGTAGCGGGGTATAAATAAAGTTTTATTGTTTTTATTATTATTTATGTATGAGGGCTTCTGAAAAAAGTGAAGTTGGTATTAGTTGAATCCCATACCCTTTTGCTGCAGTCTTTCCATTGCTAGCCAGTGCAAAGAATCATGGCCACACATATTTTGCTGCATTATTTTTGATGTGCTCCTCTAATTACCTATCCAGAGGGGAAAAGATTATCTCAATATATTTTCTGTCACAACAACTTCATCTAGAAGAGGTTGTTGGAATACTGAATGTGAAGAGTTAGGTTTCACAAGAAAGTAAGAAAATACAAACAAAGGAGGGTAGTAAATCATAATTACAGCAGAATAATAGTGTGTTTGGCTTGTACTTATAAAACGCCCTGTGTCTCTCCTATTTCCACTTTGCATTTCAGTCTTCAGTGGAGAGCGCTTTTCATTGATGGGTAAAATATCCATCAATGGCTTCATATATCACTGTTGTTCCAACACTGTCTCTGGTGCAATGGGTCCCTTCTGCTCTAGTTGTAATATTTCAGCAACCACATGACATGAGTGGGTATGATTGCCATGAAAAGTGAGGGTTTTTTTTTCTTTTATGTTTATTTTCTTTTTAAAAATTATCATCTTGCAGTAATTGTGCAATTGCAGCAAAAATTAATTTTAAAAATTGAAAAACATGCATACACTGGTAGGAGATACAGGAGCAGGAAGGCAGAATTAGCAAGACGGTCCCTAGGAGTGATTCCAGGAATGTATGTCACCAAAGCAGCACCGTAGCATGAATGCAGAGCAATGCGATAGTGATTGTTTCCAAACCTTGTGCTTCCATTTGCTTTAACAACATGATTGCTGTGAGACAAAAGGCTGTTGCAATTACATCCAAAATCAGAAAAGCCAAATAGCCGAGTGCAATAAAATATAGCCATCGGTACCCTGTCCTTTCCTTTTCTCAACTGCTTCTACTGTTGCACACATTCCTACTGAAGCTAAAAGTTTACCTACAAAGAAGCCATTATACTCCCAAATAAGCTTGCACAATTATTATTTTATTGTATGACACAGCAAACAAGACAGATATGCTGGATTTCGTATCACAAAATCACAAGTCAAACACTTCCCAAGCATCTAGGACTGTGTGATGTATTTTCAGATGATGCGCGCAGATCCCAGTAGTGTGGCCTTTTGCCACCCTACTTGGCAGATCATAATTTTGTCAATGTCTATTGTTTCCAAATGCCGGCTGAGATCTTTTGGTATGGCACCCAATGTGCCAATCACCACCAGGACCACCTGTACTGGTTTCTGCCAGAGTCTTTGAAGTTCAATCTTGAAGTCCTATTATTATTATTATTATTATTTCATTTATATCCCATTTTTCACCCATGGTTGGGATTCAAAGTGGTGTACAACATATAAAATTAATACAAATACATTGAACAGCAATACATAATCAATTAAAACATCATATCCCGATTAAAACCCAATTAAGATATCAAATAAAACAATTTTTAAATTTACACAAGCACCATATTAAAGATATCCTGATTTTTTTATTCTTCTCCTATTTTATTTTCTTGATCATTTTCCAAAGTTTTAGAGCCCTATTCACATCACAGAATTATAGTGCTATGATTCCGCTTTAACTGCCATAGTTCCAAACTGCCAATCTTGGGACTGGCATTTTAGAGACGAGCATTTACAGTTCTTAGCCACAAAACTCTAGTGTCCCACCAAACTACAAATCCCAAAATTCTATAGGGTCGAACTATAACAGTTAAAATGGGAAAGTAATGGTATAACTGTGTAGTGTGCATGAGTCCATTTGTTATTTCCCTGACCCTTACAACCTCCCAGAGGTGGAGATGCAATCTCCCTCCTCAGTTTCGGTCACACATGAAAAGTGCCCACATTTTCTCACAAACCTTGTATTAAGCTCATCCTCAAGCTATTCTTTTAATGCTCATTTTTCCACATGATTCACTGTTGCATGTGAGATAATAAGTTCCTTATGTCCTGATTCCTGACATTGATCACAATGTCTATTTTGATCCTTTTACATAAAATAAATGCCCCTGACAAACAGACTGATGAGATCAGATTGCTGGAACAAGTCCATTAAGAATACAATTACCATGATTAAAGGTATTTTGTACGGGTATATCTGAGAACATACTCCATTCAGGTAAAAACATCTAGAAAGAACGCATTAACAGTGTGAGGTTGACTCACAGAACAGACTGTTGGAAGTCAACAGTCTGTTCCTCCATCAAACATGAGAGGCCATTAAGTAGTCTTTTCCTAAAGGTCACTTAAAGTTCCCTTTTTCATAATTTGAACCTGTTGATTGAAATTCTCCATTCAGGGGGAAATGTTCAAAAGGCCAGCTTTGCTAGTCTGTTGCAGAAAACCCAAGAGTTTGCCTATTACTAACAGATTTGTTATAGGATGACCTTTCATACATTATAATCCATTTTCTCAGATGCATATAGTATTATCCTACCTGTTTGTGTGTACAAGGAGCCCCAGTGGCGAAGTTCGTTAAAGTACTGAGCTGGAGACCGAAAGGTCCCAGGTTCAAATCCCGGGAGTGGCGTGAGCAGCCACTGTTAGCTCCAGCTTCTGCCAACCTAGCAGTTCGAAAACATGCCAATGTGAAGGTAATGGCGCTCCATGCAGTCATGCCAGCCACATGACCTTGGAGGTGTCTACAGACAATGCCGGCTCTTCGGCTTAGAAATGGAGATGAGCACCAACCCCCAGAGTCAGACCTGACTGGACTTAACGTCAGGGGAAACCTTTACCTTTACCTTTTTACTTGTGTATACAAGAACAGTGAACATGGTTAGAGATGGAATTTTGTCTGTGAGGTCAAAGCAAATGTGGTCTTTCATGTATGTGACAGCCCTTTATTTATTCATCTAAGTGACAGAGTCCACCTTCAGTGTCCACCTTGAGAATTCATCTGACTTTTGAGAGCTCTGTGTGCCTTTCCTTTCACAAAGAACATAAGGCCTCAAGTAAGATGAGTGCTAAGAAGAGGTTTGTTACCTTAGGTTGATCCCATGAACAAAGAAGCCACTGTACTGGATTTAGCCTAGTTTATCGGAGTTACGGACAACCATGTGACTTCTGTGTAAGCTGACTATTAAGACCGAAAAAGCAGGATTTCCAAGAAACTTCAGTAAGGTCTCTTCAGGATTTCATGAGAGCTTTTAAAGAATCTGAACACTTGCTGATTTGGACAGTTGTACTGACTTCAACCTATTGTGACTTTATGAATGACAGATCTCCAAGTCACTCTGTCATCACCCAGGTCTTACTTTTTTCCTGCTGCCTTCTGCATACCATGCCAAGCATTATTGTATTTTCTAATGAGTCATGTCTTCTCATGATAAACCTAGAGAGAGAGAGAATTAAGACAGATATCTTAGTTAAGAGAGCTGTTACCAGATCAATGTGAAATGAGGAGATTATTACTTCTCATCCACTTAGGGAAATGAGATAACAAACATTTCATTGCTTCTAGCCAGAAGGTAGATGAAGAGCAAAGCAAATGGTGAGCCATGACATTACAATTGGGAAAGAAGAAGGAATTAAGTCAGTACATTAGGACCCCCCCTCCCTCCCCAGGTGAGTTTTTGCAAGTTACACTAACAAGTCTTGCAAATTGGAATAAGACTAGGTGAGCTGGAGAGTGTGCTTTTCACCTTAAGAACAGACAAGCATCTCAAGCCCTGAGGATTACCTGGGAAGAAATTCCACTGGATCATTGCGGCACACCAAAATACCTGGGAGTTACTCTGGCCCTGTGATGACTCATGGGCCTTGTAGTCCTGTTCCTAGTACTATGGTGGCAGACGAAGAGGAAAACATGGGATTTCCGCCATTTCAACCAGAGCCGGAGCCTCTCCACCTGGAGGATGTTTGCCCTCCAGAAGTTAGCCAAACAGGCCTTGGGCAGAATTCCCCCCCCCCCCCGTTTCCCCGGAGGGACAATTATAATAGAGATAGAGGAGTCAGAGAGGCTAATCGCCGGAGCCTGAGAATCGCTGCCAAACAACTAGCTGATTAGGTCTGCTTCCCTTGGGAAATTCTAAGGAGTCATGCATCTGGACAGAGTTGGGTTTCGCTTCTCGTTCTCTAGGGAAAGTGTTCTGTTGGCGGGAAAACGAGACCCTATATAGGGGTTTTGCCGCAAGGGGAACCTTGCGGAGTCAATTGATCAGCTTGAGGAGAGAGATCGTGTGTGGACTTCGTAACCCCAGTTCCTTGCTTCCCGGATCAAGTTCCAAGCCTGCCTTGTTTCGCGTTTTGCCACGGACCTTGCTTCATGCTTCATGCTTCATGTTTGCCTCGTTCCAAGTCTTTGATCTAGCCAAGAATCAAGTTTATTTTCCAGCCTTGTTGTCAAGCTACATTGGACTTTAAAGACTCTGTCATTTCCCCACACTATTGCTTGGCAAAGTGTGTGTTTCGGTCAAGTGGATTAAAACTTTGAACTCTAATATCTTATATTGGACAATACATTTATGGACTATAATTGACCTCATCTGAAAGGTCTGCTTCTGAACTATATTCTTCACTTGTTTTTATTGACTTTATATATTTCTTTAATAAAGATATTAGATAGATTCTGGCCTCTGTGTAAGGTTATTGGTGCTCTGCAGCCTGGGTCCTGACAGTTTGACTCCGCCACCTTAAGCACCAAACAACCTAAGGCCAGAATGTCTACAGGAACCGGAGCGGAGGCTCAACCGCCCAGTTACACCATTTCCCAAGAAGAATTCAATAGAATCCGTGATACTCTCCGAACGCCGGAGGGAGAAATACTGGGCTTGAAAGAACGCGGAGTGCGCCTTCCTGCCTTAGCGCCACCAACCAAGTTTTCTGGAGAAGCCTCCAAGGTTCATGTTTTCCGTCGCCAGTGCCAGGCGTACTTAGAAGCCCGCCAAGCCGAATTTCCCCAAGAAGATGTCAAAGTGGCGTGGATCTACAGTCTCCTAGATGGGCCTGCGGCCAATTGGGCGACGGCACTGTTTGATGCGGGTTCCACGCACCTAAGCTCTGCGCAAAGTTTCTTGAACCACCTTAGAAAAACCTGGGGAATCGAAGACGACGAGGAGGCGGCCGGCCATAAACTCTGGCATCTCTTCCAAGGGGACAGGCCGTTGTCCCGGTACATAGCCGAGTTCCGGGTGCTGGCTCAGAGCACCGGCTGGAACGATATAGCCCTTAGAGGACAGTTTCGCGAGGGCCTCAACTTCGAGATGCAGGAAGAGATCTCTAAGGTGGATCCTCCAGGGACTCTTGAGAGACTCATCAGCCAGTGTTTACGAGCCGAAGCCCTGATAGCCAACAAAAAACAGTGGCTCCGAGGCCAGAGTGGAAGAGCCGGAGTGAAACCCCCCGCTTCTGCCAGTGTTCAGCCACGTCCAGTATGGAGATCCCCACCGCCAGCCCCAAACCCCATGGGAAGCGAGGAGGAGCCGATGCAGTTGGGCAATGTGCGCCCCAGACTGGATGTTGCCGAAAAGGCCCGCCGCCAACGTTTGAATTTGTGTTGGTACTGCGGGAATGGGGGCCACTTCGCCAGAGAATGTCCAGCCAAAAGGAAGCCCGCCGCCCGCCTGGCGGCAGCGTACACCGTGGAGCCGGAGACGGCCGAGGCGGCTGGGGCAAAGCCGGCGGGGGAAGCCAGCGACCGGGCGTAGAGAGGCTCGCCAACCCGGTCAAAAACCCCACTCAAGAGCCACAAACCGGGGTCCTATTTCTCCTGGTGGTCACGCTGTGGTCAGTGAAAAAAGGACCCGTCATGATCCATGCCATGATAGACTCAGGGGCAACAAACAACTTCATCGATAGAGAGTATGCCGACTCTCTGGGATTACAATATCATGATTTCAAGAATGCCCGGGTGGTGCAGGCCATAGATGGCCGTCCCCTAAAGACAGGTCCAGTAAGCCAATGGACTGAACCCACCAGGATGTGGATAAGGGAACACATGGAAGAAATTTCCTTCTTCGTTACCGAGTTTCCCCACTTCCCTGTGATTTTGGGGATTCCATGGCTGACGCTCCACGACCTAAACATCTCCTGGTCCAACAGAGAACTACAGTTTGCCTCAAGATATTGCCAAAACCATTGTCTAGTAGCCAAGGTCTGTCATGCCACAGACGCTGAGCCCATCATCACCTGCCCAAGAAATATTCGGATTTTTGGGATGTTTTCAATGAAAAGGAAGCCAAGAAACTACCCCCACATAGACCCTACGACTGTGCCATTGACTTGGTGGAGGGGGCCCCGATTCCGAGAGGACACCTCTACTCCCTGACTGAACCAGAGCAAGAAGCTCTCAGGG
The DNA here is from genome assembly GCF_035594765.1 of Anolis carolinensis. NCBI lineage: Eukaryota > Metazoa > Chordata > Lepidosauria > Squamata > Anolidae > Anolis > Anolis carolinensis. The sequence continues at coordinate 348,515,280 of NC_085841.1, forward strand.
AGTTTATAGAGTCAAACCTTCGCAAGGGGTTCATCAGACCCTCTCAATCCCCAGCTGCTTCCCCAGTGATGTTTGTGAAAAAGAAGTCAGGGGACCTACGCTTGGTGGTGGACTATAGAGCCTTGAACAATATCACGAAGCGGAATCGCTACCCCCTGCCTTTGATCTCAGACCTATTAGACCGGCTTCGAGGGGCCAAGGTTTACACCAAGCTGGATCTCCGGGGGGCTTACAATCTAGTTCGCATCAGAGAAGGGGACGAATGGAAAACCGCCTTCCAGACCAAATTCGGATTATTTGAGTCTCTAGTCATGAATTACGGTTTATCCGGAGCTCCCGCAACATTCCAGCATTTTGTCAACGATATCTTCCAGGATTATCTAGATCGGTTCTTGATTATATATTTGGACGATTTTTTGGTGTTTTCTAGATCACAATCGGAACACGAGCAACACGTCAGAATGGTGCTACAACGATTGCGGGATCATGGACTATATGCCAAGTTAGAAAAATGCGCCTTTGATCTGCAAGAGGTAGACTTCCTGGGATACTGCGTCTCGCCACTAGGGCTCTCCATGGACCCGGCAAAGGTTTCAGCAGTATTGGAATGGCAGGTGCCAACCAACAAGAAGGAAGTGCAGCGCTTCTTGGGGTTTGCAAACTACTACCGTAAATTCATCCCAGACTTCGCTCGCTGGTCTGACCCAATCACCAGCTGCATCCGTGGGAAACAGCCTTTCCGCTGGACGGAACAAGCAGAGAAAGGGTTCCACCAGCTAAAGCAGTTATTCACGACCCAGCCAATTCTACAGCACCCTGATCCTAAAACCCCTTTTGTTGTGCAGGCTGACGCCTCTGATGTGGCAATTGGGGCTGTACTCATGCAGCCAGTGGGAGAACATCTTCATCCTTGTGCCTATTACTCCCGGCAACTAACAGCGCCAGAGAGAAATTACACTATTTGGGAGAAAGAACTTTTGGCCATAAAGGCAGCTTTTGAAAATTGGAGACATAGAATCATAGAATCATAGAATAGTAGAGTTGGAAGAGACCTCAAGGGCCATCTAGTCCAACCCCCCGCTAAGAAGCAGGAAATCGCATTCAAAGCACCCCCGACAGATGGCCATCCAGCCTCTGCTTAAAAGCCTCCAAAGAAGGAGCCTCCACCACGGCCCGGGGGAGAGAGTTCCACTGCCGAACAGCCCTCACATTGGTTAGAAGGGGCCAAATTTCCCATTGAAGTTCATACTGATCATCGAAATTTAGAGCACCTAAGGACCACACGAAAGTTAAATCAAAGACAGCAGCGCTGGGCTTTATTCTTTGAACGTTTTGACTTCCAGATCCATTATGTGACCCCAGCTCAGACCAAGCAAGCAGATGCTCTATCACGGAAACCAGAGTATGCTGCTTGACGCAGAGAGACCTCAGAATCTCGATTGCTGCAACCCGAAAACTTTGCCACGCTCACAGTGGGAAACACCAAATCCACTTCAATTGAACCAACTCCCTCTAACCCAGAATCCCTTTGCACTCAAGAAATTAGAGCCAGTCAACAGGCAGATGCCTGGGCTCAAGAACAGATTCGCCAAGGACTACGTTTCCCTTTCTCACTTAAGGATGGGCTACTATGCTACAGGAATCATGTTTACATCCCTCCAGGTCCAGGCAGAGGAAAAGCACTTCATCTGTGTCATGACAGCAAGCCAGCAGGGCATTTTGGACTTTTTAAAACCATGCACTTGATCCTACGAGATTTCTGGTGGCCCAAGATCCGCAAGGATGTGGAGAAATATGTCAACACCTGTCCAGTATGTCAGCGTTCCAAGACACGAAGGGAGAAGCCGTCAGGGCTACTGCATCCCCTTCCCACTCCGTCTCGCCCATGGCAGATAATTTCCGCGGATTTTATCACTGACCTACCACCCTCCCTTGGATTCACCACGATCCTAGTGGTGGTGGACCTTTTTACCAAGTTGGCCCATTTCATTCCCTGCGATGGTCTCCCCACGGCCAAAGAGACTGCAGATTTATTCCTTCAACATGTTTTCCGACTACATGGATTGCCCAAGAGTTTAGTCACTGACCGTGGATCTCAATTCACCTCTCGTTTCTGGAAAGCACTACAGAAACTATTGGGCATAGACTCTCGTTTATCTTCAGCTCACCATCCCCAAACAGATGGGCAAACAAAGCGCACCAATGCCACTTTGGAACAATACCTTCGCTGTTATGTAAACTACCAACAGGACAATTGGGCTTCCCTATTACCTCTATCGGAATTTGCTTACAACAGTGGTGTCCAGGCTTCAACTAAAGAAACCCCGTTCTTTGCAAACTACGGCTTCCATCCACGTTTCTTTCCTTCTGTCATTGAAACTTCAGAAGTCCCTGCAGCGGAGGACTGGCTGCAAGAACTCACAGCGGTGCAACAACTCTTGCACCAACAACTGGATCAAGCCAAGGAGGACTATAAACGCCACACTGACGGCCATCGCCAGCCGGGCCCCGAGATCAAGGTAGGAGATCGGGTTCTGTTGTCCACTCACTTTTTGCCCTCCCACCGTCCCTGCCGGAAGTTAGATGCCCGTTTCATTGGTCCCTATCCAGTGGTGGCGCAACTTAACCCCGTGACTTTCAAACTTCAACTTCCGCGCTCCATGCGCATTCACCCAGTGTTTCATTGTTCCCTGCTCCTTCTGGCGGATGGTGTACACCCTGATGCGAGCCGGCCGGCCCCCACCCCTGTTTTGGTGGACGGGGAGGAGGAATTCGAGGTTCAGGACATTTTGGATTCTCGCTTTCATCGCCGCCGCCTTCAATATCTCATTGACTGGGTGAGTTTTGGCCCCGAAGAACGCTCTTGGGAAGACGCTTCCACAGTCCATGCCCCCGACTTAGTCCGCCGCTTCCATCAGGCCTACCCTGCCAAGCCGCGGCCCCGCGACTCGAGGAGAGGGGCCATGTTTGAGGGGGGCCTTGAGGGCGGGGATAGTGTGATGACTCATGGGCCTTGTAGTCCTGTTCCTAGTACTATGGTGGCAGACGAAGAGGAAAACATGGGATTTCCGCCGTTTCAACCAGAGCCGGAGCCTCTCCACCTGGAGGATGTTTGCCCTCCAGAAGTTAGCCAAACAGGCCTTGGGCAGAATTCCCCCCCGTTTCCCCGGAGGGACAATTATAATAGAGATAGAGGAGTCAGAGAGGCTAATCGCCAGAGCCTGAGAATCGCTGCCAAACAACTAGCTGATTAGGTCTGCTTCCCTTGGGAAATTCTAAGGAGTCATGCATCTGGACAGAGTTGGGTTTCGCTTCTCGTTCTCTAGGGAAAGTGTTCTGTTGGCGGGAAAACGAGACCCTATATAGGGGTTTTGCCGCAAGGGGAACCTTGCGGAGTCAATTGATCAGCTTGAGGAGAGAGATCGTGTGTGGACTTCGTAACCCCAGTTCCTTGCTTCCCGGATCAAGTTCCAAGCCTGCCTTGTTTCGCGTTTTGCCACGGACCTTGCTTCATGCTTCATGCTTCATGTTTGCCTCGTTCCAAGTCTTTGATCTAGCCAAGAATCAAGTTTATTTTCCAGCCTTGTTGTCAAGCTACATTGGACTTTAAAGACTCTGTCATTTCCCCACACTATTGCTTGGCAAAGTGTGTGTTTCGGTCAAGTGGATTAAAACTTTGAACTCTAATATCTTATATTGGACAATACATTTATGGACTATAATTGACCTCATCTGAAAGGTCTGCTTCTGAACTATATTCTTCACTTGTTTTTATTGACTTTATATATTTCTTTAATAAAGATATTAGATAGATTCTGACCTCTGTGTAAGGTTATTGGTGCTCTGCAGCCTGGGTCCTGACAGGCCCATGCTCTGACTTATAAAAAGCACTTCTTGACTATCAAGCAAACAGTGGATGCTAGAAGTAATATCATACAAAAACTGACTGGCACAACCTGGGGATTACGACCATACACAGTGAGACATCTGCTCTTGTGTTTTGCTACTTTGCTGCTGAATACACATGCCCAGTGTGGAATACATCTCACCACGTTAAAACAGTGGATGTGGCTCTTCATGAGATTGCCACATTATCACAGGATGTCTACTGGAGAAATTATACTGTTTAGCCGGTATTGTACTTTCTGATATTCGCCAGGAAATAGCAGCCAGTAATGAAGGGACCAAAGCATTGACCTCTCTGGCCCATCCTCTGTTTAGATATTAGCCAGCATGCCAATGCCTTAAAATCAAGAAATAGTTTCCTAAGATCTATAGAGACACCTCAGCAAGCAAGAGTCCAAAAGTGGCAGGTTAAAACCCGGGACCTCAATCCATGGCTGATACCAGATGAGAAACTCCCTCCTGGGCACACAGAAGACTGGGTGACTTGGAAGGTGCTGCATTCTGGCACCACACAATGCAGAACTAATCTTAAGAAATGGGGCTACACAGTGGAATCCACCACATGTGAGTGTGGAGAAGAGCAAACCACAGACTACTTACTACAATGCAGCCTGAGCCCTCCCACATGCACAATGGAGGACCTTCTCACAGCGACACCAGAGGCACTCCAAGTGGCCAGCTTCTGGTCAAAGGAAATTTAACATAATGTCAAGTTTTTAACTTTGTGTTTTTTAAAATACATCATAACTGCACCCCCAATTTGCTTCTGACACAATAAATAAATGAAAGCTCCAGGTCCTGAGATCTGGCAGTCTTTTGAGAGTAAAGACCAGAGAAGACAACACAATAAAGATCTTCAAATGGATATGTTTTCTCTTTAAATGTTGGCATTTCTTCTATGTTATTTTCTTCCCAATCAAATTGACTACTTACTGTACCCACTGGTTTTCTTTAATGGTATGACATAATTGGGGACCCGGTGGTGAAGTGTGTTAAAGCACTGAGCTGCTGAACTTGCAGACTGAAAGGTCGCAGGTTCAAACCCCGGGAGCGGAGTGAGCGTCCGCTGTTAGCTCCAGCTTCTGCCAACATAGCAGTTCGAAAACATGCCAATGTGAATAGATCCAGAGGGAAGGTAACGGTGCTCCATGCAGTCATGCCGGCCACATGACCTTGGAGGTGTCTACGGACAACACCAGCTCTTCGGCTTAGAAATGGAGATGAGCACCAAGCTCCAGAGTCAGACATGACTGGACTTAACATCAAGGGAAACCTTTACCTTTACCTTACTTATGACATAACTGGGGAAGCATTTTTCATCCTGAAAGTTATAGACTCCTGCTTTTACTAAAATAGAAAGAGTGTCCAACTACAGCTCTTTGTTATCAGGTTATCTAGTATGCCCAGGAGTTATCTCCGCTTACCTCAAAGATAATTTCTTTTTAGCAGTGGCATCACAAACAGTACAAACCAAAACAACTCCACTGGTGTAAAATGTTTTTTTTCTAAACAAATGGCGCCAACAGAGATATTAGTGGACTAAGTGCCTTTTTGAATTGAGTCCAAATATCCATTGAACTGAGCCCAAATATCCCTTGTTATTCCAATACAACAGTTCAGTAATGTATGTGTACATAATGTATGTGTACATTCCCTTTGCTGGACCAGGGTAGTACTGTTGCCAAAAGTATGTCCCTTACAACTTGTTGCATCTCTGACACAATGCCAGCAGTAGAAAGTAGGATTCTGAATAGCAGTCTATCTGTCATCTATCAATCTCTCGTTTTCTTTCTCCCTCTCACTCTTTCCGCTTTCTCTTTCACATCTGCAAATCATTTGAAACTCATTTAGCCATTTCCTTGGAGCATAAACTTTAGTTTCATGAACTGATTATTTGAGATCTGGGACATCTCACAAAAACCACAAACTATCTTTCTGTAGATTTAGCTTTGCAAAACAAAACAAAAAAGCATTGTGTTTACCATCCCATCTCCATATCTTCTTTTTTAAAAAAATAACTCTATAATAGCACATCATTGAATAGGCTATGCTTACTGTGAGGCCAGGTTCTGAAATACTATTTGAAATACTAAGCTTAATCATATCTGGAAGGGAGAAATCCGTGGAGGAGAATAGCAGCTGTTGATGAAAGAAGGGTCAAGCAGACCCCTCTCCCCTGCTGCTCTTCTCTTCCAAATCACCACCTCCTGAAACTGCTTTTCACAAGGAACAGCTACCATTGGGGTTTCGCATTTGTGTGTGTGATGTATAGCTTGGTCCTTGGCTTCTTATGGATTGTTCAAAGAGAGTTCCTCTTAATGCCAAAAAATAGTAATAAAACAGATCCCAGGCCAGTTTTCTACATTACAGCCAACAAGTTGATTACACTGTTATGGGATAACATTGGCTTGGGAGAATTAGGCAACTTAGTGAGGTGATGGTCTTTATTATAGAGTGGTTGGTTTTTATTCTATGGTTCGCATAGTCAGCTTTTTCTCTTCTCCATCTGCTTTTCTGTTCTGACACTTCACCCCTCACTTGCCTTCGGGAATCTGTAATTTAGCCATAATAATGAATATCAGGTTGGAATCCTGACGTTCAGGTCTTCTGGTTTTGTCATATTTCTCCCACAGTCTCCTACAATTACTGGTTCAGCTTTTGTTCAATTGGCATTTCAATTAAACACCCCTGCAGTTTTGAGTCTGTGCCTGAAACAGTCCTACGGGGTTTTTAAAGCTTGTCAAGCAATACTAAAAGTGGATATTTTCTATTCTTCTGCTTTTTTTCTTTTCTACACTTTTTTAACTATTGTCATTTGGAAGTCAAGAGTCTTATGTGGGAGTGGAGACTCGAATGCTTAGCAAGTTGGACTCCTCAGAGGTATTATAGGTCTAAATTATCAGGTTTTGTTCAAATGAAGGATGAAGCGGTAACAAAGCAATTGTAGACAGAGATGACAAAGGCCATCTAAAGGGAGACCTAGTTTTTCCAGTAGACAGTGCTTGAAGTATCATTTGAGCACACAGCTGAGAAATACTATTAATGCAGAATACAAACCTCAGAGCTCCTCAACTTAGATAAGGCATTTCTAGTCATCCAAAAATGGAACTTTTACAACCTCTATTTGGGTGCCATGAAAGGGCAGCAAGTTGCTCTTCAGTTTGTACTTGTAATTTTTTTACAGTTAAGGAAAGAGAGCAATACACATTAACTTTTCTGCTTCGTGTCCCAAAACACCTTTAATCATTATATATATATATATATATTGATTTGGACCCTTTCACACTTCAGAATAATAGATCTCTCATTCCACTTTAACTGTTCTATCCTATGGATTTACAGTTTAGGGAGGGATAGGCAGAAGTTGCAGCCAGAGAGCTCCAGGATCTCAGCAAACTACAAACCCCAGGATTTCATAGGATGGAACCACGGGAGTTAAAGTGGAATAATAACAATAAAATTATGTAGTGTCAAAAGACCCCAGATTTTCTGTTTGGGTGCGTATCGATACATCTACATGTAGAATTAATACAGTTTGACATCACTTTTATGGCCTTGGCTCAAATACTATAAAATAATGGGAGTTACAGTTTTACAAGCCCTTTGGCCTTCTCTGCCAAATACACTGGTGCCTCACTAAACTATAACTCCCAGGATTCCATAGAATTGAGCCACAGCAACTAAAGAGGTATCAAACTGCATTAACTGAACAATGTAGATTTACCCTACATGTGTTGAGTTTGCTCTACAGAACTGAAGAAGTTCTGAATCTTTTGTTGTGACCATCATCTAGAGCAGAGTTGAACAACGCAAGACTCTTAGATTCTTTGGGTGGGCCCTAGGATACCAACTTCTTAAAAAGAACATGTTACTTTTGCTGCTGAATTTTAGTGCAGCATGTGATCCACACCCAAGACTACAGTGTTAACCATCCATTACTGAATTGTGAAATGTGAATTTGAGTCCGAACTTTAAAGGAGTTATCGAAGTGCTGAACATAATAACTTCTGAAAAAACAGTGTCAGCAGCACCTGGAGTTGTTTGGACTAAACCCAGGAGCAGATTTGCCGCCCTACTGACCTTGTCCATCATCCTCCACTAGGTTCACCCTGACCTAGAGAAAACAATGTTCCCAGATAAAAAATCCCATGTGTGCGTATTCTGAGGTGTAATCAGCTTTGGTTGGAAACTTTCCAAACTTTTGTAACTCCACACAAAAAGTTGTGCACTTTTCCAAGAGCAGTGCATAAGGTCATCCAAGGCCCCTTCCACACAGTTGTATAAAATCCACATTGAACTGGATTATGTGACAGTGTAGACTCAGATAACTCAGTTCAAAGCAGATACTGTGAATTATCTGCCTTGATATTCTGGGCTATATGGCTGTGTGGAAGGGCCCTAAGACAGCAAACTAAGGGACCAACAAATTGTTATACTGCAATATGTATTCACCTTTAACTCATCTATGTTTGTTATAATGTGATTAAGGGAGGAAAGCACCAGAAGCTGCCTGGTATTTTTCCTCTGCTGTATTCTAGGCAATTCACCCTGCATCCCTAAGCAGCTCCACTGGCTTCCAACAAGTTTTCAGGCTCAATTCAAGGTGCAGGTTATTACCTATAAAGCCCTATACGCTTTGGGTCCAAACTACCGTCATGACTGCGTCTTTTTCTATGATCTGGCACGGGCTTTCTCTTGGTCCCACCATTGTCTCAAGCCCAGTTGATGGGGAGGAGAGAGAGGGCCTTCTCTGTGGTGGCTCCCCAGCTCTGGAATACCCTCCCAAAAGAGATTAGGTTAGCCCTCACCCTCCAATCCTTCCAATCCAGCCTAAAAACATAGGGTTTTAAACAGGCCTTTGACCTCGAGTAGGCTGAAATGGGCCCATACCCATATGAGGTTGACACTCTGGCACTTTAGTATGTGAATTAATGACAGCTAGTTTTTATCTACAGGCGTTCTGTGTTTAAAAATTGAGCAATTTTATTTTATGTTATGTGTGTTGATAATGATTTTCATTATACTTTTGGTTCATTCTTCAAAAACATTATGTTTTAAAAGCCTGATTTTGTTTTTGTAAAAATGCTTATGTTTCCTGAGATTACACTGTTTTAGTGCCATTTTCCTCCTACTGTTGGTATTTATCCTTTTCTGGGCTATTCACATGGGTGATCTTTACACATTCAATCAGATTTGGCTACATGATGACACTACAGAGGGAAAACAAAGTCAACTGAGAGTGAGGGCAAAGTACCACAATAAGCTGGATTTTGTATCACAAATTCACAAATCGAACACTTCCCAAGTGTTTAGGACTGTGTGATGTATTTTTGGATGACGCGCACAGATCCCAGTAGGGTGGCCTTTTGCAGTTGGCAGATCATAATAATAATAATAATAATAATAATAATAATAATTATTATTATTATTATTATTATTATTATTATTATTATTATTATTATTTTATTGTATGACACAGCAAACAAGATAGATATGCTGGATTTCGTATCACAAAATCTCAAGTCGAACACTTCCCAAGTGTCTAGGACTGTGTGATGTATTTTCGGATGATGCATGCAAATCCCAGTAGGGTGGCCTTTTGCAGTTGGCAGATCATAATTTTGTCAATGTCTATTGTTTCCAAATGCCGGCTGAGATCTTTTGGCACGGCACCCAATGTGCCCATCACCACCGGGACCACCTGCACTGGTTTCTGCCAGAGTCTTTGAAGTTCAATCTTGAGGTCCTGATAGCGGCTGAGTTTTTCCTGTTGTTTTTTGTCAATGCGGCTGTCACCGGGGATGGCAACATCAATTTTTATTTTTATTTTTCGTGTCAGGAGCAACCGGGGTTGCTTCTGGAGTGAGAGAATTGGCCGTCTGCAAGGACGTTGCCCAGGGGACGCCCGGATGTTTTGATGTTTTTACCATCCTTGTGGGAGGCTTCTCTCATGTCCCCGCATGGAGCTGAAGCTGATAGAGGGAGCTCATCCACACTCTCCCCAGGTGGGATTCGAACCTGGCAGCTTTCAGGTCAGCAACCCAACCTTCAAGTCACTTAGTCCACTACGCCATCTGGGGGCTCCGGCAACATCAATGATCCAAACCTTTTTCTTTTCCACAACTGTGATGTCTGGTGTGTTGTGTTCCAAAAACTTTGTCAGTCTGGATTTGGAAGTCCCACAGTATCTTTGTGTGCTCATTTTCCAATACTTTTGTAGGTTTCTGATCCCACCAGTTCTTTGCTGCTGGGAGGTGGTACTTGAGGCATAAGTTCCAATGAATCATTTGGGCCACATAGTTATGCTTCTGTTTGTAGTCTGTCTGTGCGATTTTCTTACAGCAGCTGAGGATATGATCCATGGTTTCGTCGGTTTCCTTGCACAGTCTGCATTTTGGCTCACTGGCTGATTTTTCGATCTTGGCCTTAATTGCCTTTGTTCTGATGGCTTGCTCCTAGGCTGCAAGGATCAGGCCTTCTGTCTCCTTCTTCAGGGTTCCATTCGTGAGCCAGAGCCAGGTCTTCTCCTTATCAGCTTTTCCTTCAATTTTGTCAAGGAACTTTCCATACAATGTTTTGTTGTGCCAGCTGTCAGCTCTAGTTTGTTGTGCGGTTTTCTTGTACTGGTTTTTTGTCTGCTGTGCTTTGAGGAGTTTCTGATTTTTTACTTCAATCAAAGCAGGTTCTTCACTTTGCTTTACATATTCTGCCAGGGCATGTTCTTCTTTGACTGCTTGTTTTACTTGTAAGAGTCCTCTGCCCCCTGATCTTCTAGGCAGATATAGCTGGTCAACATCACTGCGAGGGTGCAGTGAGTGATGAATGGTCATGAGTTTTCTTGTTTTTCTGTCCAAATTGTCCAGTTCCGCTTGTGTCCAATTTATAATGCCAGCAGTATATCTTATGACAGGTATGGCCCAGGTGTTTATGGCCTTGATGGTGTTGCCTCCATTGAGCTTTCTTTTGAGAATTTTTCTGACCCTTTGTGTGTATTCTTTGCTGACCACAGTTTTCACATGTTCATGCTTGATGTTGTCCAGCTGTAATATGCTCAGATATTTATAGGCCTCTGGTTGATGACACTTTATTGTTTGGCCATTAGGCATATTGATGCCCTCCCTTTCAATAATTTTTCCCTTCTTCAATGCCACTGTCGAACATTTGTCCAAACCAAACTCCATGTTGATATCAGTGCTAAAAATTCGGACAGTGTTGGTCAGAGACTGGATTTCAGTTTCCGTTTTCCCATACAGCTTCAGGTCATCCATGTACATCAGATGTGAAATTTTGTGAGGTTTCTTAGATGTTTGATAGCCAAGATTTGTTTTTTGTAAGATTGTTGACAGAGGGATCATGGCAATAATGAAAAGCAGAGGGGGCAATGAATCTCCCTGGAAAATTCCTCTTCTGATGTTGACAAGTCCATAGCTTTCATTTCCAACAAACAGTTCAGTTTTCCAGTGCTCCATCATGTTGTTATTATTATTATTATTATTTCTCATTTCCTGTTGTCTCAACCCTTTCTTAACTGTGAGTCGTTTGGATGCCAGATATATATTCAACCCTCCCAGGCTGCTGGAGGGAGATTCTTCTGGCAGATGCAGTCCCGAACTTTCAGGATCTGAATCCTCCAGGACCTTTGGGTGATAGTGACTGGGTTCTTGAGGATGGGAGTCCAGGCAGGAAGGCCGGGTCCCTGAGTCACCGGTGCCGGCCGGCAACTCCGCCTCCGTCATCAGCAAGAGCAGCAGCAGCCTCGTCTCCATTGGCAGACAGGAGCGTTCGGGCTGCGAGCCGCCGACAGTGTCCTCATTTGACCCCGGCTGCTTGGCTGCCGCAGAGGGATCCGGGGGCGCGCAAGGCTAAAGGGGGGGGGGGGTGGAATAAGCGGGAGAGAAGCCGAGAGAAGGGGGGAAAGAGGCAGATGGATCGACGCCCCCTCCCTCCCTCCTCCCTCCAGGAGAAGAAACCTTTTCCTCCTCTCCCCCCTCCCCTCCCTTTGACTGAACCCCAATCTTGTTTCTGGATGGGGTGGGGGCACAAAAGACAGAGTGAGATCTCCAAAATTTAAAAAAAGAGCCATCCGCAGGCCAGAGGGAGGAACGGGAAAGGTAAGACAGAGGAGACGAGGAGGGTGGTTGTTTGGTTTGGTTTTGAGATGGCCAGGGTCGCCGCCGCAGGGAATGAATGGGGAGAGCATTGCAGGAAAGTGGGACCCCCCCCCCCTCTTCTTTATAGTGGAAGATCCCGATCCCTGGTAGAAAGATGAGAAGGGCGAGGGGAAGGAGAGCACGTCGCGGGAGGAAAGGAGAGCACGTCCCCTCCGGCGCCCCGGCTGTTAAGCTGGCTTTGACCTCGGTCAAGCACTCGAGGCCCCGTGGCGTCTCGGTTCGCGCGTTGGGCTGAGAGGCTGGAGGCCGGGGTTCGAGGCCCCGCTGGGGTGACTTTTCGGAGAGTCGCACTCTCTCAGCTTCAGGAGGAAAATATCTCTTGTGGATATAGTGATAAGATCGCCATAAATCGGGGAATGTCTAAGAAGATATTGGAGGAAGGAGGAGAAAACAAAGTAGATTCTGGGTTGCTTGCTATTCCAGAAGCATTCTCTCCTGATGTTTCGCCCATATGTATAGCAAGCATCCTCAGAGGTGTGAGGTCTAAGGTCTATTAGAAACTGTGGAAAGTGCAGGTTGGGTAAAAGAACTCTTGTCTGTCTGAGACAGGTGTGAATGTTGCAATTGATCACCTTGATTAGCCTTGCAGATTCAAAGCCTGGCTGCTTCCTGCCTGAGGGAATCCTTTGTTGGGAGGTATTACCTGGCCCTGGTTGTTTCATATCTGGAATTCCCGTTTTCAGGAAGCAGCCCATTAAATGCTAATCGAGGTGATCGATTGCAATATTCACACCTGCCTCAGATAGACAAGAGACTGGTCTATAGTGTACTCTGCGTCTCCAAACTACAACTCCCAGGATTCTGTAACATCGAGCCCTAGCAGTTCAGGTGGTGCTAAATTGCATTGTGTAAATGCACCCCTTAAGTGCCAGGAGATTCCCCCAGGATTCTGTAGCATTGAGCCCTGGCAGTTCAGGGGTGCGTCTTTAAACTGTATAATGAATGCAGTTTGGCACCACTTGAGTTGCCAGGGCTCTATGGTGTGGAATCCTAGGATTTGGAGTTTGGTGGGCACTCTTGGCTAAACTGCCCTTCCCATGATTTCATGCCATTGAGCTGTGGCAGTTCAAGTGGGGTCAAAACTGAATTCATTCTACAGTAGTGCCTTTCCATTCATCAACTCCCAGCATCCCCTGGCCACACTCTGAGAAGGGGGATTCTGGGTGGGGTGGGGTTCAAAGGCATGTAGTTTCCAAGCTGAAGAGTTACTGACTATAGCCCAGGGTTTTGTTTTGTTTTTTAGTTTGGGAGCAAACTGTTTCCAATGCTTTCCGGGCATCTTGCGTCACTCAGGAATTTGGAAGGCCAAAGGCTGGAATTGTTACCTAAGAAGCTTATTTCTGGGCCTGGCCAGGCTGGGAAATGAAAGTCCCCCTTGCAAAGATGGGAACAGGCCAGCTGGGGTCCCAAAGATCAGCCAGAGACCCTTAGTAGAAAGACATCGGCTGGTTATTAATATTACTATACCAGCCTAAGGGAGAGCCAATGTGTGGCTCCAGCACTGGACTAGGGATGCATCTACACTGTGGAATGAATGCAAAGTTTGGATCTGGAATTGGGAAAGTCCAGGGCCACAAATCAGAGGGAGAGCCTTTTTCCAGGGGGCCCCTTAGTGGGCCCCTCTTTTCTGACCTCCAAGTTAGGAATGTGAGTTTCTTTCTTAGCCTTGAAAAGCCTGAGTGGGGCTTTATGTAGTATCAGCTGGCCCTATCTGTGGGTAGAGTGGGGACACTGCCTCAGGCAACAGATTTCAAGGATCATGAAAGGGCAGCTGGTTCTAATATGTTTGACTTTTTACCCTTGTCATGTTTTTATTTACTGCCAGGTAGAGCTGCTTATGGGAGTCCCCTAGTCTGTGTGCCAAAACACTTTGGACATGCCCTTATCCTGATTTGGGTCAGGCAGCAAAATGGCTTGGGTCGGCCCTGTGGGCCCTGACCCCTAGGAATTTATAATCTGAATTTGAAGACTGGGAAGAGAGAAAAGGAAAAAACAGAAAGAGATTGTGACAATTGATGTAAACAAGTAAATTCTAGAATTGAGTTGACTAGGGATGCATCTATACTGTGAAATTAATGCTGTCTGACAATCATTTAATTGCCATGGGTCAATGCAATGGAATCATTGCATTCATAGTTTGGTGAGGCACCAGCACCTTTGGCAGAGAAGGCTAAATAGTTTGTAAACTACAACTCGCATGTTTCCATAGCATTGAGCCATGGCAGTTCAAGTGGTATCAAACTGCATTAATTCTGTATCCTTGAAAGCAAATCTTCCTTCCCCCTATTTCAGTGATTCTCATCCTATGGATCCCCAGATGTTTTGGCCTTCAACTCCCAAAATCCTAACATCTGGTAAACTGGCTGGGATTTCTGGGAGTTGTAGGCCAAAACACCTGGAGACATGCTAGTTGAGAACCACTGCCCTATTCTTGCATGTGGAGTCAGTTGGAGGGTGCTGTAGAATGAATGCCGTTTGACACCACTTTAACTGCCATGGCTCAATGCTATAGAAAGATGGGAGTTGTAGTTTTGCAAAGTCATTGGCCTTCTCTGTCAAAGTGTGCTAGTGCCTCACCAAACTTCAACTCCCAGGATTCCATACAGGTGAGCCCTGACAATTGAAGTGGCATCCAACTACATTTATTCTACAGTGCAGATGTGCCCAGAGATTAGGATTAAAGGGTGACTTTCAAACCTATGTGGGCTTCGGCTCCTTTCTGAGTAAACAAGTGTATTTCGAAATTATCCCACTAAAACCAATGGGGTGTTTTTGTTTTTGTTTTTTTACAATTAATGGTACTCTCCTTGCAAGCGGGAGGGGAAGTTGTGAGTTAATGAACCAGTGATCCCTTCCCCTTCTTGCTTGTTAAATAAATTAATAAAACACACAGCAGAAGGGAAGGAATTGAAAACCAAGGGAAGTTCAGCTCGAACACCTCCAAATTGAATCAAGCCTCAGCAGGAGGTGATGCGAAGGAACAGGCCTTTGTGTGTTCCTTGCATCCTGTGTCTAATAAGAAAGACATTTGCCAACCATCTGTGCAAAACAGTAATGGCGAAGTGGAGGAAGGTTTCCATGGAAGTGTCTGGTTGAAGTATTGCTCTTTGGCTCTTGAATGCAGAGTTGGGATATTTACATTTTGTTGGACTACAATTCCCAGAATCCTTCAACCAGCACCGCACCCAGGGAGTTGTCCCAAGGAAAGGTGGTTTGAATGATGGACAAGGGACCAGAGTTCAAGTCCACTCTCAGCCATAGAAACCTATTGCATAACATTGGGCAAGTCGCACTGTCTCAGCCTTTCAATACATCTCAGAGAATAGTGTGACCATAAAATGTAGTCCAGTTGAAGGCCCATGACAGCTGTTTTGTGCTCCAAAAGCCAGAAAGCAATTTTTCCATGCTGGAAATAGAACAACATGATCCACAACACTGGGAAACAAAAGACTAGGACAATTTTGTGATACCCACAAACTCTCCTCTCCTACACTTTGCTGCAATTTCTGTGTCTTTGCTGACTGAGGCAGCTGCCTTGCTTTCCTAAACAGGAGAGAGCACTGACTGGCAATAGGAATGAATGGTAGCCATCTGGATTTGAGATCACTGGTGGAAAGATCTTTGCCTCAGAAGGTAGGAAGGCAATCTCTTATGGTGTGTTTGTGTGTATGTGCCTTCAAGTTCCCTTTTGACTGATGGTGATCCCATGAATTTCATAGAGTTTTCTTGGACAAAGATTACTCAGAGGTAGTTTTGCCAGTTTCTGTCTCTGAAATATAGCTTATAGTATTCTGTGTTTCACCCTATTAAAGTTTGCTGTAGGATTGTAATGGAGGTCAGTACCATTCTTAGGAAATTGCAGCAATAAGGCAAAGCATGATTTTGTTTGTTGTTTACTGTTATGTCACTTCTTTCCTGTAGCAAGTCCAAGGCTCCATACATGGCTCTCCTTCTCTGTATTTCGTCCATGTGGGAGGTGAGGGCTGAGAAGAGGGAAATAAGGTTGGTCCTATGTCACCAAGCTAAGTTATTTCTAGGTAATTTAAGAGCTGTGATCTTTAACACATTGAACTGAAAGGCTCTTGCATCCCAGAAAATTGAATATATAAATGCTAGAAGATGATGTCATGTAGAAGATGGGGGCAGCTTGTTTGTTTCTGTTCCAGAATATGAACCAATGGATTCAGATTACAAGAACAGAGCAGCTAAATGTTAGGGTGGTAAAAGCTGTTTGATAGGGGAATAGATTTGGGTCAACTATCAGAAAGAGGAATAAACTTGCATCTTCTTGTGGAGAGCAAAAGCAGAGTATAAATAAACATAATAATAATAATAATAATAATAATATGTCTATCTTGTTTGCTATGTTATAATAAAGTAACTATATCAATAACAGTAATTTACTTTTGAGAGTGTTATAGTCTCTTCATTGGAAGTCTTTAAACAGATATTGGATGGGCATCTCTCAGGAGTGCTTTAGCTGTGTATTGCTGCATGGCAAGGGGTTGGGCTACACAGTTCTTCCAACTCTTAGCAATTCCTTTTCCAAAATATTTATACAACAAATGTAGGGGGAAAACAACTTGTGTCCTTCCAGATGATGTTGAACTGCAGCTCCCATCAGCCCCTAGCAGGGGAATCACAGGATGATGATCCTTATCTGACCCTATAGAGATCCTAATCCTGTGATAAATGGATAAAAAGGGCCCGGGAATGAAATTCCCTTGGGTTGCTATGAGTTTTCCAGGCTGTATAGCCATGTTCCAGAAGCATTCTCTCCTGACTTGGAGCCATTTTATTTTATGTGTGTTGGTAATGGTTGTGACTACAATTGTATGTGTTATTGTACCGGTTTATGTTATATGCTGCATCCTGGAGTGGCTTTCTAAGGGTCTCTTCGGGGAGATAATGATGGGATATAAATAAAGATGATGATGATTTTTATTATTGGGTGGTTGTATGTTTTCCGGGCTGTATGGCCATGTTCCAGAAGCATTCTCTCCTGACGTTTCGCCCGCATCTATGGCAGGCATCCTCAGAGGTTGTGAGGTCTGTTGGAAACTAGACAAGTGGGGTTTATATATGTTCGAACTCTTGTCCCCCAGGCAGTAAGCAGCCAGACCTTGAAGCTGAAAGGCTATTCAATGCTAATCAAGATGGCCAATTGAAACATTCACATCTGCCTCAAAGAGACAAGAGTTCTTTCTCCACAGATATATAAACCGCACTTGCCTAGTTTCCAACAGACCTCACAACTTCTGAGGATGCCTGCCATAGATGCAGGAAAGCATAGATGCAGAATAGCCCAGGCATGGGCAAACTTGGGCCCTCCGGGTGTTTTGGACTTCAACTCCCACCATTCCTAACAGCCTACCGGCTGTTAGGAATGGTGGGAGTTGAAGTCCAAAACACCCGGAGGGCCCAAGTTTGCCCATGCCTGCTATAGCCAAAGCTACCCCAATCGGATTCGGTATTGCAGCATCCTTCTTGAGATGCGGGAAGGAGGGAGCGAGCATGCGCAGAGGCGCGCTCTGCCTGGGATTGTGAGGACTGTGTCCTCAGATGACTCCGGTCCGCCTCCGCCTCCCTCTTTTCCGCCGGCTGCTCTTTGCGTCTTGCCTCCGCCGCTTCTCTCTCTCTCTCTCTCTTTTTAATCGGCGGCTCTTTGGCTGCGAGAATTTTTCTTTCTTTTCCTTCCTTCTCAGTAGAATAGCTCTTGGTCTGCCTTGTTCTACCGGGAAGAAGGCGGTGAGGGTAGAGTTTGATTTCTCTTTAAGCACAAATCGCTTAGCTTTGGCGGCACCTTTTTAAAGGTGGTTGCTTGGTTTGATATTAGTGTTGTTGTTGTTTATAATTCTACGTTACACACGATTCTTCCCCACTTGTGTGCCTTCAAGTCGCTGGTGGATGGAGGGCAACCCCATTCATTCATAGGGTTTGAATGCCTCATCACTAGAGCATAATAAATCCACTTTAATGTGTTGTCGAAGGCTTTCATGGCCGGGATCACAGGGTTGTTGTATGTCTTTCGGGCTGTGTGGCCATGTTCCAGAAGTATTCTCTCCTGACGTTTCGCCCACATCTATGGCAGGCATCCTCAGAGGTTGTGAGGTAACTTCTGAGGATGCCTGCCATAGATGTGGGCGAAACGTCAGGAGAGAATACTGCTGGAACATGGCCACACAGCCCGAAAGACATACAACAACCCTGCAATCCACTTTAAATCCAGTTTCTGCCTCCTGCAGAATTCTGGGGTTTGTAGTTTGGTGAGGCCCAGGACCTGTCAGGCTGAGCTGTTTAAAACTCCCTCCCTAAAGTGGATTTAAAGTGGAATTAAAGTGGTTCCAAGCTCTAGTGTGATAAGGCAAGGAATACTCACTCAGAGGTGGTTTTGCCAGTTCCTTCCTCTGAATGATAGCCAACAGCAGTGGTTGATGGTCTCCCATCCAAGTACTGACCAGGCTGGACCCTGCTTAGCTTCCAATATCACATGGGATCTGTTGGGTTTAAATCCATCTGAACATTTCTGGGTAGAATTAGCACTTGCAAGTCCTCTTTAGTGGAGAGTAAAAGCCATTGAGACCAATGGGGTTTGCTTCTAAGTAAATCCTAGGATTCCATAGCATGTTAAAGAGGAGTCGAACTGCATTCAACCTGGACACAGCATATTATTTTAGAGCACAGAAATGCTGGACCACGCTAACAACCACCATGTCAGACTAGACAGAGAAGCCACTGAAATCCACAAGCAGGTGGACAATTTCAACAGAAAAGAGGAAACCATGAAAATGAACAAAATCTGGATACCTGTATTTAAAAAAAACCTCTGAAATCAGGAGGGTAAATAAAGATCAACACTCAAAAACAGAGGAATTCCAGACAAGAAACAATCAGGGCCAGCTAACACCTCCCAACAAAGGATTCCCCAGGTGGGAAGAAGCCAGGCTTTGAAGCTGCAATGCCATTCAATGCCAATTGCAACATTCACACTTCCAACAGACAAGAGTTCTTTCCCCCACCCT
Organism: Anolis carolinensis; assembly: GCF_035594765.1. NCBI lineage: Eukaryota > Metazoa > Chordata > Lepidosauria > Squamata > Anolidae > Anolis > Anolis carolinensis. The sequence continues at coordinate 348,534,379 of NC_085841.1, forward strand.
GGACTTTACACAGATATAGAAACCCCACTTGTATGGTTTTCCAACAGACCTCACAACCTCTGATGGTGCCTGCCATAGATGTGGGCGAAACGTCAGGAGAGAATGCTTCTGGAATATGGCCATACAGCCCGGAAAACACATCAACTCAGTGCATTCATTCTTCTGTATAGAGGCATTCTTAAAGATTCTGGAAATTCTAGGACTGAAAATACAGAATCCCAAACGAAGGATGTAAACAAAACCCTCACTTTTTAGAGAAACGACGAGCAATAGGTATGCTTTTGATCTGCTTTAGAGGTCTCTGGAACTTTTCTTCAAAAATAACATTATAAAGGGATGGAGGGACGAGGCGGGGTTGTTTTCCAGACCTGCTTTCCTCCCGTTGTTCCTAGTGGTGCTTGTGGCCAGGAAACGGATCATCTTTTCTCAACAGTCCGATGAAGAAATCTAGAAAGGTTCTGGGAGGAAAGTAGTTGCAAAGATCCCTTCCAAACCAGGTTCAGGGCTCCACTCCTTAATGTAAAAGACCTGGTGTGCTCTAAGTCCGCAACATATTATTTGCATAGGAGCCAGTCTCACCTGGGGTGTGTTTACACCGTAGAATGAATGCAGTTTGACGCCACTTTGCCTGCTGTGGCTTAATGCTGTGGAATAATCATGAGAGTTGTAGTTTTAGGCGCTCCTTAGCCTTCTCTGCCAAAGAGTGCTGGTGCCTCCCTACATTACAAACCCCAGGATTCCATAGCATTGATCAATGGCAATTAAAGTGGTGTCAAACTACATTTATTCGACAGTGTGGATGCACCCTACACCACGCTCATTCTTAGAAGCGAAAAACTGCTGTGTTTAATGTGTTGTGGAAGGCTTTCATGGCTGGAATGGAATCACTGGGTTGCTGTGAGTTTTCCGGGCTGTATGGCTATGTTCCAGAAGTATTCTCTCCTGACGTTTCGCCCACATCTATGACAGGCATCCTCAGAGGTTGTGAGGTGTTGGAAAATAGGCAAGTGGGGTTTATATATCTGTTCAGGGTGGGAAAAAGAACTCTTGTCTGCCTGAGGCAAGTGTAAATGTTTCAATTGGCCAGCTGGATTACTATTGAATAGCCGTTCAGCTCCAAAGCCTGGCTGTTTTTTGCCTGGGGGAATCCTTTGTTGGGAAGTGTTAGTTGGCCCCGATTGTTTCCTGTTTGGAATTCCCATGTCTGTTTTTTATTTGATTCTTTCGTTCAGAAGATAAGTCAGGGGTTTCTTCTGTGCTAAGTGTGCATGGGCTTGTAGTCTGGGTTGTTTACAATTATCATTATCGCCATTGCTGTTATTATTAGTAGTAGTAGTAGCAGTAAATTAAAATATTCTGCCAAATCTTTTAAGTGCCCCAAACCGTGAGGCTTGATGACTCACTGCGGAATAAATGTATTATGTGTCTAATGTGTTGTCGAAGACTCATGGCCGGAATCACTGGCTTGCTCTGAGTTTTCCGGGCTGGAACATGGCCATACAGCCCGGAAAACTCACAGCAACCCGATAATGTATTTGTTGTATCTTTTTGTTGTTGTTAGGAGCAGAAGTGAGCCAGATTCCTCCCCTCTTTTCGGATCTTCTTCGGTGCCTCCTGTGGCGTTTGCAAATCCTTGCTTTTTCTAGCAAGAGGATTCGTTTTCTAGGGAGGAGGGGGAGGCGGTTCTACACTGTACAATTAATGCGCCTTGACACCACTTGAACTGCCGTGGCTTGAAGCTATGGAAACATGGGAGTTCGTCGTTTCCTAAGGTGTTTAATCTCCTTTGCCAAACAGTGCCTATTCATCCCAAGGATTCCATAGCTTCGAGCCATGGCAGTTCAAGCGGTGTCGAACTGCATTAACTCTACAATATAGATCTATTCCTGGACTACATGAGTAACTTTTTCAAACTCTAGTCGGAAAAAAAAGGAGGAAGGATGTGGACAGCTAGCCTGCCCAGGAACGTTTCTGTGGGTGTTTTTTTTTTTTAACCCGCATCATACTATTTGCCTCGATATGTGTCTCCCTTCTGACATTATATTTGTTTTGCTTCTTCCTGGCAAATTCGAAAGCGCAATATAAAAAACCGACATATTGTTTAAATGAGCGACGCAACCAGAGTTGTGCTTGTATCTCAGCGGTTGGGACGTCAGTTGGGTGTAGATCCATATAATGCAATCTGAACTCCATCATATGGGTCCACCATATAATGCCGTTCCAACTGCATCATTGGTCAGTGTGGATCTTGCCCAAAACGGGGATGAACCCGTTTGTAATCGGGCGATGCGACTCGGGAACCCTCTCCAATGGAGAAAGAGGAAGAGCTGCTTCTCCGTTTCTTATCCAACTCTGGAAGGAGGGTACAGAAGCAAAGCATTAAAACAGCGCGAATTTGTTGAATTTTTAAAGAAATACATTCAACGAAGTTAGGGCGCAGGGAGAGCCAGCACCGATGTAAGAATGGCAATCGGGACCCAAGCGTGTTTGGCTTCCCTACACGTATAAAAATCCTCTCTTTCCTCTGCTTATTCAATTGCGAAGAGCGAGAGAGGATGTACTTGCGTCCACACTGTAGAATGGATTCAGTTTGGCGCCAGTTTAATCCGCTCTATCTCAGTGCTATGGAATCCTGAGATTTGTAGTTTTGCAAGGTCATTAGAGCCTCCTTTGTCAGACAGTGACTGTGCCTCACTAGACTACGAATCCCATAGTATTGAGCCCATGGCAATTAAAGTGTGGTCAATGTGTTGTCGAAGGTTTTCATGGCCGGAATCACTGGGTTGTTGTGAGTTTTCCGGGCTGTATGGCCATGTTCCAGAAGCATTCTCTCCTGACGTTTCGCTCACATCTATGGCAGGTATCCTCAGAGGTTGTAAGGTGTTGGAAAATGGGAAAGGGCTTTATATATCTGGGAGAAATAACTGTTGTATGTTTGAGGCAAGTGTGAATGTTCCAATTGGCCAGTTTGGTTAGCATTGAATAACCTGGCAGCTTCAAAGCCTGGCCACTTCCTGCCCTTTTTTTGTGTTAGGAGCTACTTGAGAAACTGCAAGTCGCTTCTGGTGCGAGATAATTGCCCGTCTGCAAGGACGTTGCCCGGGAACGCCCGGATGTTTTGATGTTTTTACCATCCTTGTGGGAGGCTTCTCTCATGTCCTTGCATGGAACTGGAGCTGATAAAGGGAGCTCATCCGTGCTCTCCCCAGGTGGGATTCGAACCTGGCAACCTTCAGGTCAGCAACCCAACCTTCAAGTCTTTAACCCACTACGCCACCGTGGGCTTCCTGCCTGAGGGAATTCTTTGTTGGGAGGTGTTAGCTGGCCTTGGTTGTTTCCTTTCTGGGATTCTTTTGTTTTTTGAGTGTTGTTCTTTATTTATTTATTTGGGAGCCTGGTGGCGAAGTGTATTAAAGCACTGGGCTGCTGAATTTGCAGACCGAAAGGTCCCAGGTTCAAATCCCGGAGCGGAGTGAGCGCCCGCTGTTAGCTCCAGCTTCTGCCAACCTAAAAGTTCGAAAACATGCCAATGTGAGTAGATCAATAGGTACCGCTCCGGCGGGAAGGTAACGGCGCTCCATGCAGTCATGCTGGCCACATGACCTTGGAGGTGTCTACGGACAGCGCCGGCTCTTCAGCTTAGAAATGGAGATGAGCACCAACCCCCAGAGTAAGACATGACTGGACTTAATGTCAGGGGAAACCTTTACTTTTACCTTTCTTTATTTACTGTCAGAGGTTTGTAGTTTGTGTTTCTTCATCAGCTTGCCTATGCGGGCAGTGGTTACCTTGATGTATGTTGTCAAACTGCATCCTTTCTACAGTGTAGATGAGCCCATATTTTGGGAGAAAAAACGGGATAAAAATAAAGGAAATAATTTAAAAATAAATAAATCGGAATTTCCTTTAGTAGTTTGTGGTTCGGATGTCAGGAGCAGCCCCGAGGAATAACTGCGGAATTTGAGGTTCTCTCCCCCGCCCCAATTAAGTTTCTCCCAACTTTTTAAATTAGAACTCTTTCAAACCTTCAGACGATGCGGAACATAAACAGAAGCAAAGGGACCAATAGAATGCCGGGTTTGAGCGTTCCATCCTGACGTCAGCTTTCTATGGAACGTGGCTGATTTCGAACTTCTGCCGCCAGCCTTGGATCACTTTCCTGTGGAATCAGGGGAGTTGCAATGTGACGAGGACTGTAGCCTTTCCGTGCGGTCACCTGCGAGCTCAGTCCTCGGGGCTGTGACTCATCTCCCTCATCACTCAGCCCCAATGCTGTGCTCCCAAACGCACGTCTCTCTGGCTCCCTATCTAATGAGGCCTCCCCTCCTGACGCCTGCCTTTGTTGGCGCCGGTAAGCAAGCCTTGCTGAAGGCAGTCAGTCACACAGACACTGAGGGGCAGGCAGTGCCCAAGTTAGGAACAAGATGGGTTCATCGGTAGTTGCATTTGTATATAAGTCGGAACAGGTGCCTTTGTAACCCCATCCAATCTATATATCTATATATATAAAAGGGTAATGAAATTTCGGCCTAGGACAAAACAACAAAACTACACATCCCAGAAACACTAAACTTGGCAGCACAACCCCTCATCCATGCCTCTACGTTCATACAACAAAAAGCTCCAGCTACTCCAGAAAACGGCCAGGCTTTGAGACTGCAAGGCTATCCACTGCTATTCCATCTGGCCAACAAAGGATTCCCACAAGCCAAAGCAACGCGTGGCTGGGCAAAGCTAGTAATATATATTCTTTAGTGCAGGCATGGGCAAACTTCGGCCCGCTCTGTGTTTTGGACTCCAACTCCCACAATTCCTAACAGCCGATAGGCTGTTAGGAATTGTGGGAGTTGGAATCCAAAACACCGAGAGGGCCGAAGTTTGCCCATGTCTACTTTAGAGAGTTGGGAGGTGTTAGCTGGCCCTGATTGATTCATGTCTGGAATTCCTGTTTTCTGAGTGTTTTTCTTTATTTGCTGTCTTAATTTTAGATTTTTTAAAAAAATATATATTGGTAATTAGATTTTGTTCATTTTCATGGTCTCCTCCTTTCTGTTGAAATTGTCCACTTGCTTGTGGATTCCAATGGCTTCTCTGTGTAGTCTGACATTATACCGTGTCTCCCCGAAAATAAGACAGTGTCTTATATTAATTTTTGCTCCCAAAGATGCTATAGGTCTTATTTTCAGGGGATGTCTTATTTTTCCATGAAAAAGAATTCAAATTTATTGATGAACAAAAAAAAGAACATTTATTATATACTGTACAGTGGTTGTCATCACAAACCAGCATAACCAGACAAACTGTGAATCCTATCAAGAATTTCTTGTTACTACTATTATTTCCATGTACAACACTTTATGGTACGAACATTTACCGATCCTGCATGCTCTGGTGTTCTGTTCGGTGGGCATGCTTCCAAACAAAACCTTTGCTAGGTCTTACTTTTGGGGGAGGCCTTATATTTAGCAATTCAGCAAAACTTCAACTAGATCTTATTTTCCGGGGGTGTCTTATTTTAGGGGAAACAGGGTAGTTGTTGGAGTGGTCGAGCATTTCTATGTTCTCAAATAATATTCTGTGTCCAGGTTGGTTCATCAAGTGTTCTGCTATGGCTGACTCCTTTGGTTAGATTAGTCTGCAGCACCTTGCATGTTCCTTGATTTGTGTTTAGGAAATAATGCTGTGTTTGGTGGTCTCTCTATAGACATGTCCACAGCTGTATACGGTAGACTCCTGCAGAGGTGAGATCTCTCTTGTCTTTCACTGAATGTAGCATTTGTTGGATTTTCTTAGTGGGTCTGTAGATAGTTTGTAGGTTGTGTTCCTTCATCAGCTTCCCTTTGTGGTCCGTGGTTCCCTTGATGTCTGGTAAGCTATATTCTATAGCAAAGCTATATTCTTTAGCTTTTGATTGAATAGTGGAAGGCGAACACCCCTGTGGTATTCACTTGCTCTCTCTGCCCCTGCTCAGAAGATTTCACCTCACTTTCTGTCCCTGTGACAATTGGATTTTGAAAAAATTGGCTTGTTGTGGAAGCAAGGGTTGGTGATAAAGCTTCAGTGGAGACACTTTTCCCCATGATAACACTTTCAAGAGTGAATTTGCCTCCCAAGGGGCAGATTTCTCTCATTTCCTGTTGTCTCACACATACACACACACCCATTCTTAACTAGGAGTGGTTTGTAAGTCAGATGTTTGCAAGTTGTTGGAAAAACAACCTTCTCAAGCCTCCTCTATTTGATGTTTGTCTGTTTTGTTAGTATGTCAGTTTATATCCCAAAGTATATGTCTATTTGGTTTTACAGTTACCCTATCTCTATATACCTAAAGCAGTGGGAGGGGCTACAGGTCATGTGACTGCCAGTTTAGAATGTTCAGTTTTAAACAGGCTGACAGTTAGAATGTCAGTTGAGCCTTGAGCCTGTTAGAAGTCAGTTGAGTGTTGAGCCTTGAGTCAGATGTAGTAAAGAAGTCTGTTAGAGTGCTGAAGGCAGTGTTAGGAAGTTAGAAGCAAAAACTATTCAGGCTTATGTTTTCTTTGAAAGTAAACTATTATTAAAAGGAGCTATATAAAGCAATATAGTTTATGAAGAAACTGTTAAAGATTATAATTCAATGATACAAACTCTCTGAAACATTTCTGAAGTTTTAAACTTTGTCAAGGAGCCCCCAGTGGCGCAGTGGATTAAATCCTTGTGCTGTACAATATGAATGGGTTCCTGAGTAGGTAAACTCAACACAAACACTTGTGCTGGCAGGGCTGCTGACTTGAAGGTTGGGTTGCTGACCTGAAGGTTGCCGGTTCAAATCCAACCCAGGGAGAGTGAGGATGAGTTTCTTCTGTCAGCTCCAGCTCTATGCGGGGACATGAGAGAAGTCTCCCACAAGGATGGTAAACCATCAAACATCTGGGCGTCCCTTTAGCAACGTCCTTGCAGATGGCCAATTCTCTCACATCAGAAGCTACTTGCAGTTTCTGAAGTCACTCCTGACACAAAAAAAACCTTGCCAAGAAATGTTCCTGTATCTTTAAATACACAAAGTTACCAGTAAACAAACTGATGGGTTATGATCCAATCCAAATACCCAATAAAGACTGCATCCTGTATAAAGACTTATACAGGATGGGACAAAAGTCACCACAAATCTCAATATTTATTTCATTTTGGAAACATGCAGCAGACATATAACAATAAATTGTTAGTATTTACAAATCTATTTGTTTCTAATGAATAAAGGTAGAGAGGAAATATTTATCTATTGATACATAGCAATCTAATACAGAACTTGGAAAAGTTACTGTTTTCGACTACAAATAATCTCTATCCACCAGCTAGTCACCATGCTGACTAATGGTTTTGACCCCAAGAGGCCTCAAGTCATGTGTTACAGAGCTTTCTTTTTTTGAAAAAGAGAAAGTCACAATTCACAAGACTGTCTGCCTTGTTTCCCTAGTTGGCTCTGATGTCACCACTGTTTCCTAAAACTCTTTAAAATGTTCTGCTTATCGCTGCTGATGAAGAACACTGCATGCTTTCTCTTATTAATCTGATGCACCAATCCAGTGTTTCATTTCTGAATCAATAGAAGGCCAGCTGATTTGCATTCACGTTTCTGTTTTGCACAGAACATCCTAAACTCAAATGGATTTGCTGTTTTCTTCCAAATTAGGGAAAGGAAACTATGTTCTGTCCATAAACCTCATTTGCTTTTGAGAAACCTCTTGCCACTCACAAGTGAAACAGAAACTTGTTTACACTCTGAGACCCAATTGCAGCGATCTTGCCAAATTTAGGAGAAAAGGGGAGGTTTTGTTTGACATTTTTGGGAAAGGCATAAAAGTTCCTGTTTTGTTTCCCTGCGACAACACTTCAATAATATTTAACTTGGGTGTTCAAACTACACTTTTTTTCCTTCCTTCATTTCATTACAACACAAATGGTTAAATAAAATATACCAAGCTCAGTCATCCTTGTTTATTCTGGCAGTAGAGTTTGATTTCCAGGTATGGAAGTGTGTCATTGAAAGGAAACGTGAGATTTGGCAGCAGTCATTGCATTGTACAAACTATAGGTTTGAATTTTAACTAGAAGCCAGAAAGACTAACTTGACGTTATGGTGCTTTGGATATATCATAATATCACTCATGAGAAAAGAAATGTAGGAAATGAGGAAGACCACATTATAGAATTAATGCAGTTTGATAACATTTTAACTTGCTATGGCTCAATGCCATGGAATCCCAGGACTTGTAATTTACACATTCTTTAGCTTCTCTGCTAAAGAGTTCTGATGCCTCATCAAACTACAGCTCCCAGAATTCCATAATGTTGAGCCATGATAGTTAAAATGGTGTCAAACTGCATTTATTCTCAAGTGTAGATGCACCTCCAATTGTGGTTCACCTTATCAAGAGGTGTCATGATGCCTCTCACCTTGTTGATTAGGTAGACAAATGTGTTGTTGTTGTTTATATAGCAAATGTACACACAGTGCTTCACAATAAATGAGGCAAAAACAATGAGTCCTGTCAAAGGCAAACTATATAGAATATGTGTGTGTAGTCACATCGAGGGAAACAATAAATCACAAAACTGTACAATACAACTGCAAAGCAAATCATCCAGATTACAGTCAAATTAAAAAGAACAATACACACAACACAGTATGATAAAAACATGAATACATGTCATACAAATATGCAAAGCTACAAAACATCAAATTAAAACCCCAAAATTAAAATTTTAAAAAGTTTTAGATTCAGATTTAAAAACAATGAGGGAAGGAGCACAAATGCTCAGAGGGTGGGAACTAGGTTGATATCAAAACTGCATTTATTCTGAATGGGCTTTAGTTTTGAAAATGGGTTTGAAAAATTGGCTTTTATCTTTTTAAAAAAAGGCTGTGTTATGTTTTTCAAAAATGTGTTTCATAGTGCTTCACATTGAGAGCCCTTATCAAATACTTATACTAAATAATACATAAATCAACACTGTTCTAGACCACATTATTTGTTTTTTAGTCACAGTAAAAACTGTGTAGACTGCTATGAGCTTCATCCTTTCTACTGCCATGGCTACTGATACTATCAATAAACCATTAGAGATAACTCCAGCTACTCCACTTTATTATCAGTGCAAATTACTTTGCTGGGCTGAAATACCTTTAAAGCACATCTGATCTTGGGAGTTACGTAGGGTGGAAGACCACCAATGAATACTATTATTTTAAGCTATTTTTAATAGGAAGGAACTAGCAAAACTACAACTGAGTATTTCTTGCTGAAGAAGACACTATGAAAATAATGGGTCACTGTAATTCAGCAGAAAACATAAAGGTACACACATTCTTATTTGAGAGGTGAAAAATAATATATATATAATGCAGACCAAAGTGAAGACACAATACAGTAATACCAAGATAAAGCCAACAGCAAAAATACAAACACTATATAAAACCCAAGTCAATCAAGCAGCAGCATAATTGTTGTGGTGTACTGTATTCTTAAAACAATTTTTAAAAGCACTTTGCATCTAACACCATTCCCACATCCTTATTACATATTTAGCATTAACCAATTGATTTCAGCATCCGGTTGTTGTTTTTTCTGATGCATGGATTTCAGCCTCCAATAAACAATTATTTTTCTATGTAGAGGGATGTGAAATATAAGATAAATACAAAACTTGTTAGCATGGGGATGGAGAGACAATTGCAGATCTTAGTGACGGACATCACTAAGAACAAATTAAAAGGACACCAGTGGGTGACAAGTACATCCAAGTATAGATAAGAAGATAAACACATGGGTGAGTGACAAAAACCAGCAGCAGCTGTGCAAATGGGAGGAACAGCGAGAACAGGGGGTTCTCAGCAATAGGCACCAGGCCAGGACATGAATCTTGGCACATGCTTGATGATACTAACTCCTCACACTGGGCTTTTTCATACTAGTTTGGGAATGTATTGGCATTCTCTGGCTGGGACAAGGGTCAACCTCCTCTGAACGTGTTTTCATGGCCAGGATCACAGGGTTGTTGTGTATTTTCCAGGCTGTAAGGCTTTCATGGCTGGGATCACAGGGTTGTTGTGTATTTTCCAGGCTGTATGGCCATGTTCCATAAGTATTCTCTCCTGACGTTTCGCCCACATCTATGGCAGGCATCCTCAGAGGTTGTGAGGTCCTCACAACCTCTGAGGATGCCTGCCATAGATATGGGCAAAAAGTCAGGAGAGAATACTTCTGGAACATGGCCATACAGCCTGGAAAATACACAACAACCCTCCTCTGAACGCATCTTGTTATGAGGATTTCCCCTTGTTATTAACTGCCATCAAGTTGACTTTGAGCTATGGCAACTGACTCACCCATCAGGCCTAGTCAGGATTATCATAAATTGCGTGCATTGTAAGACATTCCCATAAATTGGAAGTGACTTAAATACACCTAACAACAAGTAAGGCAAGTCAACCTCTGGGCAACCTAAAGGGGCAACAGATCAGCCATCTAGCTCGGAGAGGGGACAACCTCAGCCCACTTGGGATAAAGCAGGTATGGGCAAACTTCGGCCTTCCAAGTGTTTTGGACTTCAACTCCCACAGTTCCTAAAAGCTGTTAGAAATTATGGGAGTTGAAGTCCAAAACACCTGGAGGGCTCACGTTTGCCCATGCCATGGCTAGAGGGACCACCCAGTTTTGGTGGATCAAACATCTCCCAATAAGTCAGGAAAAACATTTGTCCCAAACCCTAAAATAATGTCCCTATCTGGAGATGTCTGATCCACCAAAACAGGTGGTCACTCTAACCCAGACATGGGCAAACTTTGTCTGTCCAGATGTTTTGGACTTCAACTCCCACAACTGACATTGGCATTTCTGTACTTAGTGGACCAGTGAAGGGATGCAATGTTTTTCCAAAGGTTAGCCCAAAATATTATTGTGGGTAGTAGAATGATTGGGAAAGATCTACTGAACTTTAAGGGGATCCTTAACCCAGGCCCACCTTAACCCACACCTATGGTAGGCATCCTCAGAGGTTGTGAGATCTGTTGGAAGCTAGGTAAGTGGGGTCTATATATCTGTGGAAAGTCCAGGGTGGGAGAAAGAGCTCTTGTCTGTTTGAGGCTAGTGTGAATGTTGCAATTGGCCAGCTTGATTAGCATTTAATGGCCTTGCAGATTCAATGCCTGGCAGCTTCCTCCCTGGGGGCATCCTTGGTTGGGAGGTGTTAGCTGGCCCTGATTGTTTTCTGTCTGGATTTCCCCTGTTTTCAGAGTTTTGCTCCTTATTTACTGTCCTGATTTTAAAGTGTTTTTTTTAAATACCAGATTCCCTTATGTGGCCTTTTAATTATCTGCCTTGATATTCTGGGTTATATGGCTGTGTGGAAGGACCCTCACTGCTCTTCCACACAGCCATATAACCCAGAATATCTGCTTTGAACTGGGTTATCTGAGTCCGCACTGCCCTATATCCCAGTTCAATGTTTGGTGCTAAATTCGCAAATATAGTAATTCCTACATAACATTACCATATATTGAACTGCTTTTTCTGTTAATTTGTTATAAAAATGATGTTTTGATGCTTAATTTTTAAAATCATAATGTAATTTGATGTTTAATAGGCCTTTCCTTATTATCCAACATTTTCGCTTATACAACGCTTTTATTTTTCAGTGATTGGTTTGGGGAGGGGGGGACGCCAAAATTCTGTTCGCTTACACTTGAACATTACCTAGGTCCAGGCCTGACTGCAGTTCACAGAATCCACAAGCTGCCATGGTCAGTGGGGATTTGGGGAGATCTAGATCCTAAAAGTAAATTTTCCAAAAATTTACCAGCTTTATCACACAGTGATGTAGCAAACACAGGACTTCTAGTGTTGGAACACTATTACTTTCAGTCAGTCAATTTCTTTATTTATGCCTCACCTTTCTCCCAAATGTCGGAGTCAAGGTAACTTCCAATACAAAAAAATATAGTAAAACCACATGGAACTAAACATCTAAGAAGTTAAGATTAATATTAAAACTGGCTGTAGAATTGAAAAACCATATAAAACTTTGATTTAAAAGCATAGATGAAAACAATACAGCACTGAAATAGAAAATCCATTACAAATGTCTGCTGGATGAGAAAAGACTGGCAAAAACTTTTATGGTAGAAAGACAGCAAGGAGGGATCCAACCTAGCCTCCCTTGAGCAGTTGTGGCATTGGTTCCCTGCCTGGGCAGATGGCGGGAGTCAGAGAAATGCCTTCCCTGAAGGTCTTAAAGTTTGGGTATATATAACATCATCCAAGGACAGTCAATATATCATTTGTTACAAGTGATAAATTGTGGCAAAGCTTTTCATCCATCAGTTGCTCCAGATGCTGTTGAAGACTGAGATTTGCTACCAGGAGAGCTCTCATAAAACCTGGAGTAGCTGTGGGAGGAATAGTCATAAATGTAAGATTTGCCACCTCCGCAGCCGTAGATCCACCGGCCACCCTGTCACCATCTGTTACCGCCCCCTTACCTTCTCTGTTCCCTGTGAGCTTACCTAAAATCTTCATAGTAGGCTTTGAAGAAGATGATAGTATTTTTCCAAGCAGCAATGTATTGCTATTAAATATCCTTATTGTAATGCTTATAATACAATATCCTTATTGTAATTTTAGCCTGCCTGGACCCAAATGGGCTGAGGAGACGCCATTAGCTTTGCAAAAGACCTGCTCATTGTGAAGTTTACATTAGTTAGAACTGATTTGTTGACCTGGATCAGCACAGGAGCCTTTTTTTCTTTTCATTCCCCCTCCTCTTACTTTTCCTCCTCACCTTTCTATCCATCTGTCTGTCTGCCTCCCCCTTTCCTTTCTTTTGAGCTTTGAGGAGGAGTACTTTTGAGACTGTCAAGATGAGAATCTGACCTCCAAAATATGCCCCTACCCCACAGCCACTGATATACCGGCTGTCACATTCATGGACACATGAGCTCATGCACACAGCCTTCAAATGTAGGTTCTCTTTTAGAAAGAAGATCTGTCCCACAATTTTCAGGCTTTGTGGTTGAGCCCCTAACATGCCTAGCAGTTTATGATCTGTCACCTTTTAAATATGTGTCCCATTCCTTAAATACCTTGCAATCATTTCATATAAACAATATTTTGTGGCAAGTGTCCTTTGGGGTAATTAGGGGGTTGGACTCCGGCTCTCCTTCAGCACGGAAAAATGAAGGAATCATTTTCAAAAAATGTACCACAATGTACCAGAGGAGGTTAAGAGAATATCTTTTATGAGACCAGTTTGTGGCTGGGGAAACAAAGTGATCTCTTCTCAAAGCCAAAGGGATACATTATTTAAAGGTGACGGAGACCCATTAACAATTTGGCTTTTATTAAAGATTAGCAAAGAAGATCCAAAGATGTAAGAGAAGCCATGTATGCAGAGTTGTTTTGGGAGCATTGACTTTGGTGGCATTTTGTTGCCTGTGAAAATGTATTTAAATTGGGTTAGAGCAGGCAAGGGCAAACTTCAGCCCTTTAGGTATTTTGGACTTCAACTCCCACAATTCCTAACAGCCTACCAACTGTTAGAAATTGTGGGAGTTGAAGTCCAAAACATCTGGAGGGCCGAAGTTTGCCCATGCCTGGGTTAGAGTCTCGGATTTGGACTAGGAGAGATAGTTCCAATCTCCATTTTGCCCTGAAACTCTTACTGGGTTACCAATAGCCAAGTAGCACCTTTTGGGCTGAACTGACTCAAAGGGTTGTTGTGTAAATAAAAATGAGAAGGAGGACAGTATATGTCCCTTTGTACGTTTGGAAAAAACGTAACAAATAAACCCAAGTGTTTGCTGTTTTTGATATCAAGCATAGTGAGATTCCTTTGGTTTATTCTTGATTGATATATTTTATTTTAATCTTTTACTTTAATGCATTTAAATAAACATGTTTTAAAAATTAATGCTTCAAAATATATGAAGAAAGGCTAGTATGTGAATCATTTAAATGAATGGAATTTCCACAATCTCCTGAGATCCTGCTGTCTCTATAGACAAAGGTACTTTATACCATGCATGGAAGCTAAGGAAAATACTAGGAAAATAGGAAATAAAGCTTATATTAATTTCTTTTACTGCTTGTTGTTGCAATATGAATTTTATTTTTAACTCGGTTTTTATTAAATTTTGGGAAAATGCAACTTAAATTGAACCAATTCAAAATAAAACATAAAGACCTAGAAGATAACAAACAAAACAATGCAAAATAATTTCCTAATTTTTCTCAGTAATTTCTCCCCACTTGTGTATCCCCTTTCTTTATAATTATGCTCATCAACAACATCCATGTGATGTGGGTAACCATTTGTAATTTTATTGTAATCTGATCTTTGCAATAGAAGGTTCCTTGAAAGAAGGATAACATTCTGTAGGGTTCATACAATATATGTACTCATGCTGTTTTATCTAGCCAATAAGGTTTGCTCATCTTTTTTAATTGTTAAAAAAAACCCTTTCATATCAATTGCTCCAAACAGACAAAGGAAACTGTATATGTGTACCATAGGAGGCAATATTTCTGTTTTTTCAATTCTTGAAAAAAGAACATTCCTTGAATCCACATCTGTAAAATGCTTTTCATTTCTAAATTCAACTGATCCTGGCATTGCAGCATCACTGGGTTAGAAGCATTATCTCAACTTTTCCTCCTATAAAATGTGATTCTTGATTATATAATGCAAAGGGGGAGAGGGAGAAAAAGAGAGAGAAGGCTGTGTTTTAAACAATTAGCCATATGGCAACTTACTATGGTGTGCATGTAATCACCCAGTAAACTATTCTCACCATATCATCACACGGCAAGAACATTTTTTATCAGCTCTTGCTTTGCTGGATTTTTTTATTTTATTTTTTTGCAGATGAAGTGCTAAAATGTAGTTTAAAATGTCTGCTTTATTACAAGTATCGAAAATAGAAATCATCATGTCATCACACTACTTCTGGAAAAATTCCAGATGGGAGTTGAGTAAGTAGGAGTAATGTATATTGACTCCCACACATTTTATTCTCATAGCAAACCACTAAAAATGATGAACTTGCAGCTGGATGGAGAGTCTAAACTTTTGGATTTCTTTGGTATGTTCATTAGCTGTTTTCCATTTCTTTGGCATAGTCATTAATTTCTGAGTTTGAAGAAATATTCATCTTATACAAAACACCTTCATGCTTATTATGTATCATATTCTTGTTTTAGTGTACATGCTCAGTACTCTGCTGTTATGTCTGTTGCATTCTGGTGTAGCTTGTCATACATGCATTAATAAAGTGGATCTAATCTGATTTAGACTCCTGTCATTTATATTCCAGTTTACTATTCTTTGTCTATGTATTTGGTGTTTGCGAAGCTCAAGCCAAAATAAATAATTTTTTGTACCAACATCTCCCCCTCTCTCTTTGTCCTGTTTCATACTGATTTCCCAAAACTCTCCATGTGTTTTGTACTTTCTTGGGGTCAAAAACCAGCATTTTTTCACTTGATAATGTAATTATAGATCCAACTGGTACATTTACATAACTTGATATTTCTCAGACATATTTTTCAAAAGCTTATTCACACACTGAGCAAATAAAGAAATATGGTGTATACTTACATGCCTGCCAGCTTTAAGGATTAGGGGTGGGTAGAAAAAAATGGTCGGTTTTATTAAGAATTCCTCAACATTTGCACATTCCTTCATAAAAACATCATAAATTCATATTTTACAAATTTGTAGTCCCTCTCTTTGAAATTTTAGAAGTATAAAATCCAAACGGAGGAGAAAGTGAAACTAACAAAGAAGGGAGCTTTTTGTGTTTTCATCTTTCTTATTTTCCTTTGTTTTCTCTAGTTATGTTTGTGGCACTAGATTTTGATTGTCTTTTTTTCTGGTTAGTTCATCATTTTTATTACTTTCTTGACAAGCAGATAAAACATGGTTTTCTTCACATTTTTTTACTTTTGGCTGTATCCACAGGTCTTTTTCTCTCCAGCATAATACACCAACAGAGTAATTAGAAGGGGTTTACACAAAAATAAATTCCACTATGGTGCATCACTATAGAACAAATGCCCACCTTAACTGACCTGGCTGAATGCTGTGGAATCAGTGAAATTTAATTTGGTTTGACAACAGTACCACTTGGTAGAAAAAGTTAAAGAACATGTAAAACTACTACTCCCTTGATTTCATAGCATTGAGCCATGGCAGTTAAAATGGAGTCAAATTGCATTAATTCTATAGAGTTGATGCAACCTAGAATCAGTGGGGCTCTTCTCTAAGGATGTATTAAGCTGGATTTTATCCCATGGCTCTAATAGTCTTGTGGGCTAACCCCATTGGACTGTGGGGTTTGCTTATTCTGAGTAAACAAGCTTTGATGGAATTTGCTGTGTATACAGATTGGCCATTGGCTACCAGCATTCAGAAATTTCTAGGCTTTGAAATGACAGCAAACAAATAATTCAGCCGTCACTGAATAACACGAGGTTGTCTTTCACAACCCGTCCATACGCAGTGTTATCTTGAAACCCTGCCAGCATCACAAGAGATGTGATACAACACAGGTTTCTACTGTACATATAGATAGACATTAATTCTTGTCTGCCAGATTTGTACGTTTTCAATTGTAATCTTTTTAATCTGTAAACTACCTTGAATCTCAGTCTTGGGGGAACTACAGGAAATCAATAAAATTGATCAACAACAAGAGGAAGAAGAATGGACCACAAGGCAACCGACAAGTCACCCACCACATGCATAGGTAAAGGTAAAGGTTTTCCCCTAACATTAAGTCTAATTGTGTCCAACTCTGGAAGTAGGTGCTCATCTCCATGTCTAAGCCAAAGAACCGTCATTGTTTGTAGACACCTCCAAGGTCATGTGGCCGGCATGACTGCATGGAGCACTGTTACCACATGCATATATAGAGAGAGAGAAAGTAAAAGATTGTCATTTTAGTTCATCTATTGCAATAGATTCTATTGAACAGAAGATTGGGTCTAGAACAAGAGTTACCTTTCATGCAATTAATTGGTAGTTTGTTGTTGCACTTACAGTCCCATAAGAATGGCTGTGGTTGCTGCTGTTGTTTTGAGAGTTTGCATCGCAGGAAGAGAAATCCATCCTCTTCCAGAAGTCCGACCAGTGATACTATGATGGAAACTTGTTTGGACCTTCCATTTGGCTTGAATGCTACTTCATCCATAGCATATGGGTTAAGCAGCAGAATACACACGGAGAAGAGACAAAGCGGGTATTTATATGGGCCATACCTCCTTAGACTGCTTCCCCTAACAAAGTATTTAAAGACTCCTTATCAAGCTCTTGTTGCAAGCACAAAGCTAGCACAGCAGGGACCAGTCTGGGCCAACCTTTCTCCCTGGTAGGCTCATCTTTCACTTCTAGAGAATTAGTATCACATATGTATGTATCAAACATGGCAGCTAAGCATTAGAAAGGTCTTCATTTACCTGTAGACTGAAGTGGTACAGCCTCTTCTAGCATTTCATTTTTCTCCTTCATTCTACTGCATGTAGATATCAATATAAAGCAGGAATGGGAGACCTTTCTGGCACTGAGGGGTACATCTCACCAAAGGAAATTTTCAGGGGTGGGCATGGTAGTGGCAGACAACTCTAAGACCAAATCCATACGTTACATCCTGGTCATTGCTGCTGGCTTCCAAGACAATGGGTTGAGGAATCCACCCTGGGTTTAAATCTGTACTTTAAAGGAGTTGTCCGTGGTGCTGAACTCTATCTTCATAAGAAAATTGCCAGCCATCCTGCTACAAGGAGTTGTGCCCCCATTCTCCTCACCCCCTTTCTCCTCTCCCTCTCAGGGATTATGGTAACTGCAATTTTACCATAACTGGAGGGTCACAGGTTGCTCACTTCAGCATAAAGGAGATAGATAGATAGCCAGATAGCCAGATAGATAGATAGTTGAATGATGGCATCCTTTCACACATGCAGAATGTCTGTTCCTTAAAAGTAGCCACGTGTCAGTTGTTTTAGCCTATGCACCAAATCAAACATTAAATTACATCACCTGAGGTCACCTCATGCACAACATTTTGAGCAGATGATATTCAGTAACTGTCGTAGAGCACCCTTCAACCAAGGATGTCCATCCACATGCGAATCAGCAGCCAGTCTTTTCATATTGATAAACTCAGCACTGGAGCTAAAAGAGAGGGAGATCAATTAAAAGCTTTCATCTTTAAAGGGATTTGTATTTCTTATCCTCTTGGCCATCCCAGTTTGTAGTCTCATTGTTTACAGAAAAGCAATACATTGCATGGAGATATTGGGCCACAGCAATAGTCTGTAGCCCCCTACTGGTCAATGTATTGTATGATATGTATCTGATGAGCGAACACAACTGCTTTCCATACAATGTACCAAAAGTTTTAGGGCTTTTTTAAAAAAAGAAAGAAAACAAATGCATCCTGGCAACAGGAAAACAAAATGCTAAGCCAATTCCTGATTGCTGAAGGTCCCACAGGAGACTAGCAGTTTTGAGTGATCAAGTCACATTGACATAACCCAAAAGAGTGACAGACACATCCCTTGCTTGTTGATATCTACTATATTAGCTGTATAGTTTGATGCATCTCCACTATCTGTTTCATTATTCACCTTTGTTTTGAAATTGGCATAAAGGCTGCTCGTTGTTGGACATGGGACCAGAAGCACAGTACTACTGCCTTGACTATGTGTTACCTTCATCTTCATTTAATGGATTACTATGTGACCCCTTCACACACTTAACTGACTGTGTGATAGCTGCTCTTTTGCAGTGTGTTTCCCTGCCTATGAGGATTACTATGTATATTTTGACCACATAAAAATATGGTAAGCTAAGATCTACCAAATCTGACCTCTGCTCCACCTAGTCTTGCTATGTCAACATTGATTATTGGTCATTCTTCATGGCTTTGTTGTTGCTGTGTGTTTTCAAGCTGTTTCCAAGTGATAGCAACCCTGCCATGTTGCTTTCTTGGCAAGATTTGTTCAGAGTCAAAACATCCCCATGTATGTTCATTGCACAAGCATATCACCAGTACCACCTGTCTCTTTAAGTTTCAAAACTTAAATTGAACAAAACACTACAAATATTTATTCAAAACAAGGTAGGAGAAGACAGCCTCTTTTGAATTTCTCTTTGCCTTAGAAAAAGCTAATCTGAATTAAATCTTTACAATCTTTATATTCTTGATCTCTCATTCATAATTTTTAACCATTCAGAAACCATATGTGCACAAAACAGGTGTGTGTGGGGGGGTGTTATCAAGGATTCCTGAGACAACAGGATCATTAGAAAGAGGTGGGATTCCCCATCCCAGCAGTTTGACAGAAACCCTAAAGTCACCAGATTCCATGTGATCCTGGAAGCTAAGCAGGTTGAGCCCCAGTTAGTATTGAATAATAAACTGCCAGTGAATACCAGGTTTTGTAGGCGATCTTCCAGAGGAAGGAACTGGAAAAACCATCTCTGAGAGTTCCTTGTTCCACAAAACGTTGAAATTAATGGGATTATCATAAGTCTACAGGTGACTTAAAGGCGCATATACATATACACTTTATTTCTGCCAAAGCAGATCAATGTGTTCTTCATGAGGTAAGGAGGCAGAAATCTTGAACTACAACTTGAAATCTGAAAAAACGTCCAAATATTAAACCTACAAAGTAAAATGATTACAGAAGAAATGCACTTCAAAAAAAACATTAAATGGGAAGAAATACATGTAAAAAGATAAAGCAAATACTAGTAAGCATTCCTGCAAACAGCAAACAATGCAACATTCAGGTCTATCCATGGCAACATAAGGATTGGCCCCACTTTGTTTCATTTCTGGCCCTGCTTTTGCATTTGGTAAAAAAAGTTGCTCCTTTCTTGCATTCTTGCACCTTGTGTCAGCAAATGTGGTTGACTCATGGTGCAGACTTTTCATCCGCATCCTGGAAATTACAATCCTACTAATGGGTTTTGAGGGTGAACTTATGATAACCGATAACTGACCAGAATTTCCAGAAAGCATTCCTGAATCTTCCAGAAATGCACCATGCTCTCTGAAGTGACCAAATTAGAAACTACATGGAGGTTGTAGTTCTTTTATTACTCATGTTCCTGCCGAGAATTGCTAATAAGGTCATGAAGAGGTTGGCTGGGTTTAGGGTTAGAGAAAAGATGATGCAAGGATTGACAAAGCAGTCAGATAAGTGTAAAATAAGTGGAGGCATTAGTCATGGTCATGAAACGGAAAGTCTTAACAATTTCCAAAATCATAACAGCATGGGAGAGGAGATGGAATGAGACTCATTTGTCTTGGAAAAGAAAGAGAGGGCAAAGATTAATTTGTTCATCTTCATATACTCTATACCAGTTTAGCTTCTAATGGACAGATTTTAAACAATAGACAGCGAGATTCAATTTCATGCTTATTTAATGTAAATCTACATTCATGTGTGGGTTGTATTAGTCCATCCTTCTGCTGAATGCCCACAATGGGCTACCAAATGAGTATCTGTCAATGTGCCTAATGTTTCTTATTCCCAGTAAATCAAGTATACTGGGGGCACTGGTGAATGATTATGCACCCTCAAAGCATGTGTGGCTGCATGAGGAACTGTTAAACCTGTGGAACAAATACCGACATTACACCATGGCCAGAGACATGCAATCCATGCGCATGGAAAACAACAGCATGCTAGCTATATATTCTTCTCCTTTGCTTATGTAAAATGGTATTGTGCATAGTGTAATAGGAATTTCCACCACTGTTGGTTCCATTATGCAGCATCTCATAAAGATTTGATGGGGCCGTCACCATTTGGCAACTGGTTGACAGTTGGGAAAGAAACAGATATAGGGGTCATATTCTATTTTGATTATTTAGATGGTCTTAACAATGGTTTTATTGACTAACCTGTTCTCGACTTGTTATAATTATGTTGGATTAGCTGCCTTGGACACAATTTTTTTGAATAGAAAGATCAGATAAAAATGAAAGAGATAAAATAAAACATTTAAATCCAACTGAATGAAAAGCACATCAATAAGTGAGTACAGCACGCACATGTACATTCGTGTAGCTTTAAAGCTTTATTATTCATTGTCAGTGACTAAAAGCCTTTCTGAATCCAAAAATCGTTGCCTGCTAGACAGAGGAAGGACAATAGTGATGGGATCTAGCCTGCCTTGAAAAGAAGTGTCTCAGCCTGAGAGCAGCCACCAAGAAGGCCCTTGTAAGAGAAGTCAACGACCACCTTCAGGAACCATATGAAAACAACTTAGTCAGCAAGAGACAAGCACATCTCTGATGTTTGTAATATTTAAATCCAATGTTTGGTTTCAAATGTTGACTTTCCTTTTATGATCCTCAAGTACCAAGTCGGGTGGAGAAGACTCACTTTACAGTCTCTTGCGCTGGGCTCTTTTTCAAGGTGGGAAAAGTACTGCCAACAGCAGGTTCAGAACTGCCAGTTCTTTAAAAACTTTATTTGAAAGATACATTTACACAGTTTATTCATGGCAATAAGTGTTTCTCACCCTCAAAAACCTTGCTGTTGCGAGCAAATGGATAGAGAGTTCTCTGAATGATTTGTGAGCAGGGACTTTCTTTTTAACTGCTGAGATCTCTCAGAACATTTAGACGATTGAGGCAGAAATATGTCTTCCAGGAATTCAAGATTAAAAAATAAGAACAATACTAGAAGTTTCATGGGAAATGATCTCACGATCAACCACATATTGTGTGTGTGTGTGTGTGTTCAATTTGGAAGGTGAGAGGAGGAGGATACCGTATTTCTTCCATTGTAAGATGCCATTGATTGTAAGATGCACCCTAATTTCAGTACCACTACCACTGACAAAAATACATAAGATCCACTTGCAATTCTAAGATGCACCTCATTTGTAGAGATGTTTAAAAATGAGGAAATGTGTCTTAGAACTGAAGAAACACTGTACAGTAATTGTTGGGAGATCACAATCAGTGGAAGGATGTGAGGGTGATCTGACTATGACAGCTGTCATCCATTGATCACCAGGGTTGATGCAACTGATCTGGTTGTCTAGATGGGTGTCCTTCCTACCTTACTGCTCCATGTGAATCTTTCCTGCAATTGCTAGGAGAGGATGGCTATCCCTGATAAAAGGATTGTACCTTTCTTTGGTCAGTGGTATATAATAGATGTGTTCCAATGCTAGAACCTCTCCAAAGCAATTCCTCCCCAAAGTTGGTGTCCTCCAGTGACTTCAACTAAGTTGTTTCCAATACTAGTAAACTGGGAGGAGTAAAAGTCCTCAAGACCACAGCAAAGTTGGAAAGAATTAAATTCCCCCTCCCTGTCCATTATAATTTACATAGATACAGACAGA
This sequence comes from Anolis carolinensis, assembly GCF_035594765.1. NCBI lineage: Eukaryota > Metazoa > Chordata > Lepidosauria > Squamata > Anolidae > Anolis > Anolis carolinensis. The sequence continues at coordinate 348,556,786 of NC_085841.1, forward strand.
GCAACTATTTGCCTATTTAAAACTGTATTGAGTACAATATCTTAGTTAACATATGTGTAATTTGATCACTTTCTAAACTTCACTCTATCAATAGTGTGAAGGTGTGATAGTTAGCAATTTGTGAAGTTTTTTTCAACTAGCCTGATCCATTTCTAATAGTAATTTTAAAGCAGGCTATGAAAGCCCCCAGGTAAATATATGCAGAATATATCATAGGTCATTTTATCACACAAAATGATCACCTTCTCTCAGTCTGTTTTCTGATGACCAGATCTGTCCTGAAAGGTTGGAGAAGATTAATGAAATCTTCACTGCTTCCTAGAAGCAGTGTAAAAATAATTTGTGGATCTCACTGCCAATAAGAGAGTTGCTTGTACATACCCGCTATGGAAATATTTTCTCACATAAATGGACAAATTTAGCTTTGGGTTAGATCCATACATATTCATGGAACCCCAGTGAGTTCACTGAGGTTGGATGAGGTTAAAGGAACACAGTTGTGGAATCAACTTGAAATCTTCATTATACTTCAGAGTTGTCTCTGCTAATAAAAAGAGAAGGCAGCTTGTTAGTACAGGGGGAAAAAACAAATATTTTTCTCTTTTCTATTAGCATCACAACCTTGAGTCTGTTAATTAATTCTTTGCATTGGTTGCATATAGATCTCTCCTTTGGTATGAACATGTAGAATTTGCCACAAAATCTCACAATAGTCTTATCTCATAGCAGTATTATTCCTCCTTAGGGTTTTAGCCAACCAGCCAAGCTCTTCTGCAGAAAATCCATTTTCCCATTTATCACTCTACAAATAGAAAATATCAGATTTGGAATGACTACTAGTGGAAGTTAAGAAAGAAAGTGAAAAATAATCATTGCAGGTGAATTGTTTTGAAAAGAAAAATCTAAAAACTTCAAAGTAGGCAGCAAAAACAGCAAAATAGGCTTTCCCCTGGGCTTTGTATTTTGGTGAGTCACTAGAGCTGAGATGTCAAGGAGATAAAGTATAAAAATAAAGTTGTTGTTGTTGTTGTTGTTATTATTATTATTATTATTATTATTATTATTATTAAAGATATGTCAAGGTAGAATCATCCATGTCATACTATTCACAGTTTCTACTGAAGCTGGCCAGTTAAGACTGCCATGTGGAATCATATTACATTTAGCAATTACTTTTATGTTTAAAAAATTTGACTTTTTCCATGGTCTTATTCAATTAGAATACCTTTGTACTTTATTTAACAAATCTATAAATGTGATACAAGGTCAATATTATTTCAATGAAATTAAAATTAATGATTTAATCTCTCAGTAATGCAAGTTAGTATATAATTAGAGATATACTGAAAGGTGAGCATTTGTTGGTGTCCATTGATGTCAAGTCAACCTTGACTTATGGCAAGCTAATGAATGAGAGACCTCCAGGTAACCCTGTTATCAGCATCCCTGTTCTGGTCTCGTAAACCCAGGACCGTGGCTTTCACTGATGAGTCTATCCATCTGGAACACTGTCATCCTCTTTTCCTATCTTGTGAAGCATTATTACTGTCCTTTCTAATGAGCCTAATGAGCCACTACTGCTAATATATTTCAAATAGCTCTTTTTTATTATTACAATTATGCTCATTTGCTTTCAGGACACTATTTCCTGGATTAGCTTTCTGTACTTTGAAATATCTGCACCCAATCAAAAATGTGACATCATCCCATTTGAAATGTCATTCTGGAGTGACTGAGATCACCTTTGTGAATAACTTAAGAATAAAATCATGCAAACTTTACTAAATTACCGTAATTTTGATTACAATTGCAAAGAAAAGCAAGACAACAAACAGGCTCAAAAATATAAATGCAAAAGTGTTCAAAGAAAATCTCTCTTACCACCTCTTTACTCTACTAAGGCTCTTGTCCCAAAAATCAGAGCAAAAAATATTTGACAGAGTTGTTGTGAATATTGTTATTATTATTGTTACTGTTACCAAAATGCAGTACATTTCATAGGATGTTTTTAGGATGTGTTACTTTCTTTTAGATGAAACTATTTGATTACCTAATTCTGAACATATTTTATGTTTTAGAATTTTTTAAAATAGGAAAACATCATTCACACAATTTCTCATTTACATTTGTTTTTTGAAATTGTACAATCCAGGAAAACTTTTAAGGGTCATTGAGCCATTTATAATAATGATGATAATAATACTTTATTTATATACTGCTCCATCTCCTCGAGAGGACTCAGGGCAGTTTCCAACATGAACATAAAAACATTCAATTGTCAGAAAACGCCATACAACAAAGTACAACATAATACACATAATAAACAACATCATAAGACAAAATTAAAACAATTCTATTAAGAACAGACACTAAATTACAAACCAAATCAACATACTCCATCATGGATTCAAATACCAGTCAACAATATTAATAATACTGTTAATAATAATAATAATAATAATAATAATAATAATAATAACAATAATAATCTTTACTTACATCCCATCCTCTCTCCACAATTACATAAGCTAAAATTGTACTAGGTTTAAAACATATTGCACTGTGGAGGCAAAACCAGTTTAAACCAATAGATATTAATAAGGCTAAAAGACCACCATCATAATGAAATTGTCAACCATTTTTGAAAGCCAGTTTCCACATCCAGATTTTTAGTTCTTTCCTAAAGTTAGCTGGAGAGGGCACCTGTCTGATTTCTTTAGGGAGAGCAATCCAAAGCGGGGGGGGGGGGGGGCAGTGAGCAAGCTCCTGGGTGCTTGTGAGGGTGGTGGGACCATGAGAAGGGTGCTCTGGAGGATTTTACGGCCCGAGGTGGTTTATAGGGTCATGCAAATAGGCTGGACCCAAACTGTAAAGGCTTTTATAAGTGATAACCTGCACTTTGAATTGGGCCCGGAAACTCACGAGCAGCCAGTGGAGCTGCTTTAACAAGGGAGTAGTTTGCTTCCTATAGTCAACTCCGGTTAGAAATCTGCTGCTGCTCTTTGCACTAATTGCAGTTTCTGAACCATCTTCATAGGCAGGCCCACGTAGAGTGCATTGCAGTAATCCAATGGAGATGTAACAAATTTATCTATTGTTATTAATATTAATATTCATTATTATTATTATTATTATTATTATTATTATTATTATTATTATTATTATTATTATTATGGAGCCCCTGGTGGCATAGCGGATTAAAGCCTTGTAACTTGAAGGTTGGGTTGCTGACCTGAAGGTTTTCAGATTCGAATCCCACCCGGGGAGAGCGTGGATGAGCTCCCTCTATCAGCTCCAGCTCCATGCGGGGACATGAGAGAAGCCTCCCACAAGGATGGTAAAAACATCAAAAACATCCAGGCGTCCCCTGGACAACGTCTTTGCAGACAGCCAATTCTCTCACACCAGAAGCAACTTGCAGTTTGTCAAGTCGCTCCTGACATGGAAAAAAGTTATTATTATTAATTTATCTATTATTATGTTTATTCCCTGCTTTATCTTTCCTGAATGAGACTCAAAGCAGCTTAACATAAAAGCACCAGCATGCAATTTAAAATATACATATATGCAAATATTAAAACAGAATTAAAGATAAACACTATTTAAAAATTCACAGTTAACTAGAGGACCCATGGAGTAGAAGGCAATGGCATAGCTTAAATCAACTTTTATGAGATCCTGTGGGCAATTAGTTTATATTAAAACTTCACGTCCTGGTCATAACCATTAGAAGTTTTAATGACCATGAACAAAAATAATTAGTATTCATTTTAATTAGTACAAAATATTTTTTACTGGAAAAGGAAAATCTCCCAATGTTATTTTTAACTGAAATTTAAGGAGTTTCTTTTAATGATTACTCAATTTAAATTATTTGCATTGATTTAACCCTGAAAATAGACTCCATCTCTACTGTCAGATAGGAAGAAGGTAACATTAATAAACACCTTATAGCTGCAACATATAATTCCGAAATTATAACTGCAATATATCTCTTCCCTTCTGTCATTACAAATTACCTTTTTGAAAGATCTGCACTGTAAACTCAAGAGAAGTGGGATTTTGTCTGCAGAACTGCCACCTTCTTATTTTATTTGCTTGTGTGATGGAACAGCCTGGCAAACAGAAATGATATTTACCATTAGAAGCTAAAAAGTAACCCAGAGTGATTTTAGCATGGAGTACTTTGAAAGGTTCTCCTCTCCTCCTTCCCCAAAAATGAAGATATTTCTCTGTCCCTCCACAAAGCGTTCCATAAAGGGAAAATGTCAGGAATGGCAAGTTGAGTGGGAGAAGGATGAAAGTGTATAGTTTTGTGATTGACAGCTATATCTTCCAACCTGGGAAGAACATTACAGTGATTCTTCCGTCAGACTACTTTGAGTGGGCCATTCAAATAATACAGCAGTTCCAGATTGTTTAATGCTCCTTTGCAAGCAATTTTAGGAATGGTGATTTTGAAAGAACCTTAGAGCTGATGATGATTGAATTTCTAAATGTTCCAGAGCAGAACAAACTCCTAAAATCTGATCCTATCTATCCTAATATATTTTACTCTTGTTTTTATGTCTTTCTTTAGTACAGCATGAGCTCTGTATTTGTAGAACCATCAACATCAGTTTCATTTGTCTACTTCTGTCAAAATAGGCATTTTTAAGTCCTCCAGTATAACATAATGGTATTCTTGGGCCAGAAGTCCTTCGTTTCAGTAGAGTTCACGATTATCTGCAGTTCTGCATATCAGCAAAGCCTGGAAATGTATCCCATACAGAAATGGGGATAATACTGTGTTTATAATCCATCCATTTCCTTCATCCTACCTCATGCCAAGCCATAGTTTCAGCTTCATTGTCTTAGAAGGGGATGCTACACTTTCAGATTTCTTTCAGTTTTGCCAAAAAGTAAAAATGTTTAGACAACTACACAAAGAATTGAGACAAATTGTGCTAACAAAGACAGCCAGTGATATGAAAGACACAAATATTTGAGTACATGTTGAAGGACATTAAATCTAAAGAAAAGGAAAAAAAGCCGACATGAGACATGATAGCATTTTTCAGATACTGCTACAGAGAAGAGGAAATAATTGTTTTCTCAGAGGGTAGGATTGGATTTCATGGACTTTAAATTGCGGGAGGTTATATTTCAGTCAAACATTAAGAGAAAATTTTAGATAATAGATCAGTTCAACAATGGATCCAGTTAGAAGCAGGCTCTTCTTTTGGGGTGCCCTTATTTTGAACCTCCTCCATCAAGTAGGGATGTAGTTGGCCTTATGTCTTCTTGGCCTAAACCAGTGGTTCTCAGCCTGTGGGTCTCCAGGTGTTTTGGCCTACAACTCCCAGAAATCCCAGTTTACCAGCTGTTAGGATTTCTAGGAGCTGAAGGCCAAAATATCTGGGGACCCACAGATTGAGAACCACTGGCCTAAACATTTTGCTCTTACTTGTGTGATTAGACAATACAAAAAGAAGTGGGGTTTTTTTTCTGTTACCACGATGTGATATTTTCATTAGAATGTGCCCATGATCAAACCTGCAATTTCTATGTGCACAACTTGCTAATTCAACTAAATACTTTGTTGCCATATTTACTCTATTGTTAAGAGGAAAGGTTCGTTGAATTGGGTAGAGTAGATTATATTACATAGTTAAGCAGACCCAAAGTCCAAAAAAACTCTTCTGATCATATCATGGAAGAATTAACTGGTCCTCAAAAATATGAAGTTGACATTTTCCTTCCTGACACAATAATCTAATGCAAAGAAATGAAATTCCAGATCCTCATATTGCCATAAATTCCTCTTGAAAAATAAAAGCAACCTCACCCCAGTAAAGAGACTGACAACTTGGCTTTCTGACATTTTCCCCTAGATTTCCCTTGGGATTTGGGGACACCAATGGTATTACCCTCAAAAACCTCAAAGACATGCTTCAAATAGTTAAAAAAATACAATTTTGACAATGGTATTAATTCTTCTAAGTAGCAATTGAATGGCAGAACAAGGGTCTGTTTTGAATTAGTGCACATCTGAAATATTGAGTTGTTGGCAAAGGAAATATTTGTTGTTCTTGTATGCCACTTTTTTGTGGCAGAGAAATATTCAATCTGGTTAAGGAACTTGCAAACCCACCTCTGAGTATTCCTTGCCTAAGTAAAAACCCTATGAAATTTATGATACGTTGATAGGTGTTTTGAAGGCGCAGACATGATGAAAATTCACTGAAATAACACATTAAAGTTAATATCCTCAAGAAGTTCTTCCTAATATTTAGGTGAAATCTGTTTTCCTATAGTTTGACTGTATTGTCACTGCCGTCTGTTACAAGCAAAGGTGAATAGGTGGACTTCATTTTAAGACAGATATAATAATAATAATAATAATAATAATAATAATAATAATAATAATAACTTTATTTTTATACCCCGCCTCTATCTCCCCAAAGGGGACTCAGGGCGGCTTACATGGGGCCAAGCCCGAATAAAAACAGTAGCAGTATAAAACACAGATATGATAGTGCCATCGAAATTTACTAGGGGAGGGAATTCCAAAGTGGGTTTACCATTAAACCATTAAACCTGGTCTACTTTAATGTGGGTTTTACTGGAGCCATCCAAGGTGCTGGCTGAACTAATGTGGAAGACCAACTCCCTTGGATGACATTACTCAATGTTATCCAATTCGGGACAAAACTCTATGTGGATTCACTGCCCAATTGACTTTTTAAAAATCGTGTCAGAAGTGACTTGAAAACATACTGCAAGTTGCTTCTGGTATGAGAGAATTGACCATCTACAGAGACATTGCCCAGGGGACACCCAAATGTGTTACCACCCTGCTGGGAGGTTTTTCTCATGTCCCCGCAAGCTAGAGCTGACAGATGGAAGCTCACCCAGTTTTGCAGATTCGAACCGACAACCTTCAGGTCAGCAACCCAACCTTTGGGTCAGGAGTTCAACCCATTGCATCACTGTGGCTCCTGACCTATTAACTGGGAAGTCATCACTACCACCACCACCACCACACACAAAAATACACAACTACCTAAATTCTGTAGATAAGGTTATATTTATGTCACTCCTTCAATTTTTTTCAAATGATACCTTTCCACTAAACTGTCACAGTCATACAGGGTAATGAACATTTCAGTAATAAACACTGACACACAACAGCAACAATGAAAACCAGCATATTGAACAGTTAATTAGCAACATAATACACACAAGAAGCAATCCAACAAAACAATTTCAAGACAATTCAAAAACTAAGTAGTAAATAACATTTTATTAATTGTACTCATTTGTCTTAATAATAACCAGAATAAATATACAAGCTGTTATGCAATATGGAATGTTAAGCAATAGAAATATGAAGCGAAATAAAGGTTAAAGGCTGCCATTGGCATGATAGATGTAAAGATGGGCAGAGAAAGTTATAGAAAATGTGGCCATGCTGGATCAGGATTCTGGGAGTTGTAGTCCATCGATGTAATTCTTCAAGATCTCCAGACTAGTGGTTCCCAACTTTGATCCTCTGGATGTTTTGGACTTCAGCTTCCATAATGCCCGGGTTTTGGCCATGAAAGATAAGGCTGCTTGGAAAGGAAGTCCAAAAATGCCTGGAGGACCAAGGTTAAGAATCACAGCTGTAGATGGTTGATTTTCCAAATTCTACAGATGATCACACAGTATAGTAACAGATAACAAAATGAATGAATATGTTAGTAGCCGGCTGCTGTCATCTCGAAGCCCACCCAGCTTTGCTGGCAACATTTGACTCTTTTGCTGGATGCAGTTTTTGGCTTTAGTCCTGGCTGAAGCACTTTTCCTGGAGCATCCATGTCTCCCTCTGCCATCTCTAGCGTCTGGCTCAATATCTTACAGCAAGCGGAGCTGGCAGCTTCTGCTCTTCTTCTTAGCTGACTTTCCTGTCAGGAATTGAGTCAATTAGGCCAACTGGGTTTTTATTTTCCCCCTACAGACCCCACACGGCCAGGAAGCAATTTGTTAAAATCACACGCAGTATAGCAATACCAGAGGCCCTCCTCCTCGCATATGCTGTAATTCGTGTCCTCATATCACCTTTTCAAGGCAGAGGAAGCCAGCATGCGCTAAAGAGGTGTCACGGTATTTGTCAGCTGGCACCATCCATTTGCATTCAGCCTACAGCTATGGATGGATATTCATAGAAGGGTGGCTTTTATGACATTCACATAGCAAACCAAATTACTGTATTTCTTTGATTCTAAGATGCCATTGATCGTAAGATGCACACTAATTTCAGTACCACCACCGCCAAAAAATACATAAGACACACCCATGATTCTAAAATGCATCCTATTTTTGAGGTGTGTATATCTGGGGGATGTGCATTTTAGAATTGAAGAAATATAGTATGTCTACTGCAAAGTGCGTTAAAGCGCTGAGCTGCTGAACTTGCAGACCGAAAGGTCCCAGGTTCAATCCCGGGAGCGGCGTGAGCGGCCTCTGTTAGCTCCAGCTCCTGCCAACCTAGCAGTTCAAAAACATTCCAATGTGAGTAGATCAATAGGTACCGCTCTGGAGGGAAGGTAACGGCACTCCATGCAGTCATGCCGGCCTTGGAGGTGTCTACAGACAACGCTGGCACTTCAGCTTAGAAATGGAGATGAGCACCAACCCCCAGAGCCAGACATGACTGGACTTAACGTCAGGGGAAACCTTTACCTTTACTCCAAAGTAAGGAGCTCCCGGTGCTGCAGCGGGTTAAACCACTGAGCTGCTGAACTTGCTGACCGAAAGGTTGGAGGTTTGAATCCGGGGAGTGGGGTGAGTTCCTGCTATTAGCCCCAGCTTCTGCCTACCTTGCAGTTTGAAAATATGCAAATATGAGTAGATCAATAGGTACCGCTCCGGTGAGAAGGTAACAGCATTCCATGCAGTCATGTTGGCCACACGACTTTGGAGGTGTCTACGGACAACGCCAGCTCTTTGGCTTAGAAATGGAGATGAGCACCAACCCCCAGAGTCAAACACAACTAGATTTAATGACAGGGAAAAACCTTTACTTTCACCTTTACCTTTATCTTTACTCAAAAGGGGGAACTCCCGACAAATGGGTAAACAGAGCAAGAATAGGAACCTGTGTGCTCACACAGAGGTCATAGGGCTACAGCTCCCACCATCCCTAACCACTGGCCATATTATCTCAGGCTCATGGGAGCTGGAGTACAACCCCTTGATGTATTTGCAGGGTGTAGTAATGGGCACAACTGAGGCACAGAATTAACACAAATTTGTAGAAGATTGTTTCCTCAGCAAAACTTGGTGAAGTTACCCTCTTGCCAACAACTCTCAGAATTTGGCTATGGGAGTTAGTGTATCCTGGATGTTGTAGTCCAAAACATAACTACTTCCATGCTTCCTTCATCAACCTTACACTCAGATAGGCAGAGCAAGCAATGGGTTGTTGTGTGTTTTCCGGGCTGTGTGGCCATGTTCCAGAAGTATTCTCTCCTAACGTTACACATCTATGGTACCTCACAACCTCTGAGGATGCCTGCCACAGATGTGGGCAAAACGTCAGGAGAGAATACTTCTGGAACATGGCCACACAGCCCAGAAAACACACAACAACCCTGTGATTCCGGCCATGAAAGCCTTTGACAACACACAGAGCAAACAATGTCAACCTCAAGAAGATGAGCAATAGCTTACTTCTGAAAGTTAGAGTTGAAGTAAGTACAGGGAAGAGAAATTGATTAATCAGGAATTATTGCAAATTCTTGTAAATCATCCACAGTTGGTTAGAGGGACAATTGGTTTGACCCTGGGTGGCAGCTTGGGGATGCCAGGCTATTTAATCGCAAGTGTTCAACAACCCAGTCAGTGGCTTTAAATTCTGAAACACACAGTCACAACTAATGAACAGACGTCTTCTTTTTTGTGTATGCGTCACTTCCAGCATTTCATGCATCACATCTGAATAGCTGTAATGAGGTCCAATTAATTTCTTTGCAGAAAATTCAATTGTGACAAATTAACTTTTTTTTCCACCTACCACAGTGAAAACTTTTGAGGACAGCTCTAAAAATGGTTGACCATTGCTTGGTTCTGATTTTTCTTCCCATTGGAGAAACTCAATGAGTTGAAGATTGACACTGATATCTATTGGACTAGGGCTCTTTCACTATTGAATCCCATATTCAGCCCATTTGACCATCACATTAGGGGAAAGAGTGGGAGGCAAGTCTGATGCTTCCAGTAACCACCAACAAGCTTGGGACACTCAGGAGAACATTTTGATGGTTTTAGCATAAATGGAGCTGATTGACAACATGTGCTGGTAGCAATGTTTGACCAAATATTGCTACCAGCACATGTTGCTAGACGGGAATGACACAACATCATTTCTCAGAAGACAGCTGAAGAGCTGATTCTTCTCTTACAAATCAAGCCTGGCATCCCGTTATTGCCGTTATAGATGCATAACCTATTTTTATGAGTGCGAAAATACTCCCATGTTGAGTAAGACTATGTAGCTTTACTGCAAGGCTAGTAAATGCCCCTTGGCCCGCCTTAAGAGCCAGCAGCTGTACTGGACAAAAGAGGTCTGTTCAACTGCCAATTGAGGTGTAAAGGGATCATATTTCTAGCATCTTACCACCAGCAAGTGAGCATGTAAAAACCAGAAGCAGGACTGTCACAATTCCATAGCAACTCAATTCACTAATGGGAGGGGGCTGGAAATGTAGTTCTCTTTATGTTAGCAGCTGTTGGCTGTTAGGATGGGCTTGGGAGGATGGGCAGGAGACATATCCTAGTTATGTCAGTGTAACATACACAACAATGTACGTAGTCAATATAGAATATCAGTGTAAGAAAATAACTCCATCAAAATAAAATGGTGTCATGCAAGAGTTAAACAAAGACAGCCCAAAATAAAAGTTCATTCAAGCCAAAGGACTACTTGATCCTTTATCATTGGCCATTCTGGATGGGGCTCAAACATTAGTTGCAAACCAGTGGTTCTCAACCTATGCTTCCCCAGGTGTTTTGGCCTACAACTAACTCCCAGAAATCCCAGCCAGTTTGCAAGTTGGGAGTTGAAGGCCAAAACATCTGGGGACCCACAGGTTGAGAACCATTGCTGTAAACGAAAACACTTAGAAGTCCAAAATCTTCCTGCCTCTGTTCTAGCCCCCTGGCAAGGTTAGTCAGGATACAGATCAAGCTAACTTGGGGGCTGATTGATTGATTACCCACATTTTTCCCAAAATGATATTCAAGGCAATTTGCAGTATAGGTTAAAACAAAATACGGCTTCAACAGTATCAGAATATGCAAACATTTTAGCTTTAAAAAAATAATAAAAACAATTAGAATCAGATTCATAGAGTTGGAAGAGACCACACAGGGCATCCAGTCCAACTCCCTGCTATGAAGGAAAAGCACAATCAAAGCACCAAAAAAATAAGCTATTGTTTTGTGAAGTCTTTTGAAATGAAAATGTCACACTTGCTTGCTAAAAACAGCAAAGGGAGTATCAATCTCATATTTCTGGGAAGGAAGTCCCAGAGATTGAAAGAGATACTTCTCTACCACCCAAAGTGAAGTATCTCTTTGGATGCAAAAGAAGGGCCTCTTTAGAAAACATCCAATACTATCAGGCTCATATACAGAGCTTCAGACCACCAGATCATCTGGACCTGAACTTTCCAGGGCTTTGTAGGTAATAACTATAACTTTTTGTTGTGCTTGAATGAGGCCTTGTAGCCAGTGGAGCTGTTGTAAGAAAGGAGTTGCATGCTTCCTGTCCTGGTTAAGAATCTGGCTCTTTAAAATACTTGGAATTTCCAAACTCTTCAAAGCCAGTCCGACACATAGCTTCTTACAGGAATCCAAATGTGATTACTCTCTAAACCCTTTCAAGTTTGGACTAAAACCCAACAGAGATTTATCAACTCCTAAGGACAAGGAAGCCATCAGCCGCAATGGACTAATACTAAATTTATGTTGGACTAATAACATTCATAATAGCAGAGGAGAGAAGGGATGAAGTTCACAGCCTTATCTTATTCATCAATAAGGACACAATTCACTGAAGATCCCACTTATAGAAGCAGAAATGAAAGAAAGGGAATGTGGACAATAATTCTCCCTGCAAAAATGAGAGGAACAGCACTTGACTTCTTCCCTGTGTATTTTTGCCATCCCCTTTTAACCTTCAAAGCTACTATTCATCTTCCATTTCAATGGGAGATATGACATGTTTGCTATTGTGGAGAGACTCAGAATAATTTCGCAGAGTTGAATCTCCTAGGCAACATACCTTGAACTTTTGTTACAGCTTCCTCTCTTCAGTGCACACAGAGTCTGAGTTCATTACCTTATCTCTTTTCATATACAGCTCTCGCAAGCTACAGTGGAAAATAAAGAGGCAAAACACAAGTAAGTGTACTGAACTAGGGTCAGGCCAAGACATGCTACAATTGTCCTTCGACATTTGCAGTGTTAACTTTTGCAGATTTAATTATTCATGGATTGGATTAAAATCTTTAGGAATCTCTTGTCACCTCATCACACAAGGGGAAATTGGCCCCTTGCTCCTCTTTGAGCTGTGGCCCCATCCCACTGATGGCTAAAATGGTGAGGAAGGGTCACAAGATGCTTCCTTGTTAACAACACTAAGTAAGTCATCTTTTTGGTAGTTCTGATTGAACTACCTGTGGTTTTGACCCTTCACCCCATCTGATGGTGGTTTGACTGATTTCCCTATAGCACGTTTCATCCCAATAGCTCAAAAATGAGGAACAAAGAAACCCCGGAGCTCCCTCCTTGTTGTTGTTATTATTTATTTATTCTGTTGCTTCTGATTCTTCGTGACCTCATGGACCAGCCCACGCCAGAGCTTCCTGTCGGTCATGGCCATCTCCATCTCCTTCAAGGTCAAACCAGTCACTTCAAGGATACCATCCATCCATCTTGCCCTTGGTTGGCCCCTCTTCCTTTTTCCTTCCATTTTCCCCAGCATCATTCTCTTCTCCAAGCTTTCCTGTCTTCTCATTATGTGGCCAAAGTACTTCATCTTTGCCTCTAATATCCTTCCCTACAGTGAGCAGCCAGGCATTATTTCTTGAAGTATGGACTGGTTTGATCTTCTTGTGGTCCAAGGCACTCTCAGAATTTTCCTTCAACACCACAGTTCAAAAGCGTCTATCTTCCTTCGCTCAGCCTTCCTTAAGGTCCAGCTCTTCCATCCATAGGTTACTATGGGGAATACCATTGCTTTAACCCGTTGCCAGTGTGATGTCTCTACTCTTCACTATTTTATTGAGGTTGGTCATTGCTCTCCTCCTAAGAAGCAAATGTCTTCTGATTTCCTGGCTGCGGTCTGCATCTGCAGTAATCTTCAGACATAGAAATATAAAGTCTGTCACTGCCTCCAGTAACAAAGAATTTGTTGTGTCATTATAGGTATGCTACAGACCTCTAATGGTATTTTAGAAACACTTCAGAAATGATTCTCCACTTCCCCTAATTTAGTAATAAATATTGAAACATTTTTTTCATTGATTGTACAAGTCTACTATATATTCTGATTAGAATATCTACCTCACAATCTCTGAGGATGCCTGCCATAGATGTGGGCAAAACGTCAGGAGAGAATGCTTCTGGAACATGGCCATACAGCCTGGAAAACATACAACAACCCTCTGATTAGAACTGTTTGAGACATTGGACTGTCCAAAATAGAACATCAAATGGAAGCTTTTACCAAAACAAGTGAAGGCATATAAAATGCAAAACAACAAAAAGAGGTATTTCCAGAAGAAAAAAGACTAAGTTTCAGGGGAAGAAGAAGGCGTAGGCCATGGCAGGGGAAATGAGATCTTTTCCCAAGGTTTCCATATATAGTTTGACTACTTCTGGGACCATAGGACATTCCCTAGAAACCTGTTTGATCTGCCAATAAGAATTATTGTCAAATTTGATGGGTTTTTTTGGTTTTATTATTTTTGTTATGCTCACTTAGCCAGTGAAATGAGAAATGACATCCTCTCCATCATTTTTGCTGTTATAAATATTCTATGGATTCATGTGAGTTTTATAGTTTTACACTCTCTGCCAAAGAGTGCTGGTGCCTCACCAGACTACAACTCCCAGGATCCCACAGCATTAAACCGCGGCTGTTAATTTGTGTCAAATTGCATTAATTTGCCAATGTAGAAGTACTCATTATCAGGGAATAATGCTGATTGACATTATCTGTAGCAAAAGGAAAGAAAAGCCTCATTGAGTGACAGAATTTCTTCAAACAATTCAGAACAGGTGCACAGCAAATGTAAAAAGGTGGCAGAAATATGGTCAAAATCCTGATAAAGGGTCTCTCTTCAAATAAGGGTGCTTTACACAAGGACCAAAACTAGTACAACCATCAGTGTAAATAAACAGAAGACAACAAAAAAGGTAACACAAGGGACGTCTTCCACAA